>NW_017263581.1:2102850-2320010 GCF_001500285.1 Mollisia scopiformis
GTGCGAGAAGACAGACCAAGCTTCGTCAGACGCGGAAGAGAGCTCCTGCAGTCCAGGCAAATCCAAGGCTGCTCTGCCTGGTCTCTTCCTGGTAGTAGATCAACGCGCTATGAACAGTTTGGCTCGTTCAATCCATGTATCCTGAATGCGATTTCTCACAATGGTAGGTTTCGCGATGTGCTATGGTGTCTTTCAGGAATACTATTCCGATAATTGGACACTAAAAGGGAGCCGATCAGCTACTGGTATCGTCGGAACGACACAGAATGGACCCGTGGTTTCCGTCCGGAGTCTGGAATTGAATATGGTTAAATCAGCTTCCTTGTCTGGGAATGTCTTGGCAAGCGCCTGTGTCTTTGATACTTGTCTTGAAGTCAAACATTGTTTTTGCACCAAATGTCTAGATTATTGTTGCACATCTCGAGTCTTGATGTCTGGCTCTTGTTCTACTAGATTTCTCTGCTCATAGTCCAGAATCTCTACCCAGGAACTTGACAATTTTGCCGAATTGATCAACTACTAATAGTCGCTGCCCGTCTTTTGAGTTACATAAGTAGATATATGATAGCTCTATGTCAATGCTTCCTCCTATGCTTTCATTGTAGCTTTTAAAAGTTGGAGCCTTACCATGTGATTTTAGCGCGTTTTGAGGTTGTTTATATCTTAATGTCGTTTTCGCGATGTCTTCTTTTCATGGTCGTTTATTGAATATTTCAAAAGTCCAAAAACGGTGGCTATACCATTCCAAGATTGGATGAAGCTGTAGTTGGAGACTTTCGCAAGTACAAGAACCTCTACTTGAATCCGCTGGAGCTGGGGGTTGGGGGCCTGCTGCGGTCTTTATGGTATCAGGCAATCAACGTACTGACCTAAGACTAGTCAAGAATCAGTACGAGATTCCCACGTTGGGATCGAGATGGGATGAACGTTGGTCTGAGATTTCAGTTGCCACGCTCGCACTCAGCATTAGCTTTTAATGTGGTGTGCCGCCACTTGAGATCATGGAGCCATGTGTTCCACGGATTGAAACGGCGATGTTGCAGCTCCCGGGTACTTTAACTCTTAGGTCAATTGCCATTCCCGCTGATTCTTTCCAGTGCCTGGTATCTGGACCGGGAAACAGTACACACCCCAAGTCGTGGCGGACAGGTTGTGGACGAGCATGAAGCTATGCGACAAGCATGCAAGTGTCTTCGCAGGCGATCTGCTACAACCCTATTATGCTCTAGCATTTGACGCAGATGCCAGCGCCATTGGCCTGGATGAGAGCATGTTCGTGTACACTGCCAAGAATTTCCCGTGGCTGTTTGTAGCGGTTGACGACGGTCACAGAGTCTTTGCTCTAGCAAAGTCTCTGGTCACTGCAGATCACCATTTATCGCTCGGGGACTGGACAATTGAAGTGCCTGGCATCCAGCTGACGATCAGCTGCAGGAAGCTGGAAGATCGCCGATGGTGGAGGGAGAACGTTCAAGCTGATATGTCGAAGCTGGCAGGGGTGCTCTCGCTCTTGTCCCAGCTCGAGCAGAATGGCACTATAATTCCTATAGAATTTAGGTCTTGAGCAAACTTTCACAGCACACTGTTCCAAGTTGACAAAGTTGTTGTTGTTGTTGTTGACTTTCGGATGAATCACGTGACTATTACTCCGCGTAGTTTGAAGGAGATAACTTCGCGCTTGCCTTCTGTTGAAATTCTTCCAACATCAACATCCAAAGCCAAACGCGACGATGGATAATGATAATCGCGATCCCAATTCTCTGCCTCCTCAGTACCATGCATATCAGCATTCAAGCCAATCAACCGCAGCCGTATCAGCCACAGCCATACGCGCAGCAGTATTATCCTCAGCAGCCATATTCGCCACAGGTGCAGGCACAAGCACAGCAGTCCGCTTCATCGCCATGGGTACCGCTGCAGCCAGCTCCAGAGCCATATGTGTTCCAGCCACCACCAGGCCGCGATGACCTACCACAGCCATATGTCTTCCAGCCACCACCAGGTGAAGCTGCCCTACCACAGCCATATATCTTCCAGCCACCACCAGGCTATGATGACCTACCACAGCCCCGTGCCAGCGAACGACCAGACCAGACTGCGGCAGGTGCTGAGTTTGTTCAAACAGCCAGTAGTATGCCGCAGCCAGGATCGCCAAGTGTACCGGGAATTCTCACAGCGGATAATGTGGACATTAGCAGGATAGCAGGAGAGGATCCAATCGGATTCCTCGAATTCTGGATCGAATGCATCAAACGAGCCAAAGAGGCAGGCCTTCCTATGCCTCAGATACAAGGGATCCTCATGGGTCCGCCCGCTGGAAGAGCCTGGCCTGCTCGTAGCCAATGGGAAAAGAACCAAGAGCATCAGCAATCACGGCCAACTCTAAATTTACATGCTGATATCTCGCCAACCGAGTTGTTGAGGCTCATATCAGGTCGACCTGTCGATTTGGTAACGGCAGAGGCGACGATGGATGTGCGCTTGACCATCAAGGGCACAACAAAGGAGCCAAAGATTACCGAGCTGTGAGTAGCAGTCCTATATGCGAAGTAGATAAAGACGATTGACCATAACGTATCTATACGTTGTGGTACGTCGTCTTCAATCTACGAGACAGCGGAGGAGCTGACAGCTTAATGCCAAGAGGCCCAGCCTCGAATGACCTCTATCGAGGTTCGACTTCAGTGGAGGAGCCGATAGCTTAATGCCAAGATGCCCAGCATCGGATGACCTCTATCGGGTTAGTCAACAGGCCATCTCCAGATTCCAATATCTATTCCCGAGACACGCGACGATGGCACAACCGTCATCAACATTCGATTATCCAATCAGATACGCAGAATTCATCAATTACGGCCAGCAAATTTACAGCCCTCAGCATGTTCAGCATATGTAGCAGCAAGTCTATGCTTTATACAAGCCCAGTTTGTAAGTGAATATGATGGTTCTCAATGCATACGCAACTGACGTTTGAGGAAGAGCCAGATATGCCATGCGCAATCCATGCTCGTCAGATCAAAACGACATCCAATGAAGAGGTACTTCCATCGCCTTGCAAGTCCATGTTTGGTGTCAGGCAATCTTGACAAGACCTACACCATTCAAGAGCTTCCGGATCCCGGCAATGTAAGTAGTGGTATCATAGTCGCAACCATATCATCCCCCGGTTCCTGCCAGATGCTAACGGTTTGCTTCCTTTAGGGTCATCGTCGGAGGTGGATGTCTGAACTCCCGAGCCTAACCCTGGCGAGGTCCCGGGTACCGAGAGGACTCTACGATTCAAATCGCAGAGTATGATCGGACTCGATAACCACGACCGGCGTGAACGAGAATTGATGAAGAGTATTTGATTGCGGATGTGAGCAAGGCAATCTACAAAGTTGCGAACATAAGGCACACCAAAGCGTTTGTTCTAGCTAGTCTTTGCAGGAGAGCAATGCAATATATGGACTGTGCTTAGCCAACTTGTTCTTCCATTCTCTTCCTTTCGAGGCCGAGTTACCTTGCAGAAGCTGCCTTGGACCGGGTGAACGGCGTAGCTCTAGCTACGCCGGATCCCGATCCATCGAAGTTCATTGTCAAGAGAGATGCTGCAAGAAGGAAGACAGCTCAGATATAGACGAGATGAAGCATATATGGATGCTGCTCATGAGTGGTGGATAGCCCGAGCCCGACAGTGAAGCAAGAAGCCTAGCAAGATGAGAAGGAGTAGGAGAAAAAGCAGAAGACGGAGAAGCCAGACATTTCAAAAGAGACAGGACAGCAGGAAGAGCAGGAAGAGCAGGAAGCAGAAGAGGCAGACACAACCACGCATGGAGACTTAGCAGACGAAGACGACGACGATTTATATAATGCATAGCCTGAGCTAGAATTGAGCTTGTGCTTCAAAGCGCCAGTCTCAAATTTGGATCAGAGCCATTTATTCAGCAACAGCATAGCCTGAACTAGGAATTGAGCTTGTACTTCAAAGCACGGGTTACAAATCTTGGATCAGAGCCATTTATTAGCAACAGCAAAGCCAGCGAAACACGGAAAGCTTGGAAAGGGCCCCTTTCAAAGGGGAGCAAGGAGGCATATGTTAGCAGCGTTGGAATATCAAGGCAGAGCAATCTTCAGAGCATATTGTACCAGACGACGGGAATTGAGAAGATTGCGATGCTCTAGCACGTATATCTGCTCTTGATTCTTGTTGAGCTGTTGATGACTATGATGGGTGCTGGGAAGACTTTGCAACTCAAGTTACAGAGTACAACCAGACTCAATCACGCAGTCTACGAAAGCATAATTGGGACATGAGTACCTTCTTAGCAAAGGAATGCAACACTCATGCCATCAAAACTTTCTGTACTGATCAAAGTACAACACTCAGCCCTGAATATCCGTCATTGACTTCGTGTTTGATTCTAAAAATATTCCATCTTCCTGATCCTCACTCATCAAGACACATGGTGTCTTTGCACAGTCTCCGAGTCAGTGCTCCCAAAATCTTCGCTATAGTCATCCAGATCAAGCCGTTCTATATTGATTACATCAGTTTCTCTCAATGAGTAATGAGCAGATGAGAAATGATATTGGCCCAAACCTCGTAACAGACGCGATGGCCAGCTGGCCTGAGAAGCCATTTTCCCCACGCGTCGGTGGCTGTGGTTGTTGATGTCCGATCTGTTGCTCGGAGTTGTAGCTCCTGCCATCTCTGAAATCTCACACAATGTCAGGGGTTTACGATTGCCATGAGTATAAGAAAAAAAGACTTCCTTTTGAATTCTAGCTCTCGTACTCATGAACTTTTGATAATGCAACTCCTTGACCAAGATCGCTTCTCGTCTCGCTTAGCGAGATGGGACGCGAACTGCCAAAAAAGAAAAGAACAAAATTTATAGAGGTGAATGACAAAACATTAATAATCCACCAGCGAAGGGCACGATTACTTAGTACAAGGGCGAACCATTGTTTATCCTTGGCTGGGTCCTTATTAGGCGGACACGAGTTCCGCAAAGACTTTGGTACTTTTGTTAGAGATAGTTATGTTGCCCTCGAAATTCGGAACTCCTCTAATTCAACTACGCCAATTCTTGGAAACCAAAATTGCTTATTTAAATCTATACAGGCACTAGAGGAGCGAGGCTGGGCTAGCCAATTTGGGCAATTGGCGAGGCTGCTAGAAGATAATTCACTACTTCAGAAGGCCGGGCAAGAACCACACACTTCGACAGACTGAGCGGTTTCCCGCATAAAATCAAATCATAAAGCCAGCAATATTAGTAATAGTAAGCTATTGAGTTACCAGTGAGTAGTGCAAACGTGTCTCGAACATTCGGCGAGGTGGAGTTTCAGATATACGACGTTATATCAATTGTAGTACAAAGTATACCCCACGTCCACATCAAAGCATGAGACACAATGCTTCCGGATTACGCTACTGCTTACACAATTTGATATGTGTAAGAAACGTTCTGTCGCTCTGTTTCAGGACTTGAGCCTAGCCGGCCAAGGCTTGTGATTTGGTGGTTCAATGTGGTTTTGAGCCGCGAAAATTAATATGAACTACCGGTATGGAAACATTTTTTTCGGCATTTGATTGTTTCGGAGATATAAAGAGATTGTGCAAGTACTTGTGGTCAGCCCTTTTCGTCATCATACACGACTCTCAAGTGTTGCTGAAATGGAGGCTTTTGAGAGAGCGCTCGCCTCGGGCACGGCCAAAGATGGTCGTGCTGCCAGAGTTTCTCACGGAATTATTGTCGCAGCAGTTGATAAGTCAGGTAGACATAATCGGACTTCACTGAGTGATTATTTGCTTACCACAAGAACAGGTGAATACATTTATAAAAACGCATCTGGCTTAGTTTCACTCCATCCAGATTCACCACCTGTTCAATTCGACAATGAACTCGTCATGGCTTCCTGTACAAAGCTGATCACGACCATTGCTGCCTTGCAATGTGTTGAACGTGGTCTCATCGGCCTTGACGAATCGATTGACAAGCACCTGCCAGAGTTGGCGAATTCGCAAGTCATCACTTATGACTCGAAGTCCGAGAAAGAATCCTTTACATTGGCTCCCGCGAAGACCCAAGTTACTTTACGGCAGCTGTTAAATCACTCGAGTGGGCTCGCGTACGATTTAGGTGAGCCTGCACTCGAAGCATGGCGGAAGTCTCGTGGTGAAACACCTCTCAGTCTCTGGGCTCCGGTTGTTCCAGCCTTCTCTACACCACTACTTTTCGAACCTGGCACGCAATGGGCATATGGTTCAGGAATTGATTGGGTGGGTTTATTGATCTGTCGTCTTGCGCAACGAATGTCACTGGAGAATTACCTCATCGACAACATATTTGCTCCATTGAACATGGTTTCGACCACGTTCCATCTCTGGTACAAGCCTGAAATCTGTCAGAAGTTCCTCCAGCCTGCATATCGATTACCAGATGGTTCATTGATACCTGGGATCCTGCCATATCCGCACCCTCCAGCAGACGAATATGGAGGGAATGGACTCTTGTCTTCAATGCCCGACTACATGAAGGTGTTGGGCGACATTATTAAAGATTCTCCGGTGCTGCTCAAGAAAGAAACAGTAGAGCTGATGTTCTCTCCCCAATTCGAAGAGGGAAGTGGTGCTCTACAACATCTCAAGAATAATCAAACATTGTTCGAGAACTCTGCTGGAGGTCACATCGGGAATCATGCGATCAATTTTGGACTCGGTGCTTTGTTTTTCACCCAGCAAATGCCTTTAACGGGAGCACCACCAGGGACGTTGGCATGGGGTGGACTGCCAAATATGATGTGGTTTGCGAACAGGGAGAAAGGGGTTGCTGGATTTTATGCTACACAATTGATACCTCAATCTGATTTTAGGAACACGAAATTGGCTGCATTGTTTCAGAGGTCTCTTTGGAAGATGGTCAATAAGCAAGATCAATGATAATGTTTATAGAGCAGCGTTGGAGTGGAGTAAGCGGTACTTATGGAGCAAGGAGAAGCTGATATTCCTAGACGAGATACATTTACTTAGCATATCTAACGACGTCGCATCTATGTGATAAGATTGCAGCGTTGGCAGAACTATGACACCAACACTTCCAGCTTATAAAGTTGCGTCTTGAGATGTCCCGCTAAGGATGGACAATTGCTTCGATTGTATTGTCTGGATACCTTTAGAACATGCGATTGTATCGATTCCAACACCTGAAGAGTGGTGAAGCTTAAGTGATGAGGTGACATTTTGCCTAGAAGGAAAAATAAATGTCAGTTGATCAAATTGAGGGAGCGTACTCTTGTGGCTTACATTATCGACATCTAGAACCGGCTGTAAGAATTTGATCTGTATGGGATGGACTTCAAAGATCAGAAGCGTACAGAAGATACCTAGTGGAGATGCTTCCAAGGCTGCATGAGAGTTGCACGTGACACTTGAGTTGGTCTAGGATAGTGAGCCACATAAAATTGTGAGATACTTTCAGCTATGCTCTCTATGATTATTTGCCTTACAAAAGTACATATCGCTTGCTCAATGTACGTCCCGTTTCACGGAATATATTGAAGTGATTGTTAGGATGTTGAATCCGGGTTTCTTTAATCTCAAGTAATGTTTACATCGGTGGGGAGAGGCTTTAAAGAATTGTATAGAGAAGGGAACAATGTTTTCACTTGCTTTGCTCTGGCTTTGAGCGCTCGATTGAGGAAAAATGGAAAGTAGGAAATCCTGCATGGCAATTAATAATCCTTTCACATGTAACACAATGATATACAGACATTAGTTCTAAAAATTCACTGTTGTATTTCAAGTACCATAGCGATACATAGTGTTCTATGGAGAAGGGAGATTGATTCTGCAGCTACGAATATATCCCAAGGTACCTTACCCACGGCTTGGTTTTCATGACACCCTTCTTTATCGTGCTTTACCAATCCTTAGGAATAGGAGACTAAGGAAGATCGTCGTCTTCGATTTCGCGACATAGGAATGTGTCAGGAACAATGGTAGATCCAGGCTGTACTCTTCGTGTGTCCAGTCTCAGTTTATTCTCCAGGAGCGGCTCAAGGGCGAGTTGAACATGAAGCCATCCTTCGGGAATGCGCTTGTTACCTTGCTCATCTGTTTCCACGGCGTTGTAGATTGCACGGTAGAAAGATGGCAGGCAATTAGCTTCCGCTCGATCCAGTTTTCCAATGGCGATAAGGACAGGGTTGGTTCCTATTGGAGTGTTGAACATTTTGTACTATGCCTCGCTGATCTTTGCGTGGATATCGCTGCGAGCTTTTTCAACCAAGGCTCTAAGGCTCGGCTCTAAGAAATGGTTGACAATTTCTCCCCCCCCTCCCCCCGGAATGCCAGGTGCCCCGTACGCCTGCTAGATGGCAGATACAATCTCGAAACATGTCCGCGTGGCGAAGCTTGATCGCTGTTTTCAAGAGTGAGGGCGCACACCATGCTCGTACCTTAGTACTTCTACGTAAGACTGCATCGATGGTTCTTGCGAGGCTTGGCAAGGCACAATAGTAGTCGGCCAGTTGTGTAACTCGAATTAAATCCACCGGGTGCTCGAACTCGTAAGGCTTGTTGTAAAAGGCACAAATCAAAATATGGAAGGCTTTTTCCTGTAGAGATTTGAAGCGATCTTCAGCCAATCTATCCGCTTTTCCGTTGTCTTCGAGATTCTCTTCTTGTGCATAAGTTTTTGATTAGTAAAACAACTCAAGATAATCAGACGTTGCCTCTTACAGGCGCATTTCCGCGCGACACGAGACACCAGGAATAGTGGCTGCGATCTTCGCTTTTGTCCTTCTTTTCCATTTGAGTAACCCACTCGTATGTAATTCTCCTTGCTCATGGTTGACTTTGTCTGGCGAATCGAGGGATTTGGCGAAGAAGGCTGAATGCATCTTGAGCACGCATGCGTGGACTCGATAATCCTTATTGAAGACTTTGAGACTGGTATCCGGACTGGGTAGGTCTCTTCCAGTGAAGACAATTGTTTCCGGACTAACAACCGCCGGAGCTGAAGACATCTTGACGGCGTGATGGTGGTATCGAGTTGTCTGAGGAAGCAGTTGGAAGTTATTGTTTTTATGCGCTGCGAAATTTCTGGAGAAGGGGTTGTAGTTGCGCCAGTTCGCTTTCGATACAGGTGAATTCGAACTAGTTTTTCGTCCACACAAATTCGACTTCGAGGTACTTATAATACCTTGAGCTACGTCAGATAGTCCAGAGGTCAGACAGCTTCCATCGAGGGTGCTGAGGTGAACTCCACAACGCCTTGTAAGGCAAGGCTCTTCGCACGTAGGCTAAGCTGTTGCCCCTCATTACCATGGTCTTGACTAATCTTGTGTTCAGCAGCTCAGAGCGAAAAAAAAACTGCCAGCTCTGAAATCCTTAACATGTCTCCGCCGCTTAGTGTTATCTCACATCCTCAAGCACTGAATTAGGATTCTCCTGGCGTTGCTGTAGCACCTTCGATGGAAGCTTTCCTGTATTCCGGATTCCTACTGCCGACTTCAAGATTCATGGACACACATCACCCTTTCACCGTAATGGATTCATGGTCTGCATTGTTCTTTCTATGCAAAATCTAATGTCTCGAAGCTCGCAATCCTCAATTATCTCTTGATTGTTCGGCCAAACGAAAGATCATAGCACCCACCTCATGTCCTGGACTAAAGACGGTGATTGACAATTGTCACCCAAGAGATTCCCGAAAAATAAAAACCATGCATCTTCATCAAAAATCAAATCATACCTCCTCCTCAACTCCTTCCACATTGTTGTGGCTTTGTGCAAGCGTAAGCGCGAGTCTCTGCCGGCGCGCAAGTGGGTGGTACCAGCAGATGTATCCTGATATCAAAAAAATAAATCTTGCTCGCGTGGCCCAAGACACTCCATACAACCATTGATGTCTCCTAGTCGCCTTAAAGTGTTGCCCGCGTCGTATCCACCATCTCAACATCCTCACCACCAGCATTCCCTACACCACGTCAGCTTCAGCCCACCCTCCCCACACAGCTCCCCCAATAAAAAAAAAAGGTATACAAACCTCCTGCCTCTTCTCTAGAGTTCCGATCCCCAAGAAGCCTCCTCTTCAACTCCCTGGCACGCTCCTGAGGACTCTTCATCCAGAACGTCTTGAATCTCTTTGTCTGTTTTGCGCTTCGGCGACCGTACATACCTGGGGCTGGGATGCCTTGTTGTGGTGGTTTGGGGATGATGAAGGGGGGTTTGGATGGTTGGAGGGAGAGTTGGTGGAGGGAGGGGAGGGTTGGCATTTTGATTATGGTTGGTGGTGTTTTTGAGTTTTGGAGGTTGAGGGGTTGAGAGGTAGAGTAGACAATAGGGATATGCGCTTAGCGAAGGGGACACTAGCCCTTGGCTTTCCTCGCTGGAAGATACCTAGTGATTCACAAGACCATCAACTCCGAAATAGAAGCAAGCGCTCAGGGTATGTCCGGTATATTTCTATCGCACATAAAATCCCAAACACCATACACCCAGCTTTGAAGTACTCTCGAACTCCCGTAGCCCGCTAATGAAACGTGCTCCCACCAGTTCCTTGTCCCATATTACTTGCTGCCAGACCATTACTTAGGCGTCTCCCGCCTCCAGGTCCCACGCTGCCGCCGCGAACACCAATAGGAGAACTCATTCTTCTTTCAAGTCTACTGAGACCACTTCCTCTTCTAGATCTTCTGCCTTCGATACCTTCCTCATCAATGCTCTTTCTACTCTTCACGAGACTCAATGGTGGTCCTTCGACTGTGTCTAGTGCTTCTTCGTTCATATCGTCGATTTCGTCGCCTTCTAAAATCTCAGTCGCTCTGGCTTCACCTTCCTCGTCTTCTTCAACTGTTGGTAGGAGGCTTTCGTCGTCATCGTCAGAATCAGAGTCTGATTTGGAGAAACCTGGCATCTCGACGAGGTACCAGATTGGTATTGCGCCAATAGCTGCGATAATTCCAAGTAACCACCAAGCTGTTATCATATATCCTCTCTCGAAACCCCATGTGAAGACAGTTCCCGTCATAGCTGGACCTATAGCTCTCCCAATGGCAGATATCGAAACTGCGAAACCGTTCAATGTCCCCAGGATACGGAGACTGACGGCAGAGTTGGTGAGAAGGATGATCGAGCATGGGAATGCGAAGATGACTGCGAAACATTTGACAATCATGATGCCGAAGATTGCAGCTTGTTGAGTGGCGCTGTTCTGGATCAGTGCTGTATATGGTGTGACGAACGAGACGAGCGGGAATGTGACGGCGCAGACTTTGAAGCAATTTAGAACGCCGAATTTACGGGCTGTTGGCGGAAAGATGAGGAATTGGATGAAGCATCCCACAACACCATACATGGTAAACAATGTTCCAATTCGACTTGATCGTAGGCCGAACCCACCAGAGAATTTGAACGGTAGTTTCGTGTTGTCTGAATTAGGAACTTGAGGTGGCAAGTGAAGGAAGATCGGTAGGAGTTGGTCGAACGAGACGGAGTGGAGGGCGAGGAATGTGTAGGCTGCGAGATTGATGATGGATTGTCTGGTGAAAACTTCTTTCATGGTAGGTCGTGGTGGAGCAGATTTCGTATTTTTCGGTGTGAATGATTCATCGTCAAATTTGCCAACGTCTGAGCCAGCTGATGAAGTTGGCCGAAGGAGTGAGGCGGCAGATTCATCGAAACTTTCTGATGCTCGACGATATGGTTGTGGATTTATACGACGTAGTCGGAAGATTGCCTTGAACCACTTAATGAACTTCTTTCCTAGGATAACTCCGTAGTCTGTCTGATTCTTTTTCGTTTCGAGTGTTTCCTGTTCCGATTAGCTTGGTGAGTTAGGGGGAAAATAAACCTGCCTCAAGGAAGAAAACTCCAGTTGTCAGCCCAACTATGAACAAAGCTGCAGCAACAAGGTTGGGAAGAAGGAAAGGAAATTTCTCAAAGAACTTGTTGCCTCCAAATAGCCAAGGCAAGTTCTCTGTTGGTTTCGCAAACATTCCTCCAAAGGAGGGTCCAAAGATGGAACCAATAGTCCACACAAGTGGCATGATCGAGAACGCTCTAGGTTGAAGTTCTTTTTGTGGTACCATTTCTGCCACCATCGTTCGGATAATACCAACTGAAGTCGTCAGCAGAGCCGGAAGAAGTGGATTTCATACTTACCATTTCCATTGCAGGCACCAGCCAGAGCTCTTGCAGCAATAGCCATAGGTAGGGATCGTGACATACCCCATACCAAAGAAGCGGTCATGGTGCAGAAAAGTGCGAATAGAATTGTGGGCTTTCGTCCGAAACGATCCGAAGCTCTTCCCCAAAGGATGGCAGTAAGACATTGAGCAAAAGAGAATGAAGCACCAGCAATGCCAGCCCATTTTGCAACGTTCTTCCTTTCTACACCAAAGCTCTCTATCATTTCAGGCTGCAACTGTTAGCAGAAGTTCCAAGAGAAGTTCAGAGACTTACCAAGTACGGAAAGACAGAAGTCAAGGCGATTGGCTCTGCGAATCTACATATTGCTACACAACATCAGTCTCAAGTGACACAAGAATTACCGAGAATACGAAGTCAAGATAGGGATTGGTGATGTCGTGTAACCCTGCAGAGCTGCTGTGGCGTCGATACTCGAGATAGAACAATTCAGATTGTTGAGCACAAGACCGAGTTGCCTTTCCACCAGAACATTTCACTTGATCAAGTGACAGGACTTCGAAGAATAGATTGACAATAATTGACAAGATTCCATCCTGCACCTTTCCCAGCATTGCGAACAACTATTCGTAGCCTTTAAACCCTTGTCAACGTCTCATAATAAAATCTTGACATGGCCACCCCACTTCCCCGCCACCACGGAGAAAACTTTTCTTGAAATTCAAAATCAGCAAGACAAGAAAATAAACAGGAATGCAAACCTAACATCACTAACTGCCTTATTGGCAGTTTTGCAGGCACACGTGATGCTCTTTTCGCCATATTGAGGGAGGCAGGAGAGCCTTCTCAACTTCTAGTAATTGTCGATCGTATCGTTGACTTCTTTTCGGTTGAAGCATGGAAGGCCACAACTTCGAGAAGTTGAGGAGAAAAGATATGGTCGTCGGATCCGCGAGTGAAGCTGGTTGAGAGCAAAGAGAGTTGTATTTTGAGAGGGCTGACAGAGAGAAGAGAAGAGTATTTGAGTCAGGCTTGATACACACCCGGTCGAGAGGCCTTTCCTTATTGGTCCTAAGTGGCCGACGCGGATGCAGAAACTGCAGCCACATGAGACTCTTCAAGGATCAAACGGCAAAGTTATTCCGAGTGTGGCTAGCCAACCAATGTTGGAAGCAGCTACCCCGCCATCAGCTCCATCATTGGCGGTGTGAGACCCTTGTCCCTGTATATCTTCAATTCCCTCATTGGACCGAGCACAGGCCAAAAATGATCATGAGCTCAACAATTGGTTAGGAGAACATGGCTTGCAGACGGCCGATTGTCGGAGATCACGTGCTGCTGACACATCGTATGGGCTTGGCCGTTGACCGTTGACGTCGTTATCGGCCAAAAAGTCGAGCTCCCACTCTCGAGCTTCACATTGGCTAATCTAACTCCCATAGGAAGGTCAATGTGGGTCAGAGAGCTCGACGTTATTTATGAATATAAGATACGGTATGAAGGTGAGATCCCCGTCTTCTTCAAAGTCGAATCCCTTGGCGTCTCACTTTGAGCCTCCAAATTGTCCTACATCAACCTAGACATTCACCCACCCCGCAAAAGCCAATGTCCCAAGTCCAAGTCAAGTCAACCTATAATTAATAAACATGGGCAGAACCATAGATGAGAAGATGGAGAGCCATGAACGAACACCATTAATTGCGACCGTACGAGTCGCTCCTCGAAGAGAACGATATCCTCATAGCTTCGTCCGCCGTTTCTGCACGATAGCACTTGGATCCTCTCTCGTTGCATTTACAGGCCTATTCCTATTCCTCGTTGTCTTTCAACCACATCACCACCACCATAGACATGATCGATGGGCACAAAGCGAGGACAAATTGAGCTATAAGGAGTTGCAGCAGATCTTGTTGGATACACCAGACCCAGAGAAAGCTTCAGAGTGGAGTAAATACTATACTTCTGGACCTCACTTGGCAGGAAAGAACTATAGCCAGGTGCTATGGACACAAGAGAGATGGCAAGAATTTGGCATTCAGGCAGACATTGCAGCGTACGATACCTATATCAATTACCCTCTGGGTCATAGACTCGCTCTGTACGAGAAAACGGAGACCGAGGGAGTAGACTCGTGGTCTGTTAAATACGAGGCGACCCTGGAGGAGGACATCCTCGAAGAAGATCCCACCACTGGGCTGGAAAACAGTATCCCAACTTTTCACGGATATTCCGCCACTGGGAACGTCACAGCTCCATACGTATATGTCAATTACGGAACATACCAAGATTTCGAAGACCTTGTTGCTGCGAATGTCAGCCTTGAAGGCAAGATTGCACTTGCAAAGTATGGGGGTATATTCCGTGGTCTCAAAGTGAAGCGTGCACAAGATTTGGGCATGGTTGGTTGTGTGATCTTTACTGATCCTGGTGATGACGGACTTGTGACGGACGAAAATGGAGTCGATACGTATCCTAGTGGTTCGGCAAGAAACCCTAGCAGTGTCCAGAGAGGAAGTACTCAATTCTTGAGTGTTGCACCTGGTGATCCGTAAGTCTCCTCTCTTGGCAGCCAAACCCCAAACTGACGTGACATAGCACAACACCTGGTTATCCATCTAAGCCCGGAGTTCCACGTCAACCAGTCGAGGGTTCAATCCCATCTATTCCTTCCATTCCCCTCTCATACGCCGAAGCTATACCCATATTAAAGACCCTGAATGGTCATGGTCCATCACCGAAGAGTTTCAACAAAGCTTGGCAAGAGAACCTGGGCCTCAAGTACAAAGGAGTCGAATATAATGTTGGGCCTTCACCTGACCATCTTGTTCTCAACCTCGTCAATGAGCAAGAATATGTTACTACGCCTCTTTGGAATGTGATTGGTGTCATCAATGGCACACTGTCAAACGAAGTTATCGTCATTGGCAACCACCGTGATGCTTGGGTCGCTGGTGGTGCTGGTGATCCTAACTCTGGTTCAGCAGCATTGAACGAAGTCATCCGATCTTTCGGTGCTGCTTTGGCAAAGGGCTGGAAGCCACTTCGTACAATTGTCTTCGCCAGCTGGGATGGTGAGGAGTATGGCCTAATTGGCTCGACCGAATGGGTTGAAGAATACATTCCTTGGCTCTCCGCAGCCAACGTTGCATATGTCAATGTCGATGTTGCGACTGTTGGTCCAATCTTTAAAGCAGCCGCATCTCCCCTTCTCAACAAGGTGATGTACGAGATTGCTGACTTGGTTCAATCACCAAATCAAACTGTGGAAGGGCAGACTGTTGGTGACCTCTGGAATGGCCACATCAGCACCATGGGATCTGGTTCTGATTTTACCGCATTCCAAGACTTTGCCGGTGTTCCTTCTATCGACATGGGATTCGGACCTGACCCCGAAGCGCCAGGAGATACTGGAGGAGCTGTCTATCATTATCACTCCAACTACGATTCCTACCATTGGATGGCTACATATGGTGACCCAGGCTTCCATTACCATGCTACAGTGGCAAAGCTCTGGGCCTTGTTCACGGCTAGACTTGCTGAAGCGCCTGTTGTACCTCTCAACGCAACAGACTACGCCATCGCAATTCAAGGATACATTTCCAATGTCGAGTCCAAGCTCGACGCCCTTATGTCTGGAGAGTCTGCTGATGAGTTTTCCATCGAAGCTCGTGCTCGACCAACTCCATCATTGCCAAAAGGAGACGTGGATGATCTTAAGCTCTCGTTCAAGGTCCTCCACATTGCCGCTAACAAGCTTCTCCGTGCAGCCAAGCGCCACGATGCTTGGGCCGCGAAGCTCGCTACTCACGCAGAGGAAGATCTCTCTTGGTGGCGAGTCATCGAAAAGTGGAGGCTGAGGCATCACATCGCTGTTGTTAACAAGAAGTACAAATTCTTGGAAAGACAGTTCCTGCATGAGAAGGGTTTGGATGGCAGACCATGGTTCAAGCATGTTATTTTTGCGCCAGGACTCTGGACTGGGTATGCTGGAGCAGTATTTCCGGGACTTGTGGAGGCGATCGATGATAAAGATTACGGAAATGCGAAGAAGTGGGTGGGTATAATCGAGGGGACTATCTTCAAGGCTGCTAGGAGTCTGAGGTGATTCGTCTTCTGAATTGAAGTTCGTGGACGTATATAAATGAGAGAACTAGGTAGACATCGGGTGAACTGGGACCGAACATTTGGGAACGAAACAGAGCGTTGGACTTCACTCATAGATAAGAGAAAAAAGTACAATTCGGTAGTTTCTCACAAATCCTCAAGAATCTCTTTCTGACCTGTTAGTGATCTGACAAGTCATTATTTTTGGACTTATGTCGGGACCCATGCACAAGCAAACACCTACTCAACTACCTCTTACCTTTCACTACTCCATCTGACTCTCTTCCTACCTAGGTATCTTATTGAATCTACCCCAAACCAGTGAAGGAAAGAATCAAAGATGGTGAATGCCATTCCTGCACACTTGGTCCCTGCCCGCCCCCGTTAAACGAATATAAAACCTCACCTCTTCTCAACCTTCCCTCCACTCAACTCCACCTACCTCTCCACTTCCCAACTCCTCCTCTTCTCAAATCCATTCCTCTTCCTAACCTCCACCTACTTCTGTACTCCTAAATCCTTCTGCCTTTCTTTGACTTTCTCCCTGGTAGCTTGTCTGTTATCTCTCATATGTCTCCGCCTAGCTGATAGTGTATAGGTGTTTGATAACATAGGCGGCTATTTCTCTGTCGAGGGAGGTGGTCATATCTCAGATATGATCGACGGCACCCCACATCGAGACTTCATCGTGCATGGCACCAGCCTATTTGCAGTCAACCAAGATACAGGCAAAGCCAGTTCATCACCTTACCTCGATCGAGACTCGAGGGTATTATGCACATATCCGGTGAGTAAGCTCCGGCTTGACATGCCTAAACACTCAAACTCGTATGGCAGGCATCAGTTGCCATAAGAGAATGATAGTGCCAAGTGAATGTCATGCCAAACTCAGCGACATGGAGTCATGATGAACGAAGGGTAGTGTTCACTCTACCTCAAGCAGCAGCCAATTCTCACTACCAGAGAAGCCTGTCAAAAGTCAGTAGTCATTCACATCTCCACAGGGGCAAGAAGGGAACAAACCTTGAGCCAGGACCCTTGGTTTCATGAAGTCATGAGCAAGACCGATGATGAGAGAGTGTGAGGCAGAGCGCTGCAAACGCTCACCTATCAAAGTAAGCAGCCATCTAGTGACCCCTACAAGAACAAGAAAGGAACCTGCCACCAACCTACCGACGGGACTCTGCATGGTGAGGTTGTTTCACCTCCATGCTCTCAGGAAGGCATTGCTTGCCTGTCGGCTCCGGATGCCCACGAAAGTCTCTTGTACATTATCCCAAGGCTCGAAGTCAGTCCGCCTTACAGAAATTTTACCGATGCGAATGTCCAGCTCTGTGCTGGCGATCGTAACCTTTGGACTGGGCAAGGGCAAAGCTCCCTAAGACTTAGCTCGGGAGGCTGCAGCCTCGAGGCGATTTTCGCTTTTGTTTACAACCACCTCAACTCGAAACTTTCAACCCCGCGTCATCCACCTTCCAAGATCACTATCACCTCGATCGTGGAGTTTCCATTCAGCCGTGTGGGGGTTGTAGTTGTGTGCTTTAAATCTCTCACCCTTCCCGAGAGATTTTATCCCCAACCCAACCCACTCAAACTTGATGGTTTCAGCCTCGATCTCAACACCCTTCTTCATCACCTTGACACCCGCGAAAGATCAGTGTAACAATATATTGTGCTGAACTACCTTTCCAGTCACCATGGCGGCTGCAACTGCGCCTCTCTACGAGTCGCTGTTCAACCATCTGGTCCTCAACCCACGTCCTCCTGGTCACCAAGATTCAAGAATCGACATCATCGAGCGCGCGATCATTGAACGTGTTCGCGATGCTACCAACAAGCTATGCAGTCTTCCAGATAATGCTCACTTCGACGCGTTGCAGTCCCTGCGCCGATCTCTCGATACGTGCACGCGCGTTAACGCTGGTGGAAGATTGACTCGAGCTGCACTGCTGAGAGCTTTCCAAGAATTGGATGGTAAAGATATGATCATCATTCATGTTGGACAACAGAATGCTGGCTTATTGGTTCGTAGAGATCTCCAAAAGTAAGCTTGACTCCATTCTCTTGGTGATACCTCAATTAATGAGAGTACGTGCTGACATATTGTAGCCAGAAAAATGTCATCTTCGAAGCATTCGAAGCATCTCCACTTTCTGAAGAAGTTCTTGCCACCAAATCTGCACTTCAATGGGACTTCCCAGGCTCAGCAGTTGCATTGTCGTTCTCCGATTTCCAAAACCCTAACTTCCAAGAAGAACTTGCGACTTTCTTTGAGAAGGCTAGCACGGAGTCGATCAAGCGGTTCGCTGCTCGCACGAATAAGGCTGGGTCATTTGCATTTGAAAGTCGCGATACGGTCGATCCAGCACTTATTACTCAGATGCTCATGACATTACTTGAGACCATGGGCACACGAGTGTATCCACCTATTCTCCGCAAGCGTGTTAGAGACGATGTCTCCTGGAGCGAAGGTGGACAACTACCGTGGCGACGATGTCCATTCTGGTTGGTACTTCGCGTCGCTGTCGAGAGACATCTTAGCCTCACCTTGGGTGGGGAGGTTGGACGATTGCATTACAAGTTCCTCATCATTCTGGTACTATCTCGACTGCTAGATGAGTCGCTTCTTCAGATTGGGCATGACCATTCCACCCTTCTGAAGACCAAAGTGTGTCGTCGCCTCGTGAAAATCGGAACCGACAAGGAAAATGCCAAACCCATCTTCCAAGCTGAGTACGAGAGATTGTTCAAGGCTCTGATGATGGATCTTGCCAAGTCAACAACATTTGCTGAAAACCAAATCAAATTGCAGTGGGACAGCTTCAAGAAACGCATTCAACGACCAATTCAAACTCTACCAAAATATGCAGACGAGCGACATTTAGTCCTGACCCTCCCCAACAGCGGAGTGTATCTAAATCAGATTGCGCTGGAACGCCCAAGTTTTCCTTCTCAGCCACACTCGATTTACACTCTTCCAATGGACTTTAAAAAGATGCGAGCAGCCACTAAAGCTGGTACTGCATTCGCAGAACAATACTTTCGATTGTCCCAGCTTGAAGCAGACCTCCAAACCAAGAATTCAATTCAGCTGTCGAATTCGAATAATGATGAGGCATGCTTGGAGTCGTCCAGGGCGATTGCGAAATATCTCCACCAGGTCGCCGATGCATACAAGCACAATCCAGAACAAATGAGCATGATGATACTCAATGTCATGGAAACGTGGATGCGAATGGACCAAGCGGCCGTGAAATCTTTCCCATTGCTGAAAGACTTCAACCCTGGCTTTCCATCAGACATTCTCGATGTGTTGCAATTGACCAAGTGCCAGGACATCACCCGTCTCTTTACCATCCGCACATATCTGAGGGAGCGACACGCTCTCAGTAATGGTTCCAAAACAACTATTTTTGTCGACCCAGCAAAAGGCTGCTTCGCAGAACGCTATTATAATGAGTCCGACACCGGTCGTCTTCAGAGCCTTCACGCTGATATCGACATTGATGCCGAGGACAAGCGTCAAAACAAGGAGGAACAATGGCGCCAGAAGACGGCTGAATTCAACCTGCTCGTTCAACGGGCTTCAGAGGCCTCATGCGTGTATGATACTGACGAATATGGCGTGAGGACTCACAGACGCGATTGCAGAAAGTGCATTCTTGAACGCAAAGTCGCTCGCTTCAATATGTTAGCGCATGAACATCCGTTGCCTGCCGATGTTGTTCAAGCCAAGGTTGTTGTTTTCGAGCTTTTGTGTCCAGGAGCACTCGCTACGTATCGAGATACAACCTGGCGGATCCTCAGCACTCTGGCATTGCTATCAGAACCTGCAACTCAAGAGCCACGAGTTCTCCTCCGGGACTACTCTGAACTCGTTCCGTACAATAAGTATATGTAAGTTACTGTCCACCTTACCGCTTTCATTTTCGTAGTTGAAACGGGAATCTAATGCTGTACAGGTCATCAAACTTCACGCTTGCTTCGACGACAAAGTCTTTCCTGACTACACATTACGCACATCCTACATTCCCAGTTGGCTTAGAAGACATATGTCTCCCGAATGGGTTGAAATTAGGATATTGGGATGTCCATTGGAAATTCTGGCCTGGGCGCGTCTCACAACGTCCGAGATTTGCGAATCACTGCCAGTTGACTTTACCATCAAACTCGCCTTTTGCTGCTCTGAATTCATCACCTGTCTTCGCTGCCGATGCTAAGGGTCCGACTACATACGAAGTCACCGCGGGCCAAAGCAAATGCCCACCTGGCCTCAATGTGCACGAGTATTTGTCATTTCAATCTCTTTTCTCAGGAAAGAGTCGACGCTGGCTCCAAGTCCTCGTCGAGCTGGGATCTACAAACATAAACTTTAGCACTGAGGCTAGTGCTGCTCTGATCAATTTCTTGACCTTGCAAGCTGGACCAGCAAGTGCAGATAATCCACTCGGTACCGTCCACAGCGTTGCATCAGATGAAGACTTCTGCACAAGGCTGTTGGAACAACTCGACCATCGCCTGGATGGAATTTCCTTCAACTGGCGAGAAACTAACTCTATGGAGATGCTAATCACTATCGGACAGTGGTTGTTTGAGTTCAGTGCGGACTTTCGTGGAGGCGCAGCAGACCTACTACTAAAAGCAAGAGAGATCACATCAAGTTGGACTCGCGCGTTGCGCGCAGATCTTTGGAACGCCAAAGATGCAGCTACTTTAAGGAGCTGCTCGCGATATTTGTTCTGGGCTGCTTTACTCTGCAGGCGCACATTCAGCGTTCATGAGGACAACCGAATTCTTCTCAGCTCCGAAGGACTTACAAGCTACATTCATGCGTCTATCACCCTGCAAGACAATCTGGTTGCTGACCCTGCGTCTTTACCCACCGTTCTGAAGAATGCTCTAATGCGCGACTTCAAGATGGCACACCGATTACGCAACATCCTGAAATCAGCTCTTCTGGCTGACCAGGCATGCTTGCCTGCAGCGATCACCTCAATTTGGCCAGACATGCAAGGAGAGCAAAAGAGACGATTCTCGAACGCCGACTTCATGCCCGAACAAAATCAATGGTGGGTTCAATTAATAGTCGGCGCTACCTCTTTTAGTGCTCAACAGACCGTTCACTTTCATCTCCTTGAGGGGCATTTGTTGGTTGACCACTGCCCAATTGGAAAGTTGCCCCCGGAATGGAGACAAGAATTGGTGTTGCAGCAGCTATTTGGCACGGAGAGCTTGCAGACATATCCATCTTCGATGCCGGGCATGACCTACATGCTAGCCAGAATCATGAACAATCACCAGATCCATCTGGGTTTTCGAAATGGGCAAATGGTTGTTCGAGCCGTTTATGAGCAAAGAGTCCTTGAACTTGTCCCTCCTCATGTGTTTGGTACAGCTACTCGCTTCGATCTCCCATCTTCTCTCTTAGAGCAATGTGTCCATTGGCTGGATGTCACGAGTGGCATCATCGAGATTCGTCCTAGCGCACATATGTGGAAATCCAAGGAGATTAATTGGCAGGTCAACATCAGAACACGAGTTGCACAACGTCGCAATGCCGGTCGAGTCTCAAGATTGGTAGATCCACACTCCCCGTTGTTTTATCGTGTGGCGCAGACATTTGATTTCTTCGAAGAGCGTCGACACTTGACTGTTTTCCAACCAGAGCAAGGCAGGCTCACTGTTGAGCTGCGTCGCTTAGCTCTTTCATTCTCTGTGAACAGCCGGAATCTGCTGGAATCTCCACAATTGAAGGCAGAGGTAGATCTCAATCAAGATGCGGGCACATGGTACGGCCTTGATTCGAAGCTTGTGTTAAGGGAGGTAGTGATCAACCATGATCCTATCACTCGATACATTACTTCGACCCCTCAACGGCAACGGATTATTCTTGTGCCTATGGGTCAGATGATGTATACACGCAATGGCCAACATGTTAAAGTCCGCGTTGAGAACAACGCAGATTATGCGAGATACATCATTAACGATGTTCTCAAGAGACTAGAATGTCCTGCGGAGCCTAGATTGCTTTACCTGAAGGCACAACTCCACGCTTACACCTCTTCCTTCATGCCAGATCCCCTTACTGGTCGAACTGGGACCGAAGAGGCGATGCATTGTTTGAGATCCGGGTATTGTCAACCTTGGTCTCCTATCACCGTCGGTCCTCACCGTGCTTTGATCTACATTGCACACCTCACCCCCCGAAGAGAATATTATCCGAAGGAGCTGAAAGTGATGCAGACGACCTCCTGGGATGCCCAACTGACGACTGGAATCCAGCATGATGGATTCAGAACTATCATCAACGAAATCTTGGCTAAGTCGGATGAGCTGTCTACATTCTCTTCTGAAAAGATTGAACTGCAAGCTCTTGAGCCAAAAGGAGATCAACATCTAACTTTGCGTGGTCTGGCTCGTCGACAATTGTATCAACGATCGGACTACTGGATTGAGCCGGTGTCAATTCAGGACCAGAAGTACCAATCGAGAGATCGTTGGAGACCAAGCCATAGCAGAGCTAACGTGTCCGAGTGTGTCAATTTGTTGTGCACGTGGCCTGCTTCGTTCCCAACCACCAGTGACCTTGCAGGACTATTGCAAGGTTGGACCATAATTGGAGGTCATACTGGTCGCTTTGAGAAAATCCTCTTGAGTGATGTCCTCAACGTAGAGCTCGGCGCTGAATGGGGCTCTTTGGTAAATCTCTGCCGGGATTCAAGCACTTCAGAAATGTACAAACTCATGTTTCTGTTTGCTTGCATGGCTTTCCGGCATGATGCGAACATGGATGCCTTGAAAGTGCTAATAGCCTTCGTGGTATTCTCCGAGTTGAAAGTCCTTGCCCCTCCCAAATGGCCTGTGTACACGCAGTTCCGACAGAACCAAGTCCCTCGCGTGGATTATCTTGTCCAACTGATGAAGCCTCATCTCGTTCCCTACCCTGGCGATGAGCGATCTACATTCCAGCTGATTCTCAGCCACAAGCAGAGGAAGAAATTCGAAGCCCTCGAATTGGCACATGAGAAAAAGCGTGAGAGCGATGCCAAATCTATTGCAGAGTTGCTTCTCAAGCAATGGCCTTGTGCTGAGCCTCAGTTCAAGGGATTCTCTGAACCGGTCTTGGTCGATGTCGAGCAGGCCCTGGTCACGATTCGTCCTGAATGGCTGCGACTATTCCAGAATTTGGAGCTTTCAGACTTCATCTCCTGGGTTCAACGCATCTTGAACATGCATCGCACACAGCTAGCGCATAGTTATCCCCTACCGGTCGATGATAACATTGACGCACCCGTATTTCCGGTGCAAACTCACAAGACCGAGTTTCCCTCGCTTCAAAATCTGTTGTGTCAATCTACGATTCGTTCTCGACATGGAGCAGACTTCTCCGGGCCTCGTGGAAAACAAAACCTTTTTGCTAGCTCTCGTCCCTTGCAAGAGCTTCGCCACCATAATGCAGGACCAGCCAAGACAAGCGACAAGTCAGCAATGTTACAGGTATCGAAGAACCAGCCGTACAAGGAGTCGCAAGAATTGTCGGACCTTGATCGCATTATTACTCTAGCAAGTCGATCTAGATCCATGGTTGAGCAGCAATATGCAAATGATCTCAGCGAGAGTCTCAAGGCTTTGCGGGCAATGTATCAGCTCCACCCACCTCAACAGCAACATCTCACGCCTGCATCGAACTTGCAGCAACAAATGGCACAGGCAGTCCAGCATATACAAACACATCTGGGTGATTTACAGCAGTCTTTTGAACAAGGATACCCTGCTCAATGGCTTCAGCTAGGTGGACTCTGGCCAGTAACAGCTCCGTCAGCACTCCTCGAGTCCTTGCGTTCAACTGCTACAGTTGCATTTGGTAGTGGTATGAGGGAGACAATTATCCAGTACGCCCTCGCAATTACCTCTGTCCAACGATTGAGACGCATAGACGAGGCGTATCAGAAGTCGAATAACCAGAGAATGTCTGAAGAACAGCAAAATGTCGGTCACGACAATTGGAACCCGTCAGACCGCCCGGACTGGCTGCTTCTAGAGATTGATGCCAATATCCTCATTCGGGCCGGACAAGTAGATGTTGCTATGGCTACTATATCGCCGAATTCGAGATCAAATTCGGTGCTACAGATGAATATGGGCCAAGGTAAGGACCCTTTCTTGGTTTCCTATGGTTTTTCAGATGCTAATCTCTTATAGGCAAAACGTCCTGCATCATACCTATGGCTGCAGCTGTCTTGGCTGATGGCACAAATCTTCACAGAATTGTGGTGCCGAAGCCATTGCTTCTTCAGACTGGTCAATCAATGCATGCTCGCCTTGGCGGATTGCTTGGTAGGGAACTTCGACATGTTCCTTTCTCGCGCAAAACCCCGACGAAATCATCGACTATCGAGTTGTTTTTGAAGCTAAACAAAGACATGCAAAAGTCCAGAGGCATTATGCTCACTCTACCTGAACACATTCTCTCGTTTATGTTGTCAGGCTTGCAGCGACTATCAGACGGTCGAACTCTCGAAGCATCGTCCATGATCAAAGTGCAGAACTGGTTGTCTCAACGATGTCGTGACGTGCTTGATGAGTGTGACAACATTCTGGCGCTCCGAACCCAGTTGATCTATCCATCTGGCTCACAAAAGACCGTCGACGGACATCCTCATCGTTGGGAGGTTGCCGAAGCACTTCTAAGTCAAGTGAATGGGCATTTGCACAACCTCCAGCGTGCATACCCCCGCAGCATTGAGGTAATTCCCCGAGGACAAGGTGGCTTCCCGGTCTTGTTCTTTCTGCGGAAGGATGTCGAGGATGAGTTGATATATCGTCTAGTAGACGATGTTTATCACGGTCGAACTACCATATTACCTGTTGAATGTACCAAGCAGGACCGAGCTTCCATCAAAGCGTTCATTTCCCAAGCCAAAGTCGAGCCCGAAGTTTTGCAGTCGATCAGTGCGATGTTCCCAGAGAAACCAGCATTTCGACGAGTTGTTTACCTTCTGCGGGGCCTGTTGGTCCATAGGATTCTCCTAATGTCTCTGAAGAAGCGCTGGAACGTTCAGTATGGATTACACCCAAATCGTGACCCTATTGCAGTTCCATACCACGCAAAAGGAACGCCAAGTGATCAGGCAGAGTGGGGTCATCCTGATGTCGCAATCCTATTTACGTGTCTGGCATTCTATTACGATGGCTTGAACCTGTCCCATCTCCGCCAAGCACTTGAGCATGTTCTCAAATCTGACGACCCGTCCCAGGTTTACGACCGCTTCGTGTATGCTTCAAAACTTCCCGACTCGCTCAGAGAATGGAGTGCGATTAATGTCGACGACGATGCCCAGCTGAAGGAAGTATGGCAACATCTCCGATACAATGTTGTTGTTGTTGACTATTTTCTTAACAACTTTGTCTTCCCGAAGCATGCCAAACAGTTCCAGGTCAAGCTTCAAGCTTCTGGTTGGGACATTCCTTTGTTCCAAGCTCAGGGAGGACACGGCGCATCGTCAAGCAGTAGACAGCCGTTGACTACTGGATTCAGTGGCACCAATGATTGGAAGAGAATGCTTCCTCTGACAATCAATCAACACGATCTGGATGGTCTTTCTCATACAAATGCCGAGGTCCTGACTTATCTTCTGCACCCCAGGAATCGAAAATACATCTTGGCGGCAAATTCTCAAGGTCGGCATGTCTCCGAGCAGCTACTTCTTCACATGATTACGAAGGAGAGAATTCGAGTTCTTATTGACGCTGGAGCTCAGATCTTAGAGATGGACAACTTGAGTTTAGTGAAGGCTTGGCTTGATATCTACGAAGATGCACCAGCTGCAGTCTTCTTTGATAAAGGTAACAAGCCCATCGTTCTCTACCGGCAAGGACATCAAGTCCCACTCTTGGCCACTCCTTTTGCCGATGATTTGAGTAGTGTACTGGTGTATCTAGATGAAGCGCATACAAGAGGCACCGATTTGAAGATGCCAAGTGATGCTCGAGGTGCATTAACTTTGGGTCTCGGACAGACGAAAGACGCCACTGTACAAGGTATGGATACTCATAGATGAATCCACATGAACACCACTAATTCAAACAGCTGCGATGAGACTTCGCCAACTCGGAACAACCCAGTCAATCACATTCTTTGCGCCTCCTGAAGTTCACCACAGTATTCTCGATCTGAGGAAGAAAGGAGATGGCGACAAGATTGACTCATTTGATGTCATCTGTTGGCTCATAGAACAAACTTGCAGTGGTATCGAGCAACTTCAACCACTGTTCTTCTCTCAGGGTAATGACTTTTGCCGCCGAACTCAAGCCGTCCTCGACAATCCTAAATTCTTGACCGACGAAGATGATCGCGAGTCCTGTCTGCAGTCCTTGCGCCAAGTGGAACAGCAGACCCTTGAGCAGTTATATGGACCTAACACAAAGGCCAAGAGCGTCACAACTTCTGATAATCAATCTTCAACTATCGCGGCTTTCGCGAAGGAGCTGAAGCAAAGACGCAAAGGCTTCAAAGATACTGGTAATGCAGTCCATGGTTCCGCTTTGCAGGAGGTCGAGCAAGAGCGAGAAGTTGCGTATGAAGTTGAAGCTGTGCGTGAAGTTCAGAAGCCTGTTCACTACAATCCATACGGGTTTCCTGGTCTTCATCGCGATATCATCAGTTTCGCCACGACAGGTCGAATGGCAGCTGATTCAGCAGCTTATATGCCAGCTTTCGCCTCTATCAAGATGTTCGCACTTGGCAAGAAGCATCCCATCAATCTTGACGCCACCTCGAACAGATTGTACATTACCAAGGAGTTCACGAGAACTGTCAATGTCCCTACAGCTCGGATCTACGATCAATTTCAGGTAAGTCGCTACTCTTGATGGCTCCGATAATGCTAACGAACTTGAACAGAGACCCGTTAACTGGATTCTTTGGAGTCCCGTTTCTGAAATTGCCATGATTGTCATTCCAGAGGAAGCTGAACTTCTCCTTCGCATCGTGAAGGATTCCCCTTCCAGGGCCACATATCTTCTCACCTATGCTGCTCCGATCACTCGAAAGATGCTTCATTTCAATGATTTGAAATATTACACGGTACCTGCCTTACCTGCTGATTGGGAGGCTCCAATGTGGCTACGCATTGAGCTTGGCATATTTGCTGGACGACTGTACTTCGATTATCAGGAGTACACCCATGTGTTGAATTTCCTCGGCGTCAAGGACGAAAGTGGCAAGCTTGAGGAGGCGGAGGTCGATGACATTGGCGACGAAACCGATGTAGGCGACGATGACGACCTAGGTGACGAAGACGAAGTCCACAGCAATGTCTCGACTAAGGAGCTTCCCATTGTTGCCCCCGTTGAACGAAAGATTATCACCCGAAGACCTCTGGCGTTCATGGCTGAATGGCTGAGCGTTCGACGCAAGGGCCAAGATATCTCAGAAACCCCGATGGGATTCATCTGCGCCGGAAAGCAACTTCTTGAAAGTCATCCATTCTTTCTCCGCGCCGATTACGAGCACACCAGAAGGGGAGTCTCAACTGTCAAGATTGGGTCTGGCAATGTTGAGGATGAAGACGAGGAAGAGGAGAAAGAGATGTGTGTTGATAACGTCTATGAGAATGTGTATAGAGAGGAGGACACGTTTGATGACGCTGAGTTGCAGGAAGTGGAGGTGAAGAAGGATGAGGAGCAGAAGTAGGTGTGTTTGGAATGCGGGTGGATGTGATTTTGCTGTGCAAATGTGTATTGCTTATTGTTCTCGCTAGATAGCTACCAAAAAAGAACTTGTAGATGTACCTAAGCCTCCCCATCTTGTTCAACGTGAGACCAGCGTTTGCAGGTGTGTAATACTCTATGTCGACCAAGATACACACAACAAACTAACAGCATTTTATCGATGCTTGAACTCTCAGGAGAATGCTACTTCTTGACCTCTAGACCGAGTCATTCTACACTAGTATTTCGACCTCTGCAATCTCATAATCATCCGTGACAATTTAACAGGACGATCTAGGAATTATGAGATGTTACTCTCGATACACGACTTACATCCCAACAACATCCCATCTCTACCCACCACTCCGAGAAAGCCACGCCAAAGAAAATCCTGCACGGAGAAATCACAGATTCACATCACAAAAAGCCGGAGACATAGTTGAAAATGCACACAGCTCAATTCATTCTAATTCCAAAGATACCAAACCGCAATTTTCTCACCCCGTCGCCCAAACTCCCAGCACCAGCAGAAAACCCACCAGAATTTCTGTTTGTGTAGCATCTACCTCATCTATCTAATCTAAGCATAAAGCTTCTTCTCGTAACTCTCCATATTGACACCACCCTCCAGTTGAGCGCTAGCGGTCCTGAGCTCGAATCTAGTGGATCCGTTTGCGACACTCTCGTGTAGCTCTGCTAGGCTCTTTTGTCCGCAGTCTTGCAGGGAGTGTTTGAGGCCAGCTGCCAGATAAGGAACGAATTTGGTGACTGAGCCTCGGTGGGCTACGGCACCTGACACTCCTTGGGCTACCAGAACGCTGTCGCCTTCGGAGAAGTAGCGGGCAGTGCCAGCGTTGTTCTTTTGGCTGTCCTTGCCGCCGGACCCGGCTTTCTTGTCTTGCATGGCGTCGATACTGCCCATTCCGCGGTAGGCCTTGACGAGCTTACCCTCGCGGCTGACGAAGGAAGTTCCTGGGGACTCGGTGGTACCGGCGAGGAGGCCGCCCATCATGATGGTTGTGGCACCGAGGGCGAGGCCCTTGACTATGTGACCTACATTTTGGATGCCACCGTCTGCCATACAGGGGACGCCGAACCTAGCAGCGAAGGAGGATACGTTGTAGACAGCCGCAGCTTGGGGTCTGCCGACTGCCATGACTTCTTGGGTGATGCAGGCACTGCCGCTACCCATTCCAATGCGGAGACCGTCAACGCCAGCGACGATCAGAGATGCGGCTTGCTCGCGGGTAACAACGTTACCACCGATGACGTCCAGGCCAGGGAATTTCTCCTTGACCCACTTGACCATCTCGATTTGGTACATGCTGTTTCCTTGACTGCTATCCAAGACGACAATATCCAAACCAGCATCGACCAACTTTTGTAGACGAATCTTATCCTCTGGTCGGGTCCCAATGGCAGCAGCGCAGATGAGTTGCTTGGAGTCAGGAAGCTTAGAAGCAAGGGGGAAGTGGAGGTTCTTGGTCAAATCGGAACGAGAAATCATGGAAACGAGATTGCCATTGGCATCAACAATTGGAAGCTTGCCCTTTTTCGACTTGGCGAGAATGGCATTTGCTTCGAGAAGAGTGGTGCCTGCAGCAGCGGTAACGAGGTCCGTAACCATAACAGAGGAGACAGGTTGTTCAACGTCTTCTTCAAATTGAATATCTCGGTTCGTGACAATGCCGATGAGCTTCGATCCTAGCTTTCCGTTCTCTGTGCCAAGTCAGCGACTGATGAACTCGAGGGTTCAAAGATTAAGTGTTTGAGACTTCTTTCATAAAGAGCATAGTTTTCTCCCCACGACCTTGCGGTCAATACGGATGAACGAAAGTTATTTGAGTTTGGTGATAATCATGGAAGTTTGTAGAGAGAAGTGGAGGAGGCTTACCAGTGACTGGGAAACCACCAAAGCCCCATTTCTCCTTCAAAGCCTTGACTTCGCCGACTGTGGTATTGCGGCTGAGGACGACTGGGTCAAGGATGAATCCGTTTTCAAATCTCTTCACCTTCTGAACCATCTCGGCTTGCTCATCAGCAGAGCAATTGTGGTGAATAACACCCAGACCTCCTTGTAATGCCATGTGGATAGCCATTTCGTGTTCGGTAACAGTGTCCATGGGGGAGGAGACAAAGGGAGTCTTGAGAGTAATGCGCTTTGTGACTGGAGACTCGAGAACGACTTCGGAGGCAGCAAAGCCAATGTAACCTGGAAGCACGAGGATATCATTGTAAGTTAGACCACCATGTCTCTTGGAGTCAAGCAAAGACTTGATATCGAGCCCATCGCGTTCCTCGTACTGATCGAGGACCTTGAGGGCATCTGTGTGGGGGAGGGAGTGGCCAAAGAACGCGGGGCCCTTCGAGTCGCCATTTGTGTGAGGCATCTTGACAGAGGGAAAAGCGAGATCGAGAGAGTATTGTAAAGAAGCAAAGGAATTAGTCGACGCGTAAAGTACGTGGTGAAAATGTACAGTCGACGGGTTGAAGTTTCCTTCTCCCAAATAAGAAGGGAAAGAAGATTGCAAAATTTCTCGAGTTTTAATTTTTGGGTGGAGCGGACACGCTAAACCGAGGCTAAGCCAAGAAGGTTTGGCCGAGGGCTGGTCACGTGCCTGTGCAAAGTGGTAGTTCAGCAGGCCCAGGCTGAGCAGGCCATTACTTGGTGAATTGACAAGTAAGTAAAGTTGATCTGCTAGTCTTTGTGCATATGACAGAATGATGATGAGTTTGATGCTGTCTACGTTTGCTTGTTATTTCCCTTGACCTCTGCCAGCAGAGATATATGCTCACCCACCTCATAATTCTACGACTCGTCGATCACTTTCGAAAGATTGTCTATCTTCTGCAACAAAGTCGCTCTATCAGAAGCGATAATTACCTACAGCAGGTTGTTAAATGTCGCCATGCCAATATATACGACCTCAGGACAGACTTCTTATTTGAACCTTTTCGAGCATCGGCAACGAGGATGTAGCCATTTCCTGGTCATCCGGTCCTCATAACGAACAATGCCATTGATCGATCGGATCCCGTTAAACATATTGTCTCAGCCATCAGAAGACCCTGGTCAACAGATTGACTCGGGGGTCGAGCTGAACATCATAGGTCGCACATTGTTGCACTTGAGAAAGAATATCGTGATCGATTTGACTCGCCTTGGCTATGTTCCACCTAACACAGGACTATCGCACGCGTCAACATCTGGTTCATAACAAGAGAAGAGAAAGTTGATGTTTTGAAGTACTCATGATTATGGCAAGAGAATTGGCGTTATGTAACTCCTTAGGTCGGCAATTGCCTAAATCCAAGTGTCGCATGTTGTGGGAAGTGTCAGAGTATGCAGTATCGCAATTCGCCATAAGATGTCTGAATATCAAGATCAGTTCATCATCATAATATATCGAAGTTGTCAAAGTGAGGTCCAAGTGAAGTAAAGTAAAGTCAATCGTCACTGCCGGCGGCTTTACGCGATACTCCGGTTGCCGCCCAGCAACGAAAGTAAACGAAAACTCGTCCTCAATCCTTGCCTTGCACGACACACACGGCCCAAGGAAAACCCCGCTGTCCAACCCATCCCCCCAACCTCGTGCACTATCTGCCTCCCCTACTCATAATAATATCCGTGGCTGGCTGTATCTGCACATTCTTCCTTCTTCAACAATCGTCATTTCATCATCGCCATCATCTCTTGCCTCTCGCGCTGTGCGCTTCGCATTCGAGCCAAAGTAAACAAACCGATAATCGCGCGATCACCACCCACGAATTCAGCTTCACGTACAATACATAGCTTCGGCAGACAGACCTTTTCGCGCGGCCTGCGAGGCGGCCTCAACAAATGTGTACGACATAGATGGTGTCTACCTTTGAACCGGCGACGACCAGCATCGAATTCCACACCAAGACGCCGTGATGTCGTACCGACATCCTCTTCGACAAACACAACCTGCAGATTATTATTCTCCAAACAAGCGCCAGCCCTCGAACGCATCTACGGCCTCAACGGCGTATTCGAATTCTTCTGGTGCCTTTGAGCTCAGTCGTACCAGCACGCTTTCATCGACAGCATCGAGCGGATACTCCGGGCACAAAAGAGGAGTCAGTGAGGCGACCGCTATGGCTCCATCAGCGCTCGACCGAAGGAGCCCCCTGGCGACTCCAGAATCGAGTCCTGATACTGCATATAAGAACGGACGACAATCTCTACGGCCCCTTCCACAACCTCCCGCAGCCTCACCTCCTAGCTACATAAAGACGGGATACCATACGCGTGGGCAGAGTATGGATATTGCAAAGACATCTCCAGAATATTCGCCAACCTCGCCGACAAAGAACTCCCTATTCCGGCCCCAAGCCATGCTTCTCAGTCGCGCCGACTCCATCAATCGGCCAGGCCATGCACGGAGTCAAACAGCTCAGCATCCACACAGTCCCTTGACAGCTCCTGATCTGCAACAGCTGCAACGATCATCTACGAGTCAATTGCGTACACTGTCAAAATTTGCCGAGTCGACTTCTCCTGATGATTTTAGTATCACAAGCCCTGCTCAAGAGGTGGTGGGTCTTCATGGACGACGAAGACTGCAAAGAAGTGATACAGCCCGGCCTGGGAAGACAGTTGCTCTGAACCGGAGTAATGGGTATGGCTGGGAAGGACGAAATTGGATGGACAAGCAGAGACAGTTCCTACAAGCGTACGAGTACCTGTGCCATATTGGTGAAGCCAAAGAATGGATTGAGGATATTTTAAAACGTCCCATCCCTCCAATCGTTCAAATGGAAGAAGCCTTGAGAGATGGTGTCACTCTGGCGGAAGTCGTCGATGCTCTATACCCTGAACGGCGGATTCGCATATTCCGACATCCTAAACTCCAATTTCGACATTCCGACAACATTGCTGTCTTCTTTCGATTCCTTGCCGAAGTCGAACTACCAGATCTCTTTCGATTCGAACTCATTGACCTCTACGAGAAGAAAAACATACCAAAAGTCATATATTGCATACATGCATTGAGTTGGCTGTTGTTCAGGAAAGGCATTGTGGATTTCAGGATTGGAAATCTGGTCGGTCAATTGGAATTCGAGCACCATGAACTTGAAGAGATGCAGAAGGGATTGGACAGAGCTGGAGTTAACATGCCAAGTTTTGGAAATATGGGTGCGGACTTTGGCGTGGAACCTACTCCAGAACCAGAACCAGTTGAAAGCGAGGAGGATCGCATCGATCGAGAACTTGGTGAGAACGAGCTTGCTATCATCGACCTTCAAGCACAAATTCGTGGTGCAGCTATGCGAATGCGACTCGGAGATAGTATGCAAAGATTATGGGATTCCGAGGAGATGCTGGTGGAGCTTCAATCTAGGATACGAGGTGACTTTTCACGACAAATCGCGGAATACCGTCTGAATATGCGCCGATTTGCTGTCAACCTACAAAGTAACATTCGTGGATTCTTCGTACGCCAACGGCAATCGAATAGGGAATCGTTCTGGAAGAGTAGAGAGGGAGATGTGCTCAAGCTACAGAATCTGATCCGGGCGAAGAAAGCCCGCGACGAGGTACGCATGATGAAGTCTGAATTGCGCCATGAAGGCACCGCAGTACGAGAGATTCAAGCCAACATTCGAGGCTTTCTCGCTCGGAGATCTCACGTTGCACAACAAAAAGAGGCAAAGACTTCAGCTGGGCCGGTCAAGGAGTTGCAAGCCGCAATCAGGGGCATGTTACTCAGAAAACTTGTCGCTGATGACCACGAAGATCTTTGGACAGAAGAATATTCGATCAGTTCTATACAGGCTTTCGCAAGGGCCATGCTGACCAGAAATCAGATGTCTCGTACAAAAGAAGCTCTTCAAGCATCAGCTCCTATTTGGAGAGCCATACAAGCAGTAGCGAGAGGAAACCTGGTGAGAAGTGATATTCAGACGACGAAGAAAGAGTTGAAGTCGCATTCTCACCAAATAGCAACACTACAGGGCTTCATCCGAGCTGCTTCCACCCGTCGCGGTGTTGAAACGATATTAGCTGCTCTACAGCAGGAGGAACCATCGATATTGGAGCTGCAACATGCTATCCGAGGAATGCTCTTACGGAAAAGAGTCGCGGCTGATTACGAAGCTCTTTCTTCAGAGACCACCAAGATCACGAAGCTACAAGCATTGGCGAGAGCGTACCTCCAGAGACAACATGTTGGAGCACTTCTGGACGACCTTCATTCTCACACCCCTGTGATCGTTCAACTGCAGGCTCTATCTCGTGCCGTCCTTCTTCGCAATGATGTTGGAATGGTGCTTTCGGAGCTGGAAGCCGAGGAAGAATCAATCATTGCCATTCAAGCAGCGGCTAAGGCGTGCTTGGTCCGAGCTCAATTTGCTGAGAAGCAACGGTTTTTCAAGGAGAACATGGAGAAGGTTGTCAAGATTCAGAGCTTCGTACGCGGCCGACTCCAAGGTGAAGCTTACAAGAGCTTGACTACTGGAAAGAACCCACCCGTCAACACCGTCAAGAATTTCGTCCATTTACTGAACGACAGTGACTTTGACTTCAACGAAGAAATCGAGTTCGAGCGTCTTCGCAAGACTGTTGTCCAGCAAGTCCGACAAAATGAGATGGCTGAGCAGTACATCGACCAATTGGACATCAAGATTGCTCTTCTGGTAAAGAACAAAATCACTCTTGATGAGGTTGTGAAGCATCAAAAGAATTTTGGTGGCCATTCCGGTAACCTGCTTGTCAATACCACCATGGTCTCAGGTAATCAGTTCGATTTAAAAGCTTTGAACAAGAACTCGAGAAAGAAGCTTGAATCATATCAGCAACTCTTCTTCACCCTCCAGACTCAACCACAATACTTGGCCCGTCTCTTCAAGCGGATACGGGAACAAGGCACTGCTGAGAAGGACTGTAAGCGAATTGAGACCTTGATGATGGGACTTTTCGGCTATGCGCAAAAGCGACGAGAAGAATATTATCTGCTCAAGCTGATCTCTAGATCAGCAAAGGAAGAAGTCGATGGCACGAAGTCAATACAAGAATATCTGCGAGGCAACTTCTTCTGGTCGAAACTCCTTGCCAACTACACTCGATCGCCAAGAGATAGAAAATACCTCCGAGAATTGCTTGGTCCACTGATTCATGCCAATATCATCGAAGACCCAGCTCTCGACCTCGAGAGCGATCCAATGCAAATATACCGTTCAGCCATCAACAATGAAGAACTTCGAACTGGAAGACCTAGCCAGCGTCCTTTAGATATTCCTCGAGAAGTTGCCATTAAAGATCCTGAGACTCGAGATATGTTCATCGATCACTTACGAGATCTTAGAGAGATCTCCGATCAGTTTCTTCTTGCTCTTGAAGGTCTTGTCCACAAGCTTCCGTACGGTATGCGCTTCGTATGCCAACAGATTTTCGAGGCTCTCTGCCAACATTTCCCTCGAGAACGCCAAGAACATCTTCTTCAGGTTGTCGGCAACTGGTTATGGAAGTTCTATTTACAGCCTGCCCTCACAGCGCCAGAGACCATGGGTGTTGTTGAAAAACAATTAACCCCGCTTCAAAAGCGCAATCTTGGTGAGGTAGCAAAAGTGCTCAGCCAGGTTGCATCTGGCAGATTGTTCGGTGGCGAGAACATTTACCTACAGCCTCTGAATGCATACATTGGAGATGCCATTCAACGGATAACCGAAATCTACTCCAACATAATCTCAGTACCTGATGCAGAAAACACCTTCGACATTGACGAATTCAATGACCTCTACTCCCGAACCAAACCAACACTGTACATCAAGATGGGAGACATTTTCGCCATCCACAATCTCATTGCCAATGATCTGCCCCACGTTTGCCCTAACCGAGATGATATGCTTCGAGAAATCGTGCAAGAGCTGGGAAGCGCGAAGAACAACGAGACAGAGATGCTAGGAGTCACCTCTGGTGAAATCAACATGACGCTCAACCCCAAGCTACACGACATTGAAGATCCAGAGGCAGAGGTGAAAGCACTCTTCATGGAAACCAAGCGATGCGTATTGTACATTATTCGAGTGCAGTCTGGTCCCAACCTCATGGATATTCTTGTCCGACCAATCTCCCGTGAGGACGACATGAAGTGGCACTCTCTACTACGTGAGGAGTTCTCCCAGGGGAGCAATACTCGAGGTGCTTACTCGGATGCCAACACCTTGGTAGACATCAAATCGATGTCCTACAAGGAGCTAAAGCGGACAGCGTTGGAGAACATTATGAGACTAGAGCAAATGGGACGAATCTCGCGGCATAACTTCTACCAAGATGTGCTGAACGCCATCGCCTTGGATATTCGTACAAAGAGTCGAAGACGTGTACAGCGACAACGGGAACTTGAAGGCGTCAAACTCACCTTGGCTAACTTGAATGAGAAAGCTGAGTGGTTGGAATCTCAAAGAAAGAGCTATGATAACTACATCGAGCAAGCTATGATGACGCTGCAGAAGAAAGGGTAGGTCCAATTGTGTTACTGCGGAGATTTAAGCTAACAATATACAGGAAAAAGCGGTTCCTTATGCCATTTTCGAAACAATACAACCACGAACGAGAACTCGAACGATCTGGTCGCAAACCCAAATTCGGCTCCTTCAAGTACTCCGCCAGGACTCTGTCCGATAAAGGAGTTCTTGTGTCGTGGAAGGGCTACAATGATCGAGAATGGGACAAGATCAACCTCACAATCTCTTGCGACGAAGTCGGAATTTTCTTTATCGAAGGTAGCAGAGGAAGCATTCAAATTCCCGGTGCTAGTGCTCAAGTACCTATGGACTCGCTGCTGGCTGCGCAGTTCGCCAATCACCAGTACATGGATCTCTTTGAGGGTGGCATGAGGCTTAATGTTAATCTCTTCTTACATTTGTTGTACAAGAAGTTTTACCGCACGGATGGATGAGATGGCTTGGGGAATGAGTTACGTGAGATGATAGATGAGAGGGTTTGTTTGTATCTGTTTGGCGCGTTTTTGCTACACCCTGGCATTGGTTATGGCGTCGCTTCAAGCAGGATTAAGAGGCGAAGATGGGTACAATTATGGAAATACCTTTGTGTTGTACATACTTTCGATTCGGGTGGGACCCGATTGGGTGGATGGTGGATGGTGGATATTAGAGATATCAGGAATCGAGTTCTTCACCAGTGCCTTTCTTGTGTAGGGAGCAGGCTTCTGCAAAGTGGGATCTACCATTCCGCATTATGGTTAGTAGGAATGATAATAAGTATGGGGCCGTTGGATGGCTCGATTCGGGTCCAGAAATCAGAACGGCTTCCTTTGCGTGTTCGACGTTGGTACGCTAGTACATGGAACGCACTTTCTTGTTTTGCTCGACATTCCTCAGGTATGATCTTTACTTTGAATTTGGACTGACTGAATAGGTAGGTCCGCCTCTTGACAGGTTCTTTCCCGTCTGATATCTCTCTGCATCTCTCTCGTAGCTCGAAGATTTCCCCCTCAACATCTGCATTGCACTCACAAATCACATTCGAGCCTTTACATCAAAGCAGCTTCAAAATAACCATAAACATACAACCATGCGACCACAATATCTCCTCCTTTTACCCCTCACCAATACCGCCGCTCACCTCATCAATCCCAACGTCCTCGAGCTCCGCACCCCAACCTGGCCCGAAGATCCCAGCGCCGCACCACCCACAACAACATCCCCAGCTCAAATCCTCCAACAATGCGCCGCCTGCCAAGTCCTCGGCTCAGCCCTCGCCATCTGCGCGAACATCACACCGAGCTTCACGGCCCTGCAGCCTACGGCTCAAGCCAAATGTCTCTGCTACTCAAGCACGATCTGGTCCCCAAATATCTTCGACAATGCGGTGGAGTCCTGTGCCAACTATGCTTCTACGGCTGCGCCTCCGGCTTATAGTGCGTTGTCGAATTTGGAAAATTTCTGTGCGGATGTGGGAGATGTCGAGAAACCGGTTACGGTGTTTACTTTGGCGCCAACGGGGAATGGAGGTCCGACTTCAGGCTCAGGCTATGTTGCGAGTCCCTCGCCTGCTATGACGGGGTATGGCGCTACGAATACTGCTGGGGCGAATACCTCGCCGGCTTCTACGAGTGGTAACGCTGGTGGTCAAGGGTCATCGCCGAGTAAGACGACGGCTGCGACGGGTATCACGATCACGGTGGGTGGATCGGGAAGTACGGGTACGGCGAGGACGGGAGTCGCGAGGAGAGTTATACCGAGGGAGAATGTGGTGTGGATTGGTTTTGCTATTTCGCTTTTGTTTCTTTTTTTATAAGTATCGGCCTGGCGGGTTCGTCTCTCTTTGGGCTTATTCGCGGGCTTTGCGGCTGTGGTGGAGGGGAGTAGGTTTTAAGATGAGTTCATGGCTTTCTGTGTATTCTACAATTAGGTTTGGCATATTGGAATAGAGTGTATTGTCAGCCAATTCTTTGTTTGGGGTTCAAATGTTACTCATGTGACAAGTGATCAGGAGACCAGTGTTTGAGATGGTCTGAAAATCCATATTCTTTCAGGGCTTTTCGGTGGATTGTCATGACAGGTCTACCATCCAGCTTCGTCTACGGTGACAGTCTCCTCCTTGTCCCATAATCTTGTTTTTTTCCCTTGCCAACATATCCTAATCCAATCTCACGTTACCCTTAGTAAGATTTTGAGGATTTGCCGCTCAACTTGAGGGACTAAACCCTATACCAGGAGGTGTCTCATTTATGGAAACTTGGTCACGTGGTTCTCCTTTAGTGTACAGCGACTGCCTCGCTTAAAAGTTTGGGTTGAGAAGCTGGAGAGTATCGCAAAGATTGGGTTGTAAGAAGTGTTATCCCGGAAGTTCCTGGTTGTTTGAGTTGGAGTTCTTTGGGAAATAAAAGTGTTGAGAGGGGAAAGGAGGTTTGGGCTGGACGGTTAATAAGATGTTTGGAGTTGGGATGGTGAGATTGTGGTGCAGGTTATGGGACGGTTCGAACCGTGAGGCGCTTTCTGGTCGCAAGAAAAAAATTCAAGATAAAAGATCGAGAGACTATACTAGGTCGAGATTGAATGGAGATTGCTCATTCACTGGACCTGGGAGTGCTTCGACGTAGTTGCAATCTTCATTGAAGGGTATAAAGTGAAAGTGGGGCCTTGTTGGTGATTTTAGTGGTTGCAGAGAAACTGAAAGCTTCGGGGTATGTTTGCATCTAATTTTTCAAGTAGACTTCATTTATCTATGAGCTATGTACAGTAGAGGAAGAGAAGAGCTCAGTCCGCAATGACTCAAGATTTCTTAATCTGAGAGAGCAAGAACAAGTGTAATCTACTGTTCGCCGCTAACATGCATCGGCACGACTCACCAATCTTCTTCTGCAGTGTCTCACGGAAGATCCTCATCTGGCACCGTTGCACAATACATAGCGTAGAGGAGATTCATAAAAGCCTTAATTTCATCGTTTGTGTCTCCCTTCAAAGTCCAGGAAGCGAGGAGCTTGTCCTATAACTTACGTCAGTAAAGGATCCTTCATCGAAAATCAAGACAGAGCCCTCAATTGAGCAACAAGTAAACAAACCTTGCTAGGATCAGCAGCGACTAAGCCCCAGGTACCATCATCGTCAATGCTCGAGACCCATTCGTATTTGAAAGGACCTTCGTTGTTCAAGACCTTATCAGGGGAGTCCATGAACTTGAAGAAGAAGTTTGACTTCAACTTTAATATAGCTGAGTGGCAATGAAATTCCTGCCTAAGGACGTTGAGGCGGGTATCGAGTCGAAGACCGCGCGCGGTAAAGACCACCGGATCATTTTGCGGCATGATTGTAGACATTGCTGCGTTGCGAATGAAAGATGCTCTGGGGATGAGGATGTGGATCGCAAAAGAAGACGGAGTTTGGTATGTTTACAAGCTCAAGAAGCAGACAACGGCGCTAGTACTATTCTTAGCGCGAAATACCCATCCAGCGACGAGTTCACGTTCAGAAAAGTCCGGTGAATCTCACGTACATTCAGATTTCATGAGATGAAATAGAATGCTCCCTATCTTGGCAAACAGAGAGTAAAAAGCATTTCAAGCATACCGAATCCAGACGAACTTTATACCAAAAAGTCGACTTACATAGCAAAACAAAAGAGAAAAGATGGCATCTAAGGAATAGGGTCACAGCTCGAGCCTACATGATCACAGCGCCACTTGCAACTGTCTAACAATCCGCTCAACCTCCCTTGCGATCTTCTCTACAAAAACCCTCAAATTGTTCTCGTCCATTAAAGCGTAATCACACTTCACACCAAAATCAATCCTATCGGTCTCCTCCACTGGCCCACATCAACAAATAGAATTTGCTTAGCCAACCATCCGGTTTCCAGTCCATCGACTGCCGTTTCTCCCGGGATAGCTTCCTCGGAAGCAAAGTCAGTTGGAACTCCGATATCCATTGGTTCCAACAACGGCTCTTCGTCGGAAGTGATCTCGTTCTGGTGCTTTCCATGCCATAGTAGGTTCAACGAGGCGTTGAAGAGGAGGTGAGGAAGAGTTTCAGACACGTTGGGTTCGATGTCTTGTTTCTAGCATAGAACATCTCGTAGGTAGCTCTGCTCATATGAAAAATGCTTACTGAGTTCTTCTTGGATTTCTAGACTAGTTTCAAGATCTGCTTTCCCTTCAGTACCTATCATCATCGGCAGTAAATTGACACATGGCCCAGGTACCTGAGCCCCATCTGGAAATGATGCCTATCGTCCTGTATGAAAGAATCCGAAAGTCGGATAAGATGTGTTCGTATATTGTGCAAGAACTCGAGCAAAAGCTTGATTCACGAGCCTGCCGAGCGCCAAATTGGAAGATTGGTTTCGTAACTGAAAATCATTGAAACATTAACAAATTCTGTGATAACTACGGAAGTTAAACTCTTTTTTATAATACGACTTGCTTTTCCTTCTGCGGTTGATGCGGCTATTTAAAGGTTTTCTTCGTGTCACAACTCTCGGATATACAGTAGCGTTGCCGAAATACAACTATAAACTCGACGGATTAATCTTGCAGGCTGCAGCACGCACGATGAACATGTACCAGTTATTTTACACTTGGTTTCTAGACGGCTATATTCATTGCTTTTGCTAATACCGCGAGCTACGGCTGTAGCGGCCAATGCTAGATACATCACGGTATCTTGGCTTCTTCCTGCTGGCATCGTCATCATCCTCTCTACCGCGCTTGAGCTGCCTGCAAGTCGGGCATCCATGCTCGCCTAGCTGAAACGGCGCATGGCCGTTCTCACAGAGCAAGTACCAAAATCTGCTGTTTGGCGGGCGGCAGTCGACTTTCGTGTATGGACACCCAACTGCTGTGTGGCCACCCCAGCCACAGTTCTGGCAATGCTGTTTGCATAGGTATTTGGTGGATGCATTATTGATGCATACATCATGGACTTGCCTAAAATGTACCTGCTTCTTGCAAGGGCAAGCATTCAATTCACAGCTTACTCCAGTGTGACCTGTTATGCCGCACATGCAGCATTGGCGACTGCAAGTCATTGCTGGGTGGGGTGCTAGTCCAGTGCATATGTTTGAAGTGCATAGTACATGGCATTGATCGCCTGTGTGCTGTGGTAGCTTGGCACCTTTGCATTTGATGGCTGGACAGCTAGGAACTCCGACACTCTTGTGCTCCTGACTTCCACACTTTCCACATGGCTGAGGGCAATGCTGGTATATCTATGGCCAACTGAATCGCAATTGTTGCATACCTGGTTAGGATTTCTCACTAGTGGGGCACCGAGAGTTTGAACTCGCGATGCCACATTAGGGGTGCCCGGTGTGTATGCGGCTTGAGTCTGCTGGGCGTGAACATAGGTTCCTACTGGCGAGGCACCGAAAGTTTGAACTTGCGGTGCTACGCGGGGGGTACCTGATGCGTAGATGCCTGAAGGCGTGCTTTGGGGTCGGATCAAAGGTGAAGGCTGGAGTGGGTGAGATGGGGCTTGCTGCTGTTGTGGCTGTAGGCCGTAGTCTTGTGCTGGGACGCCCTGTTCCGATGGTGGCTGCATGGCGTGGACTGGACCCGGCATTTGAGGCATTCCAAAGCTTTGTGCTGGCACGCCTTCTTGCGGTGGTGGCTGGAAAGCGTGAACGCGACCTGGCATTTGCGAGAGGCTAATGCCTTGTGCTGGCATGTCTTCTTGCGGTAACTGGAACTCGTGGACTGGTCCTGGCATTTGTGCTATTGCTCCGCTTTCTACCGAGGCTCGTGAGGATGCATTTGCTGGTGTCATAGTTAAACGGGCTAGAGCCGCATCCAGTGTCTGATCACCTTTAAATCCCGATGGCGTATCTGGCTTGCCCGTCTTAAAGGACCGAGGAGCTGCTATCAGAGGGCGGGCTGTGGGCAGCGGAAGTTCTTGTGATACTGGGCCTGGTGGCTCTGTAGGTGCATTTCTATTAGCTCGTCCCGATGGTAAGTTGTATACAGTCAGACGTACTAGAGCTATCAACCGAAGTCTCAACCCTACGCATCAGGGCATCATCAGATCGCTGTCGTGCTGTATGTCTCGGCACCTGTACAGGAACATTGGCTACAGCCAACGTCCCCACTGGTCCCTGCCCTGATACACCAGCTCGATCTGCCTCGAATGGAGACATAGCTGCCCATTGCTCATAAGTCATCATCTGCCCTCCATTTGCGAATGTAATGCTCATGCTATTGTGCTGTGGGTCTGGGTTGACCATTTGCTTTCTTCCATCCACCCATGCTCGTCGCTGAGGGCCAGGGCCTGGCTTGATGTATATGTCTGATGTCCAACGCTCTGGATTGGCACGTGCAAAGGATGGAGACACGGGCTTGTATGGCGAGGCTGAAAAGCCGGGTATCTCCGTGTATGGGAAGGCACAGGCAGCTGGAGGCAAACCATTTCTGCTGGCAAGTAGCATATGCTGTGGCGTATGCGATGTTCCTCGTTGCTGGCATTCACTGAAGTTATGGTCTTCAGTATTGCAAACTCCACATCCGTCTAGGCAGCCTGTAGCGGGATTGTGTCTTTTCAGCATCTTTCAGTTCTTCACGACGATTCGTCAACGATTCGTCATATACCTGTAGAGCAAAGGAGTCTCTTCAGTTGTCTGATGCTTAACCACAACATCTGGCTCTCGCTCAGGAAACAAGATCTCTTCCATAGATGGACTTCTTGGGCAGTCCCAATTTCCTTGTCCAACATAGAAAGACCACACATTGATCAAAGCATATGTCTCATCCGAGTCCACATCAATAAGTGCATGTTGAGAATGAAGAACACTGTTAGCATTTTCTTTGTCGTAGACATCAATAACTTTTTTTCTCATCTCAAAATTTTGATCTCCTGAGGAGACAGGAAGCTGCTTCAAGATTTTCAAGGACCGTTGACTATCTACGACTCGATTTGGGTCGAACTTAGGCAAGGTTAGATACCCAGCAGCGAGTTCAGCTTGCTGAGTTTCCTCCGCGGTATGGAAATGAATGATTTCTTGAGTGTCATCTTTGAAAGCGGTGAAAGATCAGATCCCCTCTTTAGACCTATAGACTATACTTACAAAGGATCACTAGATATGTTGGGAAGACTTGGAAGTCAGAATGAAGCTCCTATAAGATATGTGACTGAAGGACTAGAAACATATTGACAGAAGAACGTACATAGAGGAAATGTGCTTCGTCCACAGTGCAGCCAATACACAGCCGCGAAAAGAATAATATCTCTTCGATACCATGAGACCTTCATTTTACAACATTTGAAAAAGCTAATCGCTCTGAGAAGTACTGGAGACTAATATACTGCTGGAAGCGTGACTTAACAGTCACGTGACTCATCTCTTTCTGTTAGAAATCTGGTTCAATTTGAATTTTGACTTGAGCTCTGATATAATGGATAGCAAGCTTAATTTGATTTCATCAGCATGTTTGTCTCAAAACATAATGCTATTTTTAGAACGGAGAGGTATTAGACCTCGCTTATTCTAGGTTACAACCCCGCCAGAAGACCTCCTTTCTCTATCGTCTTCACTTCAAATCACCATTACTCTCTCTCTTGGTATATCCAATTGATTTGCCATGTCTTATTCTCGGCTCCCCAACGAGATCATCGTCCAGTTTGTCACTCTCGTGGCCTCATCCGACATAGACAATTTCGCGCGTGTCGACAGACGCACATACGCTCTCTCCCTCGATCGACTCAGACCAAGACAAGCTCTGAAGAAAAATGCGAAATTCATAGCAGCCCGGTTCGGAGACTCGATGAAACCTTTCAACTCTATTTCCAGAGGACACATGCGAAGTACGAATCGAATCTACGGTCCAGATGCTTTAGTCCACCTCGATTATCTCGAACTCAACGGCGACTTGCAATGGCTACAACCTATGGATCAGGCCACAATAGATTACAATACTTGGCCGCGGTTGCCTGATGCGGGAATACCAAAAGAAAACTTAGATGCGCTTGTTGAGTCGGGGAGACGTGTTGGAATCGAGTTTCCAAAAGCGTTCCTGACACTGATGGCATCGACAGAGCTTATGGAACGCATGTTCTTGGGTGGCGACTTCTTTTATCTTGGCCTGTCCCTCATCAAGTGTAAGCCCGAGGACGACAATGATGGCGGTGGATACGTCGTTACTTTCCTGTCCGATCAGCAAGGGTGCGGATACTGGGCTCTCTACGTTACTCCTAGCGGGTACCATTGTGTGTTAAACACACGTCAAGGGATTGATTGCTGGAAATGCATGTATTCAGACGCAGATGGAAGGTTGGCGGGTCCATGGGATGATCATCCGAAGTATCAGGTCTATGAAGGAGTTCCTATTGCGTGTGACAAGCTTGACTTTGCGTTGGCACATCCAAACTTCGAAGCTTGGCTGGCGATGAACTATTTTGATGCCTGGTGTAGGTTGACCCTGGAAGCAGGGAGGGAGTTGGCAGGTTATCAAAGAGAATATCTTGAGCATTTTGGAGGGGTCCCCAGCAATGAAGACGAAAATATAGATATTACTACAGGATGAATCCGTTGCAGAGGATGTATCCCTTAGCGCACTAGCATGTCATATATGAGAGTCATCGGACAGGCATTTCATTCATGAAAAGCAGGAGCTTGGGCTCGATCAATCTCAGGACTTTTATCAGCCATTGTTCTGTCACAATAGCTCACAAGCAATTTCGATTCAGCATCAGGACACAGATACATACAATTTCCTTTGACTAAGTTTTCCTTAAACAGCTGGCCTGATCAAGCCCATTGGGCCCCAGAAAGCTCTTCGCAAGCATGTTTCGCATTGGCGTCTGCTGATCGAAAAACTGCAATGGTTTTGCTTAGCCTTTGACCTGCTCCATGCATCAAAACAGCATCAAGCCAAACTTGATCGCTTTCACGGTCCCAGCCTCTCTCCGGTCCCCAGGCGACTACTTGTTTGTGCTCAGCAACAACTTTCCCCAACCCAGCCATCATATCACCAGTTCTGTTTACCGAGCTGTAAGCATCAAATTCCACTACTTTGATAGTTGGAACCTTCTTCAACACGCCATCCAACAGCTCAGCACAGAACTCCTCGTAGAACCCCTCACTTTTACGAAATCCTGCGAAAACACCATCACTAGGATCGCATTCCACGAAGACCTTAAGCACTCGAGCACTTGTGCAATCACCCAGTCCTAGAGCATCATTTATAACCCAGCCACGAGGAGGATTGTTCCATCCTGGACCGATTCGTAACTCCAATGTTGTGATTGATGTACGGTAACGCGCAGGTAGTCGTGCGAGAAGTGGCTTCTTCGTCTTGAAGAATTTTCCAGGGTATGTGGGGAATATTCGGAAGGTATGGGTGCTGAAGAAGTGATGCGAAGCTTCGCGGTAAATCTGCCGAGACACATTGAAGAGGGAGAAGACTTGTGTCCGGCTGAACAATCGAAAGGTTGAGGGATCGAGGTCAATTGTGGATGGGCAATGGGAAAAGGCGATGGCATAAATCTTGGTTCGGATTTCGGCTGGGAGACGAAGAAATGGGAAGGGCTTCTTGAAACTGGCAACAATCTCTTCTTCGTCGTCAGAAGGATAAGCGGAGGGAATGGCAGATGTAATGGCAGACGTAATGGCCGAGGAGATAGTAGATGATTGAGGAGTGGTCGCAAGACTATTGATCAAGGACGACGGGAGGATTTCGTGATTCAATGCGCCCGACGAGGACTGCACAGCAACTGCAACATCAGTCGCAGCCCTGCGTATAGCAAGGTCTCTTCGAATGCCTCGTTTGACCATTGTGAAGGCTCGAGGGAGTTGTGGCGAAGGTGGGGTAGGTGGTCTCGTGCACAGGGACAGAGGGATTCAACGATTTATGGAGAAGGATTGGGCCTTGCTGACAAGGTCAGATCGTAGAATGCGATTGAAACTATCGAAAGATACCAACTAGGAGGAAGGGGCGACGATAATTCTTTGTAATGGTGGATTTGTAGATGAACAACGGGATCGAGTGGCCACAGCGACGACCAGTGAATAAACACTGGTCGTCTATAGGCGCTCCATTCTTAAGTCCATCGTTCTTCTCCTCAACTGTTTCAGCTCAATCTTCCACTTTGGTAGGATAAAGGTCAAGTCAAATTTGTGAGTGATCAACTTTGTTGAAGAAAGAAGAAGGTTTTGCGGCTTCGAAAATATCATATGATGTTCTCAAATCCGCTTTACCCGATTGGTATCTAGTGTCCAATGCGGCCGGGCTAGGAAATATTTCTCAAAGTGAGCTCAGAAGCTTCATGACGCTGCGAAGTATCCTTTCTTCCACTCCATTCAGTGTATCTTCTTGATTGAAGCTACCTGCGGCATTTATATCCTTCTTTCAATATGTTGTCAAAAGCAGCCATTCGTTCATTGCAGACACCAGGATTGAGGGCGACACCTGCGGTTTTCCGCATTGCCTCATCGACAGTATGGAGTCGGTCTATGGCACGGCATAACAAGCCAAACCATGGACAGAAGAAACCGATAGATTATTCAAGACCACCGGGTGCCCCTCCACCATTGAGACCGGCAGGCGCTTCTGCAGCTTTCACAGCACCGCAACAAGGGGCTAGGAGTAGTGATAAATCTGGCAGACCTGAGTACTCGAAGCAGCAAGACGAAGCCAGCCCAAGCGCATCACCAGAGCGCAATACTACACCACAATCAGAAGGGCAAGGAGCTGGGAGCATAAATTCGGCGCCAAGGAAAGGGGAAGACCCAAGCTTCTCTGAAAAGCAAGACGAATTCGGATCTGCTTCACCCTCGGAGAATACCGCACCTCAATCGACCTCACCATCTGCCATTGATCCCGCAGAATCTCAGTCACATACCCAGCCTTTACCTGACCTTACTCGAGGCATTCCTTCAACATTGGAATACGAAACTACGGGGAGCACCAAGTCAAATATCACTCCACTGAATTTAACTGAGGCCGAGGAGCCTGGGTCGTCTGGCGGACGCCGAGGGCGGGGAGAACTCCCAGCATCAGCGTATGTCTCATCGTCGGAAAGAAAGCGATTACGATTCGCAAATTACATGTACGCCATGTTCACTGGTCTCTCCGTCACTGGAGTCCTATATCTCGGCCGCAATTGGGAAAGTGATGAGGAAGAAACTGCACACCCTGATGCACCGTCGGGGTGGGCGGTAGGGTTGATGTGGAATCGTGCGAAAGCTCGATTGGGGGATCAATTGAGTTATTACCACGAACCTGCTTTCAAGAAACTCTTGCCAGATCCCGACCCCATCTTTGAACGCCCCTATACATTGGTTCTTAGTATGGAGGACCTACTCATTCACAGCGAGTGGACCAGAGAACATGGATGGAGGATGGCCAAGCGACCTGGAGTTGATTATTTCTTGCGATACCTAAGTCAATACTACGAGCTTGTGATTTTCACCAGCCAGCCTTGGGGAATGGCTGAACCTGTAATTCGAAAATTGGATCCGTATCATATTGTCACTTGGCCATTGTTCCGCGAGGCGACAAAGTACGAAAATGGACAATATGTCAAGGTAAGCTTCTAAGGACCGCCGAAAGTACGGGGACTGACAGGAGCAGGATCTCTCATACCTCAACCGCGATCTGTCCAAGGTCATCATCCTAGATACCAAACCAGAGCACGTCAGCAAACAGCCCGAAAATGCAATCGTTCTTAAGCCTTGGGAGGGCGATGTCCAAGATAAAGAGCTCGTGTCCCTCATCCCATTCCTCGAATACATCCACACAATGGCCTTCTCCGATGTACGAAAAGCAATCGCCTCTTTCGAAGGCCAACATATTCCTACCGAGTTCGCGAAGCGCGAAGCTATCGCGCGAAAGAAGTTCCAGGAACAAATAGAAGAAGAGAAGAAGAAGCGACCAAAGCACTCAGGCGTCGGCTTCTTAGGAAATGCGCTCGGAATCAAGCATCAAAGCATGATGATGGACCCCACTGAGCAGACACCCGCCGAAGCTTTCGCCCAAGGCAAAATGCTCCAAGACCAAGCCCGAGAACGTGGTCAGCGCAATTACGAACTCCTAGAAAGAGAGATTCGAGAAAATGGCGAGAAGTGGTTAAAGGAAGAAGCGCTTCTAGAAGAGAAAGCCAAAGAGGAAGCAACAAAAGCCATGAAGACAGGGTTCACAGGCTGGTTCGGCGGCCCAGGAAAATAAATCCCATTTTCGCGTGGGAGGACGGGTGGTAATTTGGATCTGGAGTGCATGTGAGAGCATTCTTTGTACATTGAACATTTTCTGATCTCATGAGCGCTAGGTCGCATCTCTCTTCTCTCGGAACGGAATCGCGCATAGCGATGCCGAATGTGTAATGTAAAGGCTGAGAGATGTCAGTCACTGTGTACGAAAGCACAGCTGTACAATAATATTATGATATCATGGAAATCCTACGGACCATGTATTTTACGCATGAGAGACATATTTCCCTTGCATTGTGTCACTTTCGGGGTCAGCCAAGTCTTGTTTCCGGGCTGCTGCAGATTCAACGGTCTCGTGTCTTAGCTCGGTACTTCAACAGACGAGAACAGTAGCTGTGTTGTCAGTACTTCCTGTAACTCAAATAGATTGAATGAGAGGGGAAGTTATCAAGTGATCTTTCGAATTATCGCCACTTGCTTGCCAAGCTTATTCAATTCTCGTTGCGCATTTGATTCGAGGATTCCTGCTTAAAGTTACGTGAAATATGTTTTACTTGAAACTACAAAAAGGCTCGACTGCGCCCTTCTAAATATTTAGTTTCAATATCGAATCCTTCATAAGATCCAATTGTTCTCTTCCTCTGTATACCCGAAAAGAACTCTCGTCTTTGTTTCTACCTCAATTCATCTTCGCTCAGCGATCCTCACTCCTCCATCAATTTCAAAATGCGCTTCACAGCCCACACCATCATCTTCGCCCTCCTCGTCTCCTCAGCAGCAAGTCATGTGTTGAGTCCGCGCCAAGGATGTTGTCCTCGTTTTGATGCAGATTATTGTGATAATTGTGGTGCATTACCTACCGCTGATCAGTGAGTATTTTTTAGATTTCAAAACAAGGACAATACATTTAGAGGGGATATGTCAGAGCAGAGGATGGAACATTGAGGGATAACTTTTCTTTGTGTTAATACTTGACTTCAAATAAGGATTTTCAATAGTCTTATGTTGTTTGAGAAAGTAGGATATTGAGGGTTTGCTTTCTTCTCTCTTAATGTTCGGCCTAGAAATCGGACATCTAGTTGATCAATGTTGCATCTGAGTGTGGGACATCCAAAAGACTTGCTAATTCAGAAATAGGCAAGCACAATGCGAGACGGATCCTTGCTGTGCATGCGATTGTTAGTGGGAAAGCATGGTGCTAATGCAAAATGCACTGTTGCAAGGCAAATTCCTGGTGTGAATTCATGATATTAGCATTTTACCTAGAGAATGCAGAAAACGGGACATCACATTTGAGAAATGAAGGAAACATTGGCACAAAGCAAAGATTTAGTGTAGTTTGATGTTATTTGCATTTTATGGATGCAAACTGCAAAGGCAATGCATTGTAAAAGAAAATGATTGTCATTCCCAATTCTCTATCACTCCAAACTCCAAACTCCTCTCAATGTCCCAGATTTCCGCCCGACTTATGCGCCTCAAAAGTCCCAATCCTATTCCAGACATTGACCTAGTTGTTTTGTCTAGCACAGTCGCGTGCAACTTTACTAGCATTGTAAGCTGCTTGGACACCCTCAAACATTGGCTTCAGGTCAGAGATGTGACCAAGATCGACCTTGTAAAGTTGTCCCTCAATAGCTAGAACCATATGTTAACATAGGTTCAATTAAAATTCCCAAATCGAATCCCAACATATGACAGGCAAAAGTCGCAAAACAGGAACAAGAAATACAATACTAACCAATGACCTTCTCAACCAGCTCCTCCCAAAGTTCCTCGGCCTCACCAGTGAGGTTGCAATGACGACTTCCAGATTGTAAAGGGCGCTCTCCACAAGTGGTACAAACGCAATTGTTCTGCAGCATCTCTGTTGCGGTATCGACCATTGCGCGAAACGTCTCTGACAAGTGCTTCTTGACGGCAGCACGCTCTTCGACTGACATGGTATACTCATGTTGAAGGCGATGTTGATCACCCTCTAAGAGCGAGCAGTCGAACAGGTAGCCGAACAGAGCCAGGGAAGGGTTGGAGAGAGGGTTGGTGTTTGTGGATGAGTGAGACATTGTGATGACTATAGTCGATGTAAGTATAATAGACAATAGCAGGCTTGATCAAACAAGAACATACTTTGGACTTGTGATCAAATCCTGACGTTGAGGAGAGCAAGTGTCGTGAGGTGAGATAGAGACTTTTGAAAACTAAAGTAGAGGTAAGTATGACGGACAATAGCAAGTGTTGGGCCAACAAATGTACCTTGGACCTGAGGACTTTCTTTGTAGAAGAATGAAGGTTCTCTGAGGTAATGAAGAGGTTGTGGCTGGAGTCGGTGTAAGCATTGATGGACAATAGCAACGGTTGGACCAAAGTCGAACATACCAGACTGGCTTGCTGAACTTTTGTTATGTAAAAGAGATGGAGTCCTAGAACGAGAATCAGTTCTTTTTATAGTTCGATATGGCGCTAGTCGACGCTAAGGTGCTTATCAACGTCCGGAGACAAACACTTCCTACACGTGACCACAAGCGAGAATTAAAAGGGGGGTTGTTAGAGTTTTCTCTTGTTGCATATCGCAACTTTAAATAGTTTATAATCTCAATGATTATCTTGATTATGATTACATCAGAGTTGAATTTGCTGCATGTCGCAATCTTTTACTAGCTTACAAGTACACTTATTATATTAGTTTTGACTTGTAAATATACTTAGGTATGATTCCAGTAGGGAGGTCATTGAGGTGGATATATATTCTGCGGTGTCCCAAAGTTTTATATAGGAATCAACTTTGTTGCACATCACAATATCTTACTAGCTTACAATTGTAACTCCTAAATTGGGTTTGAATCATAAATATATAGGGAGATCATGGAGGTGAACATTGTGCAGTCTTGCCAAAGTTTATATGGGAGTTGATTTTGTTGCACATCACAGTTTTCTACTAAGTTAAATTGTACTTACTAGATTTTTTTGATTTATAAATCTATAATTTCGATAGGAAAGCTATTGAGGTGAATATTTTGCAGCATTGCCAAACTTTGGCACATAACTAGAAGTGAATCTACAAATGGAGAGATCACACATCCATTGCTTATTGTTGGACTCCGCATGGACTTTGAGCTTTCTACTCTTAATCTCTGTCACAACAGAGTCACTCTCGTGAAGAGAAGTTGAAAGTTAGTGTCATGCATTCTGGACCGAACTGCGAATGAGAGTAGAACTCTAAGGGTACTCCTGTACAAGCATTACTTCAGTTTATGGGGGAGAAATAGTTTGTAAAGTTATTCTGCCCTTCAAAAGTCCCCAGGTAAGGACTACAACTAGAATACCAAAAGTAACACACAACACTACTGGAACCTGAAAACATGCTAAAGCAGAAATATATTTCTAATATCCATACCAAGGAGAGATATCACCCTAATGATAAAGCTACTTCCAAGCACAAACAATGAAACCCAACATCACAAGACCACATCATGACTTCCTCTTCCTCCGTAAGATATCATGCCTCTTCCTCGCTCGACGCCTTGTACCATCATTCTCCCTCAACTGCCCTGACCTTAGATAACTAGGACGCGGAACTCGATCTCTTTCCAGCCCCAGAGCAAGCATTTCATGGCTCTGCTCATCTTCTGTGTATGTCTCGAGTGGGGTAGGTCCGTTGGGGACGTGGCACAAAGTGGTTTCCACCTCATGGGCCTCGTCAGGGCCATGGTGACATGTAACTTTGAGTCGGTCTGTAGTAGGCGGCTTCCTCGTTTCATTGTCACCGGTGATCGACTCGTCTGGGGACAAGGTAGGTGGTATGGAAGGAAGTGGTCTCTTCGAATAGAGATCTACCATTCCTGGATCGCTGGGAATATGCGACGGCGTTGGCGATCGTTGGGAGGGAATCCATTCCCAGTCCTCTTCGAACGATACTTCAGGCAGCCTTGCTAGCCCAGTAGGAACTTCACGCTGAACCAAAGTCCACTCTCCAATACAACGACGGACTTGTGTTAATCTGATCTGTTGTCAGCGATGAAAGAAAAGCTGATGGTGACACCCACGTGACGATGAAACCTCGTTCACGAAGCAGGCCAACGATCTCCACATCAGTCTTCCCATCCTCGACATAAAGTTTAGTGATCCAATGTCGATGCATGTCGAGAATATCTTCGATCGAAAATTCCATATGCTGGACTTCCATAATGACACTGTCAAAGAATCTCAAAGAGAAACAGTTCGGCGTAAGAAAACACGATGGCAATCCTTGGGTTATAAGGCACCGGCAGATGAAAAAGAACCCCCCAAATCAGCTCAGGTTAGCAGGCCATATCGTGAGAAGCCGAAGCGTGTGGACGCAAGCTTAAAGACAGGGCGTAGGTCACGCCTCGGAGACTTAACCGCAAGTAAATCTTCTTGCATATAACGCGGTTGATATCATCCATGGGAGGGGACCAGGTAGATGGGAAGCAAGAGCGGTATGGCTGGAGATATGCGTTACCATGGTTATTGGGTATACGAAAACTAGCTCCACCGAAGGATCCCGTGGATTTTAACCGGAATGGTGCCCTGTGTTGGTGAAATCCACCACCACGGCCTTGGGTCTCGCAAACCCAACTGACTGGATTGTGGCCCACTTAGGGGCGGCAGATGGCGCATCAGACTCTCGTCTCATGATAATAAAACATTTTTTTAAATACAAGAGCACAAGGAAACCCAACATGCTGAAGCGGTGAGACTAGTTGTCGCATTGCTCACGATGAAGACACCTTGACTTCATTCTGTGCACTGACACTAGTACAGCCCTCCATTACAGCACTCGCTTAACAATGTGGACAGTAAATCCATCATTCTAGAATTGTAACAAAAATGAGCACAGTGTTTGGAAGCGGTAAAGGTCCGAAGTGGAACCGGAGAGAGCTCCTTGCTTCATCGGCACACCTTTCTCGCAACTTTAACCCGACTTGCTCACTTCTGCCTCAAACAGCTTAGAATCTGGTCGCTGATTCGATCAGATATGCAGGGGCCATGTGACATTAAAAATGAGCTACACTTCGATCCAAACGGCTGGGGGAACTTGACTCCCGCAAAAAGGAATTTGCAAACCCCCCACCACGTCTTGCAAGGACGATTGGACTGAGCCGATGTAACCGCTGGAGAACAAAAAGCAAGTTCGTGCTGTGGCAGCGGAAGCTCGGAAGTCCCAACCCGAAGGACAAGGCCCTTTTTCAAGCGAACAAGGCCGTATGCGGGAGCAAGTGCGCGCGGCCCGGTCTATCTTCCAAGCATATGCCCGCGAATCTGGCCTGGGTTGTCTCAGTGCGCCTGACTTTGTGTCGATCGTCAGTTGCGACCAAAGAATAATCTCCCCACCGATCTTCGATCCGCTTCGAAAAGTTATTGAACGTCGATCTTAGATTGTACTTTCCATGATCCATGATGGGTCATGCTATCTTCAAACAAAAGGGAAAGGGGCGGTGGCTGTCATGGAGAGAGAATTGTGCGATCTGCGACTGGTCAAAGGAGCGACCTTCCAATGGCCCCAGAGATGCAGAGATGGCTGCGGTCATGATCCCGGCGACCTCTGTGTCGGTTCGGCATGGCCACTCGGAACCGGTTGTAAATTGACCCATTAACGGGATTATGTGGTGAGCCAATGACCACGCACTCGGGCGGTTGATTTTGGATTTGGAATTTCCGTGCCGTGAGAACGAACTTTCAGGAGAAGTAGTTTCTGAATTCAGTAGTTTCGGGAAGCGAAAGACCCGTATCCGTGGACTCGGAGTGATGAAGACCGCGCAATTCTTTTCGAGGAGGTTACAGATGGACAGCAAATCGTTCCTGCAGAATGGCTAGGATCGAGGACTCTGAAGCCCACATTTCCTCTACTGGACCATCTAGCTTGGCTTGGATGGTCACTGATGAGTGATTAGGAAGTGCCTTTGACGACTTTCATGTAAGTTTTGTCCCATTGTCCTCCGTGCTGTCGGATAACCTTGCGTTTGGTAGTGGCACGCTCGTCAGATCCTAGTGATTGGTCAGCTTCTCGGACAATTATTCAGCTTCTCATGTGTTGTTGCTTCCATTTTGTCGGTCTCTTATCCACAAAATAGGCCTGGGATGTAAGTCGGCGATTGACGGCTGTGCCACAAAGTGCTCGGGCCATGAGAGAGCTGTTTTCTACAGTAGCATGAGATGAGACCCAGGTGTGCTTTGACGTGGGCGTTGCCGAGCCTTATTTGGACGACTTAGTTATGTGATCCAAGTCAGCGCCTTGGATCCATTGGGATCCCATGTGCCCTCTATAAGCGTAACTACGCACTCGGCAATCATCAGCCCGGAATTCAAGTCCAGCTTCCCCAGCCCACACTTCTGTGACACCACACCTGACCCAGTTTGGTGGAAGGTTTTTCTGATATGGGCATACCTCCATATTGATTTTTATGACTGGGGCCACACTCGATGTGCCTCGAGCTCGAAGTGAAAAATTTGCATCGGAGCAAAGATCATGAGGATCTGCAGTGCTCTGGGCTTTCGGCATATTTGGTCCACCTGTCTGGAAACCTGGTAATGCTTATTCGCCGTAGCATCTAGCTTTTCCCGGATTCCCTTGTTTCCTGCAGGAGAGCTGAGAGGCGTCTGGTGAGGTTGTTTCAGGTATTGTTGGGCTTACTGATAGAGCCTGGAGATATCATTTTTCTGGGAAGGCTACATTCGACTGATTGACTTGAATGATATTGCGTCTGAGTGACGAACTTCCCCACTAGTGTTCGCCTGTTTGGTACTCGTGCATCTTTGCGCCCTCTCACACGCTCTTTCAGGAAAGGATCCTAAATCTCTGTTGGCATCAAATTTATCCCTTTTGTCCGAGTGGACGATACACAATCTTACTGTGTTCCCAATTTGGAACCTCCCGCGGGATGGTAGAGTTCGGCGTGGAAAAAAGTGCTTGAGGCTGGGACTTTCTAGTCCTCGAAGCTACATGTCAGATGTTGACATGACCAGCCAGGAGCTCTTCAGCATTGATCAATGTGCGAGCGGGATGGAGAAGTGCACGTTGTACAGCAATGCGTTGCTCTTGAGCCGCACAAGATTCGCCTGTGTGGGTTGATATTGAAAACTTGCTCTTCGCAGTTTTGAGCGACACGCGTGAAAACACAGAGGCACCATCGAAAGGAAGGTAACTGATGCCGATGGATCAAGTGGACCGCGCTGACAGCTTCGATGAGAAAACGACATGCTCGATGGTATTTTTTATCGTATGAAAAAAATAGCAGTACCTCAAAATCAAATGTCTTGGAACTTTTTCTTCAAGGGCATAAACAATTACGCGCAGCACAGATAGTCCAAAAGGGTAAGTTCGTAAATGAAGTTCGGTCGTGTAAGATGTTTGGTCGATGTGGTTGTTGAAGTGAGGTTAAAGTTTTAGAGTTTGCACTAGCAAATCGCGATTTCCACATGGAGAATATGAACAGCACCAACGGATGATAGGACATGGCCTTCCTACCTAGGTACATAGTGTTTTCCTGCAAACAGTAGAAGAAGCCTGTGAGGTTGTCCCGCTACTCATCAGAAATTGCCATGTTCACGTGCTCTGGAAGTTTGATACCTATCGACGAATGTCTTTTCACCTTATGACCCGATCATTGCAAATGCATCTTCATCGACCCATGCAACCAACGACCACGCCTTGCAGAGATCTCTAATCGATGCAGCAAGATGCCAAACGCCTATTGTACATTACAATGCCATATATCATCATAGCTCATCTTCGAGGTCCATAGCATCTCCATTTGCGTGCCCGTTTGCACCATTCTTCTCTTTTGGTGCCGATGCTTCCTTGTCGATCATCTGTCTCGACACTGACACGATGTTGTCTTCAATGAGCTGTTGCCCAACATCTTCCAAATGCTTCTTTGGGTCCACCTTTCCAACATACCTCGTCTTGAGTTGATCCTTTGTCAGCTCAGTTTCCTCCTTCACTCTCTTCTCATAACCATCAGCAAGCCCAACCAGCTGCTTCAATCTATCCTTGTTCTTGCTGCCCTCTAAGCGGAAATCATCCATCTGAAGACCCTCCGTCCAAACGTGCTTGTGAAGGTTCATCAGCATGTTCTCCTCAAGTGCAGTCTTGCGGTAGTTGATGCCGATACTGTAGTAATGTCTGTTAAGACCGTGGATAAGAGCTTGAATCGAAGGCTTATTTAGATGACCCAAGTTCGAGGTACTTTGTCTGGGCTCTTGTCCGAGCATGAGAGATTGTGGATTGATCAATCGGAAAGCATCGATCACGACCTTGCCCTTAACAGATTGTATAGGATCGACGACTACGGCAACAGCTCGGGGAGTAAGTTGCTCGAAGGATTGTTGAGTATTGATATCGACTGACGAAAGCCAGCAGCCGAAACCAGGATGTGAATGGTACCAGCCGACAACGGTCTCAGGTCTATAGTGAACTTCTTGTCAGCCTTGAATCACTCTTCGATATTGTTCGTGCTTACCGTCCTGTTTGCCGTAACATATCCATCATCTTTGTTTGAAAGACCGGATCAACAGCTTCGACACTAACACCTGTACCGCTCTGCGGCATAGCAAACACATCAACCACTCGGACGGTGAAGTCATCCACAAATTCTCCAAGCATCAAGCCCATGACTTCCATTGGCACACCAGCCCTACCATGTCGCAGCATCTTGAGTAGCGCAAGGGAAGAAATGTACACGGTTTCGGAATTATCGATGAGAGCAGTGTTATCCTAAGATTGCAAGTAAGTATCATTCTATCAGTTTTTGGAAGCTTGCATGCGATGGCAAGCATCACAACATACAGATCCTGGTGCAGCACTGTTGAGACCTCCCATGTTGCCAGCAGAGGCCAGCATCCTATTCAGTCTGTCCATCTTGGCGGGTTTGCGTGCTTGATGATCTACACTGGACGTTTTCGAGGTATGTGGAAGTATGGAATCGTGCGTTCGTTCAGTTTCGTTGCCACAACTTCACAATTTCCTGGTGTTGATGTCAAGGCAAGCTTGGGCGACGCGGTCTACTAAGTCTAACTTCGGCTTAGTAAGGGTCAGGTGACTCAGCCTTGCATGCAGCCTCGTTGACCTCGTTCACGTCAGGAGTAGCAATAATTTGTTTGGAACCAAAGCACGGTTTCTAAATAGTTATATGAACATCTCTGTACCAATTTCGGGCAAAAAGAGTCTTGCCATTGTTTATACGATATTTTATTAGCATAGTAGGCAAACTGAAGGTGAATCATTATTGTCAGCCTTGACCGCAATTCGGCAAGTGCCGTCGCAGCTGCAGCTTCACTTCACCACAGCCGCGAGCGTTCTTATTCAACTCTTCCTCGACAATTTTTCTTCCCAACGACAACACCACACTTCGAATGCTGCCACACAGACGAACCTCTACCCTTCATCCACTCTTCGTTTCTTGAACAACCTCTGCAATTTTGATCTTGTTTCCCACCTCTTTCGAGAAGTAAAATGACTTCCTCCTTCGCCCCTCTCGACCCACCAGCTGGGGATGGTCCCAGTAGCAAGAAGAGAGTGGCTTACTTCTACGATTCCGATGTTGGAAACTACGCCTATGTCGCAGGTCATCCTATGAAACCTCATCGAATTCGATTGGCACACAGCTTGATCATGAACTATGGCACTTACAACAAGATGGAGATTTATGTAAGTCCAAGTTCTCCAGTCCATTCCGCAGACCCTCTTCCTCGAAGTATCGAGGAGACAGTATCCCTTGGACTTTTCATTTCTATGCGGATACTGTTGCAGGATTGTATCCCCTCCTAGAGCTCATTCATGCCGCGACCTTGGTTGTCGAATGCGACTTTGCAGGCCGGCGACATGCAACGGCGCCGTACCTCCCTCAACTTCACAGATGCCATTGGGATCATAACTATGGGGACCTGCGCGCTTTCTTCTCTTTGTATTTCTGCAGCTTGGGCGCACAGATCCAACTTCATGGTTCTCTTACTGACTGTCTTTTCAGCGCGCGAAGCCTGCCACACGTCATGAAATGACCCAATTCCACACTGATGAATACATCGACTTTCTTCAAAAGGTCACCCCTGATAATATGGACTCATTCTCGAAAGAGCAAGGCAAATACAATGTCGGTGACGATTGTCCAGTCTTCGACGGGCTTTTCGAGTTCTGCGGGATCAGCGCTGGTGGTAGCATGGAGGGAGCTGCGCGTCTGAATCGTGGCAAATGCGATATCGCCATCAACTGGGCTGGAGGTCTCCATCACGCGAAGAAGAGTGAAGCAAGTGGTTTCTGCTATGTCAATGGTGAGTTCGTGGAATTGATCTATTTGACCTCCACTAACGGGTGTAGACATTGTTCTTGGTATAATCGAGCTCCTGCGATTCAAGAAGAGAGTCCTCTACATTGATATTGACGTCCACCATGGAGATGGCGTTGAAGAGGCATTCTATACCACTGATCGAGTTATGACTGTGTCATTCCACAAGTATGGTGAATACTTCCCGGGAACTGGCGAGCTTCGAGACATTGGTGTTGGCCAAGGCAAGAACTATGCTGTCAACTTCCCACTACGAGATGGAATTGATGATGTGACCTACAAGTCCATCTTCGAGCCTGTCATCAAAGCCGTCATGGATTACTACCAACCAGAAGCTGTTGTCTTGCAATGCGGTGGAGATAGCTTGTCTGGTGATCGTCTCGGTTGCTTCAATCTCAGCATGAGAGGACATGCCAATTGTGTCTCCTATGTCAAGAGCTTCAATCTTCCAACTCTTGTACTTGGTGGCGGTGGATATACCATGCGAAACGTCGCTCGAACATGGGCCTACGAGACTGGTGTTCTAGTTGGTCAGGAATTGGATCGTATCTTGCCTTTCAATGAATACTATGAGGTAAGCTACATGTTTTGTCCAATTGAAACGTCTCTAACATTTTGCAGTATTATGGCCCTGACTATGAGCTTGATGTCCGTGCTTCGAATATGGAGAATGCCAACTCGAGAGACTACCTGGAGAAGATCAAGACTCAAGTCATTGAGAATTTGAAGAAGACTGCCCATGCGCCATCTGTTCAATTGACCGAAGTTCCTCGCACAACTCTTGCAGGTACTACAGATGAGGATGATGACATTCTGGACGACGAAGACGAGGACATGAACAAGGATGTTCGAACTACCAAGCGACGATGGGATCAACGAGTCACCAGAGATGATGAGTTGGATGAAAGTGAGGACGAGGAAGAGTCTAAGGCAAATGGAGTCGTTGCAGCCAAGGAAGGACCAAAGCGCCGAAACGTCAGTGCTGGTCCAGATGTTGAGATGGGAAGTCCTTCACCAGTTCCAGAAGCAGGATCTTCCAAAGTCCCCGAGCCAGAGCCTACAGAGCAACTAGAAGTAGAGATGGAGAAAGCACCGGAAACCGCGCCAGTCGAAAAGTCATCAGCCGCAGTAGAGTCTTCTAGCACCGACGTCACTATGGCAGATGCTCCAACAGAAGCTGTAGAGCCTGAGACGAAGACTGAGCCAGGTACTACGGCAGAGGAATAATTGTACTTTAGATATCTTGTAGCGCGGAGTTTGGGAGGTCAGGATCTTTTTTTTTGCGATGTAAAATAAAGAGTTGAAATCGAGGCTGTCGAAATGAATACCACAGATAATGACAGACTCTCCATATCGCACGGCGTTTCTTCTTTGATCAGAACTACGCACATGTGGACGCCTGCCCATGCTGTCTCGTATTCTCGCCTATCTGCAAAGCTGTGAAGGAACTGTAACTGAGGGCTTAGTAAACCACAACGACGAAGCAAATGCAGCTCCAATTTTCTTACTACTGATCAACTCGACCTTGGAACGTGTCACTCTCTTAATTTCCTTCATTTCTTGTTTCTGCGTCTATAATTGTTTCTCCATACAAGGAATACAACGCATGTCGGCTCGTTTCGTGGTACTCGTACAGTACTCTCGTCAATGCAACTCCAGTCACCTGGAATTAGACCACTCATCGAAAAAAAACCCCCAATTCTAAAGTTGCCTATCCTAGATATCTAGACATTTGTCAACTTTGCAGTGGGCAGTGCCTCGCGACAATCTTTAAACTTGCGCATACAGAAATTACCACGCAGTAGTCGACAAGCACTTCATATAGGGTGAACGATAATATGGGTAAAATGGATCGTAGTAGAATCTGTCTGAAGATCTAAGAGTAAGAGAAGAGCAGCAAACTTATATACTCTGAGCTCGCACTAAGTCAGGTGAGCTGACATGTAACCAGCCAGAATCATGTGATCTACTCTGTGACAGAAATACATCATCGACATCATCTGCTGCATAGCGATCTCGAAGACGCACTATCGTGCCATCAGAGAGGGAGCCACACCACCCTTGAGAATCCAGCCAAGCTAAACGCACAGACTCCGGAAAACCTGAGCGCAAAAGGGTGGACCAACGTAGGCGCGATGGAAGCTTTTCCATTCCATTACTTCCGTGCAGAAGATCTGCGCTTTCCAAAAGTCCCGGTTCCACCCTCTGTTGACATCGTCCCAAATCCAGCCTGCATTTCGTAACTGGACGAGGTTTATTCTGATCATGCGAGTATAACTACCCGATGCAGGCCCAGTGACACGCCACACACGTTTATGATCTTCTGCAAGAAGCTGATACCCTGAGCCGCTTTCGAGAGTGATCCAGCCTGGACCGTCAAGGAACTGGGACGGGCGAAATATCCGAGCCTCAGCTCTCGCGTTCTGTTTTTCCAGCTCTGCTTGAGCCTCTGCTTGAATTTGTCTTCTCGTTTCTTCATCCCAAATCTCTTCAGACAAATCTTCTTCAGCACTCTCGAATTCTTCATCACTCTCTTCAGCCCCCGATCCTTGTAGCAAGGTATTGTCCTCTCTATCACCATCACCATGACCATCCCTTTTTTCCTCGGGTTCCTCACTATCTTTGTCATTACTCTGAATGTTGATCTTCCGCTTTGGAGGCGGTGGTAAGGCATTGACTTTTCGATCGGTTCTTTTAGACACGTGACCAGCGAGCGCACGAGGCTCTGAGTGTTGATGATTGGATTCGCTGGATTGTTGACGATCGGAGTGACTGGGATGGAAGATTGTTGTCTGTAAGGTACTTTGACATATCCATGCTGGATGGTCTTTTGTGGACACTTCGTCGTAGTGTCTTGTTCTTCTTCGAGAGTCTTGGCGACCAATGATGGGAGGAAAGACGCCTCGTGAAGCATGGCGTCTCGGAAAAATAGAGACATTATACATAGACGGATGGGTGAATACTTGCTTAAATCTCTGCGAATGTTTCAATGGGAAGGTGAAGCACAATTGAAGGAGATAAGTTGAGGTGGGGTATCACTCGTTGGCATAGCCTCACTGGGTAAACGTTGAGGTAGCCTTACACTTCGAGCAGCAAGTGCAATTTGATACGCGCCATATAGAGAAGCTTAGGCCCTTGGCCTAAAAGGCGCGCAATTCAGCAACCTATCCTCGGAAATTATCACGTGATATGCACCAACATGCAATCGAGATTCCAGATCTTCGCAAAGAACTTTGAAGTTTGTTTGGAGTGCTCTCCATTTGTTTGACCTGAATAGAGTAAAACAACACCAAATTTTGCAGTAGACTGTGGAAGACATGGCATCTTCAAACGTAGAAGAGAGGAAGGCCACCTGAAATCGGACATCATGAACTTTCAAGTGGCAAGTATATCATTGCAGAGCCATGTAACCCAAGATGTTCAACTTTGAGCAGGTATCAACTGAAATCAATTGTTTGTCATAAAAAACAGAGTTGAGGCTCTTCGCACAAAGTTCTCGTTCTCCGCCCCCAAATTTAGCTTCCCTCGCTTAGCGGCGCACACAATAATTTCACGAAGAAGATTTCGCGCCGACGAACCTCGAAATTCGACATCCCGCATACTCAACCATCCATCTTTGAACTCCTTCCCAGCAATCAAAGATTTAGCGTCGAGATGGCAAAGATTTCGTACGTCCACTTCCTACGCTCTGATCTTCTGCGATAGCAATTGCGCTAGGGAAAGATTGATAGAAGAATTGAAACTGACAATCATGATTATAGACGTGGTGCCCCAGGTGGCAAGCTGAAGATGACTCTCGGTCTCCCAGTGTACGTTCTCCGTTCTCGAATCTCGAATACCTCCTCTCGCGATGGCAGACTAGGATATTTTGGGGGAGAAGCTGATAATTCGAATAGCGGTGCAGTCATGAACTGCTGCGACAACAGCGGCGCTCGTAACCTCTACATTATCTCCGTCAAGGGTATCGGTGCTCGTCTCAACCGTATGCCAGCTGGTGGTGTCGGCGATATGGTCATGGCGACTGTCAAGAAGGGAAAGCCCGAGTTGCGAAAGAAGGTCATGCCCGCTGTTATTGTGCGACAGAGCAAGCCATGGAGACGAACTGATGGTGTCTTCTTGTACTTTGAGGACAACGCTGGTGTGGTGAGTGGGATTTCTTCGATTTTCGGATGAGTTGGGGATCAAGGAAGCGATATACGGGCCCGGGGCTAGCTATGAGTTGATGCATACAAATGCTGACGGAATAAATACAGATCGTCAACCCCAAGGGAGAGATGAAGGGATCAGCTATCACAGGACCAGTCGGAAAGGAGGCTGCTGAGCTTTGGCCAGTATGTTATACCAACCCTATTTCTCGAATTCATATTGACCATATCCTAGCGTATTGCAAGCAACTCTGGTGTCGTCATGTAAAGGGTCTTTTTCTTCGGGGTTCTGGCATGGAAATGGGTTTGCTCTTGCATGGTGCATACGAAGATAGCGATCACAAGAATATGACGCATTTCACGAAACGCCATACTGGTCCATTGACGGTCTATTTCTGGGAGATGTGAAATGGCAATACTTGAACAAAGGCCTAATTTGGGATGAGCAGGAGAGCAGGGCAAGTGCCACCGAGTTGCAGATTGTTGGTATATACAGCATAGTATAAGGAAGAGTACTCTGACTTGAACAAGACGACTCAGTTATCGAAGCATATTTTGAAGGTGTTTGATTGTCTGCGCTGAGAGGAGAAAGAGCATTGAGAGCTCTCAATGTTTTCCTACGTATATTCGAGGCAAGTTCAGATTCTGGGCATCATTATCGCATGCAACAATCTCCTGGACCTGCCTTCCTCTCTGTTCTTGTGTGATCAAATTCTCTCTTTCAATGCCTTCTTTCTGCTCCATTCACATACGAGTCTGCGCGAGTATGTTGCATTGGTCTGGATATTCCATTCTCACCTGTCATATTCAAGACATGTGGTGAGAGTCTCCATGGCGATGAGTTTCGGTCCTTGAAGATCCCTGATATATATATGATGCCTTTGCCAATGCTCATTGACTTCCAAGTATCTGGTGCCGAGACTGTACGCAAGAGAGAAGTTTCTGCAACGTGAATGTCAGTGGGAGCATTGAATTAAGTTCATCAGGGATAGTTCGGTCCTGCGGTATAATTGATTTCGTTGCTGACGCTTTGCATCATGAATGGCTACAGACTCTTGATGACTTTGTTTAATTCATTGGAAGGATTCGATCAACCTACATGCTTTACCTGTATGAAGTGCAAGTTCAGGAACCGACTGTTGTGCTAACTGTAGGTAGTCTGGAGTTCTTGCAAGTCTGCGTCTGTTGAGGTTCGAGATATGCGAGCTTGAATAGAGCATAACGGTGGAAGTTCTCCTGATACAAAGAATTGAGCTTGCGCACCGGCACTGCTGGTCTACGAAGAGTCCGCGAGAAAATCGAGCTCAGCAACTTGAAGTTCCCAGAAAACCGCTTGGCAACTCGAAACAAGCTTTCCTAACGATCTCGAATCATGGCGCGACTCACTTGCGCCAAAAACTGCGACATGTACCTTGGTAGTACCTCATCACTCACTGCTTGCAATATTCACCAAGTTGACCTACCCAAGCCCGAAAAGTGCAATATTGAGGACCAATTCTCTCCCCCGTTATGTGTTATCGTATGTAGACTCAAGAGATAAAGATCGTGCGCTTCATCGTATGACTTCAAGAACCTCTCTGAGGAGCAATTGAAATCCCGCCAATTGCGAAAACCTTGAAACAGCACATACCCGAATACTTCGTACTTGAACCTCTTTTGCCACAGATATTCGCGCGTCTCAGACAGAGTCGCGGGGCAATAATGTTTCTCGCGATGAAACTTTCGATTGCTCTCCAGAAACCAAGACTTTTATCGACATCAGTCCACGATTTCCCAAGAAAATCCATTTCCCGTGTTCGGCGACCACCGTCTTATATGGGAACAAGACATCGGAAGTTTTGTTGGCTTTTGTTGCACGTCGATGTGGAAGTCCGACTTGGTGCATGTCCGAACCACTGCAGCAAAGTCGCAGGTGTTTTGCGCGAACGCCCCAGAAGCCGCGTAATGCTCAAAGCGGGAATATCTCTTTTCCGCACACTCTCCTGCCCCAGAAATTCAAAGTGGTAAAGATCGCGTTTGTCTCATTGTTGTGGCGGTGAGATGGGGTGCATCAGATTGTACCAACAGAACGGACCTCCGTGAGCCATCGTGGCACGCTTTTGAACCACATCGCCGTTGGATGCAAAATGGTCTCTCAAGGCTTGGACGGGAATGCCTGTCGAGATCTCTGCGGCTTGTTCCTCCTGCAACTTCGCGTGCATATGAAGGGATTCCTTGGCTCTCAGGACTGTTTATCTTATCTCCAGTAAGAAATTATGATGTTATTTCAAGATGGTTCAAGTGGCGTGCTGAAAGCAGTGGAACAAAGAGAACTTTAGTAATGATGCAAGGCTTTCTAAATCCATCAGGCTGGATGCCGAACCTGACTCTTTGGATATTCATAGAAACCGCATTAACATACGATTTCTATTCCAATCCCCCGCATCAGAGGTTTCTGAACCCAAATTGGCTTGCAAAGAGAATCAATTGTGGTACAATCTGCTGATGAAGAACTCAGTGTCGGCAGACACTGGGGCCTATGTCTTTCGTTGACAGCATCGAAGATGGAGAGTTCCCGAGCTGATCGAGACTATTAGTTGGTTCTTGTCGACGAACTATCTTAAATCCTTCCTTCGGTGCTTAGATAGCAACTCGAGAAAACTTGGCATGAGCAGGGCCAACACGAGGGAAGAGCCCGGATCCATGGATGTCGGGCTGTGCCAAGCTGAGGCGCTTTCCCAGCTTGCTGACATCTTCCCATCCAATGCAAGGCTGCCAGATCAACAGTGCAGCTTCTCACTTACATGCATGATACTGATACAGCATCCTTTGCACGACATGGAGACATGGTACATGATCTAGATGAAGATAAATCCTCAGCAGAAAATTAGCGGATCTTTTTCCTGCAATGCAAACATCCCGTCTTAGGTTTTTCAAAAGCCCGACCTCAAACCAATCGGTTCAAAGCCCAATATCATCGTACGAGAGATCAGATGGGATGTTTAGACCGACTAGACGGACGGGACGTGCGAATGACGAGTTGGACCCTGAAAAAGATTCAAGCGTGGCGGCAGCTGATTTTCAATGCGCCAACAAGAAGGAGCTGTGGCGCATAAGCTTCCCCACAGTCCAATAGCATACCGGCAGTGACATCTCTCCACACCAAGCTCTCGGGATGCCAGGGACTCTTCGCAAACTATCAGCATCTGGATGGTAGTCCGCTGGATCACGGCACAACTTTGACATTGTGCGAACCTCATGTCCGACTACAGCTACCCGTGGACATATTCTTGTAATCTTGGTAGTCGTCGATCGTGACGATTGTCGTTGAAGTTTGGTAATGAATCTGTCTTTTGTCTAGCCCTCTGCAACAAATGGCTCATGGCAGATACCATGAGTGAAACTTGCCATGAAGGATGATTTCCCAAGACAATGAAGTCTCGGGTGTCTAGCCCAAAGAGAGTAGCCATGTGGGTCCCAGATGGTTGGAGCGGACTAAGCGGTGAACCGTGCAAATTCTATCCCAACATCATCTTTGAGTAAATTCTCCTCCTCGAAAGCGGTGCCTTACTCAAGTCTCGTTTTCTCAAAGAGTTGCTGTTATACAATCATATGAATGTCCATACATGGCGATTGGTATGGAGAATGAATCGAGATGTACTGTGGCAATTATTCCCAATTCCTTGATTTATCCGTCCGAATACCAATTGCTGTAACCCCCAAATCAGATCCTTCTTGGAGGCTGAGTAGCCGCGTGACCATGTACTTCTATTGGTATCTTCGTATTTTCACCCCAACTGAGTTGGGTCTCCACTCACGCTTGGGATTCCGTGGCGCAAAAAGGCGCAGAATTCTCCTCCCTTCGCTTCGTTTACGGAGATCTCGTCCACTGATGACTGCTGACCGCTCAGCATTTCCTTTCCAGGTCACTTAAGACATGCGTCTATTCTATTGATTCACTTGGTGTCAAATGAGAGGACCAGATGCTCCAAGTGTGGATGGCCCAAAAGAAGGTTAATGCATCTAAGCTTATCAGGCGTAAGGCTGAGTGGGTATCGAAGCGTCGTATCTTATCCTCGGGCCTTTGGTAATCCCGTTCAGAACAAAAGGATTAGGCTTCCCGTGATGTATTTTCGTCCAGTGGCCGAGACAACGCACGAGATCTTTCCACCAAGCTACTCGCAAGTCGAGACCGTGCCAGCTCTGCGGCGTTGCCACTTTACAGCAAGCCACTTGCCATGCTGGCTTGCTAATGATTCGAATTAGAGTCCGATACCTGCACTTAATGTGTTTGCTCTCGGATGCTCTCTACCAAATCACGGACGAGCCTTTGCAAACCATGGACTGTGTGAGGTGGAGTGGGCCGAGGAATGTGGTTGACATTGAGTAGGAACATAAAGGCCAAGCCTCTCTCCCTTCTGGTGGAATATTCCCTCATGCCTTACACCGTCAGACATCATTAGTCTAAACATGCTCACCATTTTCATATTCATCTCTTTGTTCTCAAATGTGCTCAGTTCCATTGTTACATATGATTGGGAAGCCACGTGGGTATATGCTTCCCCAGATGACTTTGCTCGGCCGGTCATTGGCATAAATGGGAAATTTCCATGTCCCAACATTGATGTAAGTTTCTCTCAGCCTCGGAGACTAAGCCCCCCTTCAAGAATCTAAGCTCACGTGGCCAGGTCAATCTAGGGGATCGAATCATCATCAACTTCAGCAATAAACTTGTCAATGAAACTACTTCGCTCCACTTCCATGGATTATTTCAGACAGGCACGAGTGCTATGGACGGCCCGGTTGGCGTCAACCAATGCCCTGTCTATCCCGAGCAAACTCTCGTCTATGACTTTGTTGTATGTTACACGGCCTTCCTGGCATGCTCATTCTCACTGTTCATCTAGGTGGATCAAGTTGGCACCTTTTGGTATCACGCCCATAATGGTGGCTCATATATGGACGGCCTTCGAGGAGCAATTATCATACATGACCCGTCTCCTCCCTTCGAATTTGACGAAGATGTCACTATCACTCTGTCAGATTGGTAGGATACACACTCTCCCAATTAAATCTAACTTCTTCCTTTCTTTCCACACGGCCCATTAAGCCTATCTTCTCTTTTTTTTCGATCATGTAGCAGTGAAGTAAATTGACCCTAATACAGGTATCAAGATGAGATCCCGGGCCTAGTCAATTACTTCGAATCGCAGGCCAATGAAGACGATGGCGGTGCTGAGCCAATTCCAAATTCGGCGGTCATGCAAGACACTCAGAATGTTACATTTCCCGTCAAACCAGGAAAGACATATCTCATGCGTTTCATCAATATCGGCGGTTTTGTCGGGACATACGTTTCCATTGACGACCACACCATGAGCATCGTGGAGATCGATGGAATCTATGTCGAACCAAAAAAGGCCGATGAGCTGTATCTCTCAGTAGCTCAACGATATGCTGTCTTAGTGACTATGAAAAGCAGTACCGACAAGAACTACGCGATTTCTGTCACTTTGGACACGGCCATGTTCGACAGCATTCCTCCTTGGGCTAATCCAGATGTGTTTGGATGGCTTGTTTATGATTCCAAGAAACCTCTACCCACCCCAGTTCCCCTCAGAACGTACAATACTATCGATGACACAACGCTAGTTCCTGTGGATCACATGGGAGCTCTTACGAAAGTTGATCACCAAATCATCATGACCTTTAATTTCGAGGATGACATAGGGTATAATCGGTAAGTGCATCCACCTGCTTCCGTTTCGTCTGCTAATTCCTTTGATCAGAGCTATCATCAACAATATTACTTACATTGGACCAACGGTTCCGACGCTGTTCACTGTCATGTCTGCACCAGCCAAAGATGTCATGAACCCCATAATCTATGGGCAAGTCAACCCCTCTGTTTTGAAACACAATGATGTTATTGAAATCGTTCTCATAAACCAAGACACTGGTTCTCATCCGTGGCAGTAAGTTGTTTTACCGATATTGTTTATGGTCTTCTTTCTAACCAAGCTAGTCTTCACGGACATGCATTCCAAGTCATCGAACGCTCAGCTGTCGGTGTTGACTATGATCCGGACAACGTCATTGTACCCAAGATCCCCATGCGTCGAGACACACTCTCGGTCATGACAGGCGGCTATGCTGTCCTTCGCTTCAAAGCAGATAACCCAGATATGTTCCTCTCCCCTGCTTTAGCCACTCCATACTAATCAACCTGAACGCGTGTTTCTATTCCATTGCCATATCGAATGGCATGTCGAAGCTGGTCTCGTGGCTACTATTATCGAGGCGCCTGATGTGGTTGCAGCGACTCAAGGCATTCCACACGATCACTTCAAGTCTTGTGAGGAGCAAGGGATTCCTACTACTGGTAATGCGGCAGGAAATACGAAGAACTACACCGATATGACGGGATTAGTTACTCAGTTCGAGACTGATAATTGGGGGTAAGCTTCATCACTCACTGACGTGACGTGGTTTGCTGATGTATGTTTCAGGGCGTTGATCAACCCACCGAAGAAGTTGAGGAGATCCAGAGTCTTCTCGAAGTAGTTCAAGTCGTGATGGCCTTCTCTTGAGCTATGATAAAACTGGTTTCTTTTATATTCTAAAAGGTGGTTGAATGGAAGTTCGCTTCTTGAGATATAAGTTCGATTGGAGGCTTGGGGCGATGAAGCTGTTGCTCATCAGAATAATGTGCCCATGATGATGCAAAACTATGACTACAATGTAATGGTAATGTTATGTTTATATACCAGCACGGAATTCAAATATCAAGATCATGAAGTCTACTTTCTTGCATCCCATTGCTCATCTCCCTATTGCTCCATGGCCTCAGTCCAAACGCGCCAAATACTCTTTACCTCGCTTCGGTGCGAAAGGACAATGTTGTGATTCGGTCAGAAAATCACTTCCATTTGTCCTCTCCCACATACTATCAAATGTATCAAGGGTTCTGATGTTACAAGATTCTGATTCATTTTTTCTTCTACTTTTTTGATGATTTCTGGAAGGATTTACCAAAGAAAACGTAGTTGTCTTATTACCGTGAGGACAAACGTGGCTTGCGAAAAGAAATCCAAGTCCAGAATTGAAAAGTCAAGAGCGCTCGGAAAGTAACAGAAAAGCCGCAAAGCAGGGGCCAAATAAGACAGAAAATTGTGTAAGGTACGTCCACCACCTATCCACTGTCGGAAATGCCGATGATTCATGATCTTCATTTCTGTCAGAAATCCAACTTGCCAATGAGAAATAGAAAGACTTACAAGAAACAGCAGCATCTATGGCTACGTTCACCAATTCCCAACACCATCACGAAAGTTGTCCCAGCCCGGTGACTCCCAAACCTGCTCTCCCGTACAGTCATGCACCTCTAGCATATCATCACATGGAGCCTTGAATCCCCCATCTGGATGGTCATGGTAAATGCATTGATGCTTCAGCCACGGAGCTCTCTCGCTCATCTTTCTCTCCCGAGCTCGAAAGCTAGACAAGGCAATCTCTGCAGTAGCCGCTTCACAAACATAACCCTTGCGGACTGCAAGGCTTAATGTCTTTTCCGACAGAGCAAACTCCATCAGGTCCGCCATCAATCGCTGCATTCCCGAGCCACGAATGCCCGAGAAGGCTTTGTGCATTGGCCACAGAGGCAGTAAATCTTCTCTGTGAAGAAAGTCTCTGAAACGGTAATTCAGCAGATCTGCAATGGAGTTGCAGAATCTTGGCGACTGAATATATTCTCCCAGCAGGTAGCAGTCTACCAGTCTATCGATGACGATGTCCGACTCGTCGGAAGTAATTTCTGTTTTATCGGCTTGAGGGAATTCGTCTTGCGTAAGTTCGCCCCGAACCAATTCTAGCTCCTCGATCCATTGAAGATCTGCATTCTCGTCTAGCCTATTGTCACTCTCGATGAAGTGGGTGAAGATGGCCCAGGAAATGGAAGAAGTGTCTTCGAGGTGAAACACCCCGGTATTTACCTCGAGCCAGCCTTGGTTCAGGGTGGCTGAGAAGTACTTGGAGTTTTCCATGAGGCTCGCGGTATGCATAATGCTGATAGACTTATCTTCGTCGAGAACGACTGAGACGTACTCCGGCAGGCGTCTAGTACACAGAATGCAGACTGAGTTCTGATTATTCGTAGGTTGTTCTCGTTGAGGGAGTAGTTGAGAACAGCTGTCGCAAAGCTCGGACTCAGATACTGGGACAGGATCCGAATGTCCGGAAACTGCGACATGTGTTTCTCCATCCAGAGCAGTGGTGGAGTATCCTGCAGACTTGGCGAGTGCGGCGGCACGCTGCTGAACTACTTCGTGAGCTTTCTGGAGGTCAAACAGAACCCATCTTCTCTCTGGAAGTATGAGTCGGAGTAGATAAGTGGAGTTTCGAGAGGCGCAAAAGCTACACGATGGATTAGATGGAGCTGAATGGGAACGAGAGCAGTATTGTTTCGAAGGGGGGAATATGTACTTACGAGCATCTTCGTAAAGCAAAGTTTGACAACAAGAACGAAGAGTCGGAAGTGCCGCCAGTCTCTCCAGGAGAATCGATGTGAGCACTGATACGAGAACCTTGACGAGGCGTAGGGGACCGAGGACTTCGAGGAGAGCGCATGACTGTGGCTTTGAAGGATCTCTCTCAAGGTTACTTGCGAAGCGTTGAGTAAGAAGGACAAATAGTTGATGAGAACAAGAGTGCTGGAACAGCGACACTTCTATCCCTGGTGTGGCAGTCGAACGTTCGAATAAGTTTGCGCTCTTGGAATTCGCGTCGTGGAGTTGAAATGAGATGGGCCGCAATACCAAAAAAGTGCAGTACGAGGAATTAGTCGCTACTCAAGAAGGCGATTTAAGGCTTTTACTTGCTGTACAAGGTTCGGAAGAAGTTTGTGGAAGTGGGGCAAAGATGTGGAGGGAGATTCAGAAAGGAATGGTAGAGTTATCTATAAGTTCTCGCACTAGTCATGATCGTCGAACAGCGAGATCATTTAGGACCGAAGTTTAGATGAAAGTAGAGTTCAAGATGTTTACGCAGCGTACCTAGGTAGATCTAGGTTTTAGTTGGCAGGATACAAGCATACAGGTCGCAATAGTTGAGTTTGTGTTCAAGTGAGTTGGTTATATAGGGATAAGCCGGTCTATGCATAGTAGAGATATACTGGACTGCAATAGAGCTTTTTAGACAAGAAGTGGCCACTGTAAGTTCGCACTTCATGATCTTCGAGGGGTGTTGAAAGCAACCCACAATTAATGACCATGCTATTTTCTTCGTACTACAACACCACTCGTGCTCCTTGATCCATCCTAGCTCTACAGCAATAGCACTGATTCTTACATACTTTCTTGCGAGTCTGCTAAGTGACGGGTAAGGCCTATGATTGTATGGGTGCATAGAAAACCAGTGGGTCATATCATTGGCCCAGTCGTCAAGCCACACCTGCACATCTTCGGCTGTGAGACAAGCCCAATCAGGTATAGTGACACCACCCTTGACATATTCACTTACCACCTATCGAATTGCAACGTTTATGCCAGCTTAGCCTTATCCATATTAACCGTGAATTCTTTTCCTCACTTCTCCAACTCTAAGATTCCGTGAAGACATATCAAGAGATGTTGAAACTGAGACAACTTCTTATATTTGCAGCGGTCGCATTTACTGTTCTTCTCAGCTTTCCGATTGTTCAAGAGTACGCCCCTCGACTCGATCCCTTCCGCCAAAAGATCATAGACCTAGGATTGGATGGTAATGAGCGTACTCAAACGTGGTGGAAAGAAGCAGTCGTATACGAAATATACCCTGCAAGCTTCAAAGATTCGAATGACGACGGAATCGGAGATATCCCAGGAATTGTGTCTAAATTGGACTACTTGCGCGATTTAGGCGTCGATGTCATCCACATTTGCCCGCATTACCAAAGCCCTCAAGTTGATATGGGATATGATATTTCCAATTATGAAGAGATACATGAGCCATACGGAACGGTGGAAGACGTGCAGACTCTCATCGATGCTGCTCACGGTCTAGGGATGAAAATCATCTTTGATCTAGTTATCAATCATTCCTCAAATATGCACAAATGGTTCCAGGAGTCTCGCTCTTCCAAGAGCAGTCCCAAGAGGGATTGGTATTTCTGGCGGCCTCCAAAGATCGACGCAGACGGAAATCGGCACCCACCCAATAATTGGCGCAGCCATTTCACCGTGCCAGCATGGACTTGGGACGAGGTTACCCAAGAATATTACCTTCATATATATGCTCCAGAGATGCCAGATTTCAACTGGGAGAACAAACAAACGAGAGAAGCTATCTACAATACGTCGATAACCTTCTGGCTCAAGCGAGGCATTGACGGATTCCGCATTGACACTGTTAACAAGTATTCCAAAAATGTATCATTCCCCGACGCAGAGATCACTAATCCGAAAGAAGAAACACAACCGGCATGGAGACATTACAACCATGGTCCACGGATTCACGAGTTCCTAGGGGAAATGAAAGACATTTTCGACCAGTACAGCGCTTTGACAGTCGGGGAGCTGTCAAGTTTTCCACGCACGAAGGAAGGGGTGATGGAGTTTGTTTCGTCTCGCACAGGACCTTTGAACATGGTATTCAATTTCGACATCTCAGATCTAGGACAGAAACGAAAGCCAGGCCAAAAAGGTCCCGTACCATTCGACGTTCAGCCATTTAAACAGGAGATGTCGCGCTGGCAGACTTTTGCCAGCGATCCCGAGGGTTGGATAACTCTTTACCTCGAGAATCACGATGCACCACGTTCGTTGTCACGATTCGGTCGTGACTTTTCGTTGGAAGATCAGACCAGAGTTGGGAAGATGTTGGCGATGATTATGGCCACTATGACAGGAACCCTGTTCTTGTACCAAGGGCAAGAAATCGGCATGAGTAATCTACCGCGGTCATGGCCAATTGACGAGTATAAGGACATACGTTCTGTCAACATGTACAAGCGAGCTCAGCAAACCTGTGCTGGAAAGCCTGAATGCTTGGCCCGCGCGCGAGATGATTTGTGGAAGACGGCGAGAGATCATGCCAGGTTGCCAATGCAGTGGAATATGGGCCCAAATTCAGGATTCACATCAGAGGGTGTGACACCTTGGATGCGTGTGCATGATGATTGGGAGCAGCATAATGTGGAGCTGCAGCTTGGGAACTCCAGTAGCTTGCTGGAGTTTTGGAAGAGAATTTTGAAGTTGAGGAAGGAGTACAAAGAGCTTTTTATATATGGTGCTTACAAGCTGGTTGAATCCCAAGAAGAAGATTTGTTCATCTTCGTGAAGGAGGGGCCAGAGAGAAAGTCGCTCACAGTTGTTAACTTCTCGAATAGTCCCAAGAAGTGGGAGGGGCCGTCTGATATTCTAGGCGTGGGATCCAGGCTTCTGCTCGGGACTACTGGCGGCAAAGAAGGTGATGTTCTAAACGCTTGGGAAGGAAGAGTGTACCTCAAGAGTTCCTAATCCCAAGTAGTTCTCTGGGTCTTGGTCATCATGAATCAAGATATTGTCACACTTCACCTGGAAAGACTCGGAGATTGAACTTGAAGTCGGCAAGTATAAAATCAATTAACTCCAACGCCATGAACCAAAGAAATCAAAGCAAAGATCCCGCTCTTGCTCCCACGCTATGCCCCCAAAACAAAAGAAAACAAACTAAAATCAAATGACATAAAAGCTCCCACGCTATGCAACTGGCCTAAGCATTCCCTCAAGGTTGACCAAAATAACCTTTATTCGGCTGCAGGCCCTCCACATGCCAATGGTCTGATAGCCACGAGCGTTTCCGTTGTTCCCAACGCTTCTGCGACTGCCAAGAAGTATGCGTCAATGGCAGGCAACACATTCGCGCATCGGTTGCTATTGATCAAAGCAACATCATTCAAGTTTCCAGTCACAGATATATCCTGGAGATTGTTGACGACACTCATAAAAGTGCTGGGGTTGCCCGATGTGAGGACGGCATTGGCATTGATGACATTCTGGTTTGGCGTATCGGTGAAGTAGATGAAGTAGTTGTCGAGAATTTGTTTGTGGAGTACCTCGTTCTGCTCAGCCGCTAATGCCTGAGCACCGTTTGAGAGAAGGTTGGGAGGTTGGTTGGGGAAGGTTGAGACTGCGTAGTCGAGATAGCTGGAGACGAAGCCGGTGTCTTGCTGCCAATTGAGTGCGGCAGTCATGATATCTTCGTTGATCTGGCGTTTAGACATAGTGGTTGGAGCGGCAAGAGCCATGATAGGGAAGACCGCGAGGAGAATAGTCGAGTATTGCATTTTGGCGTTCGTGTTGAGGTGATCGTGAAAAATGAGAAAAGGTTGTAGTGAGTGTGGTAAAGAGATAATTCCAAAGTTGAAGGAAATGAAATAAGAGACTGAAGACTTGATAGATTGTATTTTGTATGCATCTCTTTCCATGCTTCCTCTGCTATATATATACCTGCAAAATCAAATTCTGCGTCGTCTAGCAGTGCGCGATGTTCGTCAAGCCTCAGGAAAGCTGTGGCGGTGAAGCTGAGAACACCACGCCACGAGATGCAAAGAAAGCTGAATGTTGTCATTGTGCACTTAACTTCGGAAGCTTCATCACGACCGAAATGCTATTGTACTTGGTCCACGAAGGTTGAAAGGTCGGCGCAGCCGACGACTTCGTTTGGCGCAGGGTGCTGACTGTTGTTCACCACTCCAATTGAAATGTCTCTGTCGCTCATCAGTGACATGCCAAACATAAGCTTAAATTGTTCCGGGCCAATGAGGTTGAGGCGCAGCAAGGCAGCCCGCTTGCTGGCATGGATAATTTCCGCTGTCAGCCTCCACACGTTGTACCACCGTATTTAGAATTTTATAGCTTCAGCTCCACCAAATACTTCAAAGAGTCAACTAAGCTATGAAGGAATGCACTCACAGCAAGAGAGGAGTGAACGGGTGTTCCTGCTCCGAGATTGAGAAGTCACTTCTTTTGATGATTATGCTTCTTGTTCTCGGGATTGTGGGTAAATTTAATGTCTGATGAGAGCTCGGTTCAAGCGTTTGTTCTTCTCGAAGGAAGTCCAGTATTGAAGACAAGACACTTTAAATCTAGGGAGCTTGACATGACGGCCTGATAGTCAAATGACGTCTCCCAATTAGATGATCATGAAATCACTCAAACGTAACACAGCCGTCTCACTTAAGGAATTAGCTCCTCAAACATTGATCTCTCAAAAGTTTTTCATATAGTACGAAACTTGTTCTGCACCTCTGCGTAAGAGAAAGACTAGCCATGTAAAATTGAAAGTTTTGATGATTAGGGTACCAATTTTGGAGGTAGGAATATGTCAAGAAGGTCAAGTCAGGTAGCACATTTATTAAGAAATAGCACGTTAAATTTCAAACAGCCTCTCATTCAAATATATCCAAAGTGATTGCATCATGTAGGTGCCCTAGACGCGCATTTACCCTCGATCCATTTAGCAAAATTTGCCGATGGAAGGTCAACCGCTCTCCAAAACATATCTGACCACCAAACAATAATAGGCGTGTACAAAACAAACGAAACGGCAAAGATCAGCACATTAGCCCAATAACCATCTTTGCCAAACATGCTCCCGGTTAAGTTCAGAAGCCATAGGCCAATCGTCCTGTTACCAAGACCATGTACAAGGTAAAGCGCAAAACTAATCTTGCCGAGATATTTGATTAATCTGGTATTGAACAGTGTCTGAATAAAAGGGAGATAGGGCATCGGAGCAACGATCATGATTGACGCGATAGCGAGCCAAAATCTGCGACGATACCCGCCGTACGGCCATACTCTTTCTAGGAAGCCATATCCGAGGCTTTCGAGGCCGTGGTCTCGAGGATATCCAGACAGCCACACCCCAGCAACCATGATTGTCATCAAAAGAGCTTTCGTAGACCGTCTCCGCACGATGGATTTCAGTGCAGTTGAATTTGAGACGAAGACATCCATTTCAGCGATCAGCATACCAGCCATGAAAAGAGCGACATCCCATCGTTTGTGCAAAAAAGCATGTGTAATGATCGCTGATTCGACGGCCATCCTGACACAGGTTCGGCTTCTTGCAAGCCCCAGCACAGCCAGGAAGACAACCATCGAGCCTCGATACTCGAGTGCGATGGACCACAGTTGAGGGTTGTAAAAGCCTTCCATATACTGATCCCACGTCCAAGGATTAGATTCTTGGTCAATGTAGCGGAAGAGGGCAGAAACTCCATGACGGAATGGCTTGTGATTGATCTTCTTTGGAACGGCGAGGACCCCAATAGAAGCGCAAACGAAAGCCAAAACACAAGAACCGAGTGCTGGTAGAAAAAGCCGCAGCGCGCGGCGGAACGTGAGTGACGTGAGAGACGAGTAAAGAGCTCCAAATTCGTGTCTACGCATCTTTTGGATGTATCGATGTGTGAGCACGTAGCCTGAAACAACAAAGAAAATTGAGACCATGGCAGCGCCGGAGTAGACGAAGCGGATGATTGGAAGTTGCCATATGGACGGGTGCTGGCTGACGCCATACCCGGTGTTCGTGCTCGGATAGAACATGTGAGTAAAGTGGAAGATGAACACTATGAATGATGCGAGACCTCTCACGCCGTCGAGGTATTCCGTTGAGGACTTTCTTGGCGCGTCGATATGGGTTTGCTTCTCACAACTATTGCTGCTCGCAGGTTCAGGTGCGGATCGCATGAAACTCGGTATGGAGAATAAAACTAGCTGGCAGAGAGGACTCAGAATCAACCTCTGTATGCGTCCCCATCTTGTTGAAGGTGGAAGCATCAAGCCGGCATTGCTGGAGCTCGTCGAAGTAGGTGAAGCAAGGAGCACTTCTTCGTCTTCGCATTGTGCTCTTGTGCTAAACCACATGGTGCTAATATGGCTGCGTAGCGAGACCGAGGGCCGAATCGATGTTTGCGGTGCCTATATGACAAAGTCAGAAGGAGTGACGCTGCGAAAGTTCATTATCATGTCCATCGCTGAATCGACCCCCTTTTGTCAATGCTAAGCGCTGTCTATACATGCAAGTAGATCTCTTTTCAGGACGAAGACCGAACGTTGCAAAGGTGCAGGTGTCGTTACGAGTAATAGTGCCAAGAAGATTGCCAAAAAGAAGGTTCGACTTGATAAGACATGATAGACCCTGTTCGACGGAGCAGCTGGTTTGAAAATCCAATCGGTTTAAGGAAGGTCGTTGTCTAGTACACCAACCTGAGGAAGAAACAGTGAAACACACTAATTCTTGAAGTGGCAAGTCAGCACGCGACACCACCGGTACTTGGAAGGCGGGGCATAATCATTGGCCCAATTCTGAAATTATAACCCCCACGACGCCCCGGTGCCCCCACTATTTAAGGACGCTTGAGACATTGCCGCAGGATCATCCTCAGAACATAATCCTTCGAACCACTCACTACTCTCGTTATCGCAAGTTGGCACGCGACACTGCTGATCTCTTTCAACATGCAATAGCCAATTGCTATCTCATGAACACATGTCCGGCGTCGCCGGTGCAGGCGATGTCCTACTACCTACCCAATAGGAAACAGAATCCGCGACCTGCTTCTTCTAGATATTCGACAATTACTTCATCCTGGCTTCATCAGATGTCAAACGGCTCAACTACTCCTTTTACAAATCCGTTCACAATCTGTATAATGTATTCATTTTCTATAACTCGTAGTGCAGACCGAGTTGTACTATCACTGATATTTCCACCTTCGTTAACATCATGCCTCTCACGTTGAAAATACCAGAATCGCCCATTGAGAGGCAGGTATTCCGAAGTCGTTCCTTTCGCAGAATCATCTTTACTATATGTGCATTGTCTACATTTCTGGCGGCCATTCACAGCATAATCGCAAGGGATGAGCTCCATCGAGAATATGCCCTTGAGTACCTCAACTTTCACAGCAATAGCAACTCATTTGGCTGGCTCCCACGCGCACAGCTGGTGGACAAAGCACAAGCGTTGTTTGACGCACCAGGGGAAAAGACCGATGATAAACCTCGTGCTGTCGGCGATTTAATGGACCAGCTACCGGAAGTCATCCGGATCCCATTTGAAGAAGCAGTGGACGATGTGGAGCTCGAAGGCTGGGAGGACGATTGGTTCTCTTCAGCCACGTACGACTATGAAAGAAAGTTGGCGGAGCCGAAACTTGATTTTGTCTACAACTGTGAGTACAATATAGAGAACTCGTGTATGGTAACTAATGATTATAGGGGTCAACGGCTCGGAAGACGAATTCAAGACTATCAGACATAAATATGAGCTGGTCTCCCCCCTCAACGACGCAGACGGCAAATGGATTTCTCAGCATAGTATCAACCGCTACAGAGATTGGGATGAATTGCGATATTCTTTCCGAAGCGTTGACAGATATGCCAGAAATATCACAAATAAGATCCAAATTCTTACCAATTCCGTTCGTGACAACATCAAGAGTGAGGGTGAGACAGAGAGCCTTCGACCACAGCAACCGACATGGCTGAAAGACGATGATGCCGTGCGACAGCATGTTGAGATTCTTTCGCAAGAAGACTTCTTTGATGGAACAGCAAGCGAATGTCTACCATCTTTTGACTCGCTTTCTATCGAAACTCAAATCTACAACACACCGTCCAATGTCGACCAGCTGGTTGCTCTATCAGACGACATGTCTCTGGGCGCTCCTCACTCCGCAGCTGATTTCTTTTCGCCTCTCTTCGGTCCAATGCTAGGCTTTAAATCAAATCATTACAACACCAAAAGTATCGTCAAATCCGATGTTCCAACCTTTGGCGAGAAGCCTCACTTGTAATGCATCTCCCTTCATCCTCAATCTTCACTTACTAACACCTTCGCCAGATATTACACATCATGGCTCCTCAACCATAGATTCGGCGAGCGGGAGCGCAAAGCTCAAGCACACTTCTCCCATTCAATTTCGCGCAGAGTGATGAGAGAGGCCATGGCATCATTTCCAAGTCCAGCTCTACGGGGGGCATGCGAGCGCTTTCGAGGAGAGAGCAAGTACCAAATATACCCTTGGTATACCGCATTTCATTATTCCATAGAGCGATTCCGGGAAGCTCTGTTGTGGTCCTTCGTGATGACTCGAAGCGACATCAACGGCGACGGCTATCTCGATTGGTCTGAGCGACAAGTGCTACTCGATGCTATCCGGCCTGGAAGGCAAGCAATGGCCAGAGAAGACGCTTCAACGCCCGCAAAACCAGCAGAAGGTCGAGATCGGATGTTTTATCAGCTACCTTCGATCCACAAGCAAGCCGGACTCCAACCGCCACTCTCGAACGTCAAAGTGCTCTGGACGTCTCTCGATGGACCGGAAACAATTCGCGATGTAAAATGTTACAATTTCCACATCGATAGCTGCTTTGCCGAAAGTTTCGACTCCCCCTTGTCCGATGCGTCGTATCTCAACCCAGACTTCAGCACTGCGAATATCTTTGCTCAGCTTTCGCGCCGAGAACCGAGATGTGGAGACTGTCTTATCAAGTTCATGCTCTCGACCGTACAGCGGGGTCTTGAGCCTTTACTACCGCCAAAGACGCTCCACCGGGAAAGGGAGACTGTCGTCAAGGCTTTACTGAAATATCAACATACTGTCATTGAGCCTGACGCTATGTTTGTGATGGTCAAAGATGCCGAACAAGCTGAGACGGAACTCCTTGATAGAACGATCAAGTTGAATAAGCATGTTGGTCAGTGGTGTTTTAATGATGATGTTATGACGGATGATGGTGACGCTGTTGCGAAAGTTAATCGTGTGGTTCAGACTATGTTCAAAACGTTGTTTCCTACGAAGAGTAGGTGGGAGAAGTGATTGTTTTCGATATGAGCAGTATATATTCAGATCCTAGACGTATGTCAATGATGCGTTAATTTGGGCTGTTCAGAAGGGGCCTACACTGAATGTTGTTATCCACAGCGAGGATGTTCAGGGAGCCTTGACGAGGACTAGAGAGCCCTACCGTACGTGTCGGATGAGGGGTCACTCCCGAAGTTTGTGGGCATGGAACTTCGAGACACCTCCTTGTGTGGGCGTCAATGTATAGCTCTAGAACATGTTCTTTCACTATCATCACATCCTCTCGTCTCAGGTAGCCTCAGGACCCAGTCCAAGATCAAGATCTGAACGGCGCGCTCACGCTGCATTCAAAGAAATCCAATTTTTGATTTCCTGATTACATAAAAATGACACGTCACGATTATTGTCTTCACATTGTCATTGTGCTATTCTTGAGTGCGCTTTGAGAAAGATGGTAAATAATTGGTAGATAATGACCGAACAGACGAGAAAGATTAATTGACCGGATAAGGATGTGACATGTTCTCAGCTTATTTACATTCCATGTTCTAATATGATAACATCTTGTCAAGCAAAGGGAAGTCAGGATGTTGTTGCAAATCGAGGAACGTTGTAGAAAGGGTAGGTACTCTTCCAGCTCGTCCCGTGCCTTATCACGCGAGGTGAAAGGGGGTGAGTCTGGTAAGCGAGGCATGCTTGGTACAGGAAACAACACAGCCTCTATCCACTTCCGAACGTGATCAAAGCATCGTAAAAGATGGGATATTCTAAGACTAGGCTTCTATCGTTTCACTTATTCAATACGTGGCACACGAAGCTTACTGCACGGAGCTGCAAATGAACTAGCCGCTTGGAAAGCACAAGAAGGTTTCGATTGCGGAACTAAGCGGCAATGTCACTCAATCAGCGTTCTGTATAACTAGTTAAATGACCTTTCCAGGTTATTGATCATTCTACTTCTTCCCTACCCAAGACTTGGCGATGGCCTCTAATACTCTGACACGAAATAGTCCCATCTCGAGCTCTACGCCGGGCGTTGAGAACGACAACCCGGGTATTCTATTTATCTATCTATCTGCAAGTAAAGTAGCGCCTACATACTCAAACGAATCTCTTTTTGAAGATCAGCTTGAAGCTGGAGGTTGAATTTTCCTTCCTTCCTGCTTGTAAATTCCATAGCCATGTGCTGCATCTCTCCTGTCTCAAGCGGGGAGTGAGAGTCGAGCTTTCGCCAGAAAGACCTGGCACGAGCGATGCGTTGGAAGGCTGGCGCTGTCCTGCACGTAGCATAGCTCAGATTGAACTGCCGGCGAACCATACCTAGCGGTGCGACATGCGGGAAAAGCCACGTCAACTGCCTAGCCTCCCCCTTATCACTTTTTTCTCCTGTCCCAATAGTAGAGATACGTGTACTGCAAAAAGTCCCTTTCACCGAGGTCTAAAGAAAGGTACCAAAGAATTCGCCGAGGTTTGTTTAAAAAAGAAATCTGAGCTCGAGTAAAATCACAGTTTGCATCTGCCGAGACAAAATCGAGGCTGTCTGCACATCCTGTATGTGATGTGATGTGATGCGGGGTGCATATCCTGTATGTAATGCGGGGCGCTAGTGGTCCCGTCAAACAGGGTTAATGCCCCGTTTTTGGATGGGAACCGTGAAGATTGTTCTAGGCGGTCCAACACATAGAAGTTACGCTTGAGCACCAGGCCTTGCAGGCTTCTACTACTATCTACACCCCTAAGCAGAGTGTAAGTGGAGACATTTTGCAGCTGTGTAGTGAGTGACATGAGGGGTGCGCCAGTAGGAATCTCGGAAGGTTCTTCGGTGGTGGTCATGCGTATTGTGTTATTGGCAGACACTCCATTTCTGCTAATCAGCCCTACAATTCCCTACCTACACTGTGGGCAGGGGGGGTGGCGGGAAAGTAACTAGTATACGAGACCTCGAGACGAGCATTTATGGAAACTTCATTTTGCCCTAAGCGACGAGTTCAAGAGGGTAACCTACCATCCCCACCAGCAGGAAAACAGAAGTAGCGCTTCCGGTGGGGATTGTACATATGCATGTTTCCCAGTCGCACATTGAAGATATACTTCCCCTGAATACATCGAGGTTCGAGCGACCGAGGTATTTGACTTGTCGTTCACGGACTATGAATTCTTGGATGAACGTGAACAATGGACTTTCACCGAAAGCCGATTCACATATCCCCTCCATACTGCATTCCCCGCAGTTATCACAACGGTTGGCATGGATTGAGCGAAAGGAGGAATTGGAGGGAGGTGCATTTTCTACCTCGGCCTCTTCATTTTAATGTCTCTATAAGTACAACAAACCATCCTCCATGATAATAACTCTGCTTTCTATACAGACAAAGATTCATCATACTGCCTCGTCTCATCATTTCGCTTCAAACGAGCTCCTAGCCTTCATCTACCCTTCACCTCCAAAATGAAGTTCCAATCTGTGGCCACCGCTGCCTTGATTTGCGTCGTCACTGCAAGTCCAGTTCCCGATAGGGCTGTCCTAGTTCCTCGCCTTAATACTGCTCGCCTCGATGCTGCCCGCGCTGGTGCTGCTCGCCTCGATACCCGCCAGGATGGAACGGATACATCCAATGACCTAGTAGATGGTATTTGTCGAGAAGTTACCTTCATCTTTGCTCGCGGATCACTTGAGGCAGGCAACATGGTATATCTCTCAATGTTATGACCTGGAGTTATGCTGAAATTGGCCATGATAGGGTTCGATTGTTGGTCCCCAAGTTTGCACCGACCTTCAATCTACCCTCAGTACGGACACAGTTGCTTGCCAGGGAGTAGGATCCCCATACAACGCCACCCTAGCAGACAACTTCCTGCCTCAGAACACTAGTCCGACTGACATTGGAGCGGCTACCAGTATGTTCGATCTAGCCAACACGCAGTGTCCAGATACTCTAATCGTAGCGGGGGGATACAGGTCAGTATTTCGTTCTAAATGAAGTCAGAAAAGCATGATTCTGACTTCGGTCAATCTGCAGCCAAGGATCTGCCGTTATGGATGGATCCATCCAAGCCCTCCCTGCTGCCCTAATGGCCAAGATCAAAGGCGTCGTTCTCTTTGGGTTCACCCGCAACGAGCAAGATGGCGGTCGTATCCCCAATTACCCCACAAACGAGACCAAAGTCTACTGTGCGGACGGTGATCTTGTCTGCAACGATACACTTATAATTACACCAGCTCACCTAACTTATGGAGTCGATGCCCCTGATGCTGCTGCATTCCTTGTCTCAGCATTAGGCTTGTAAAGTTCCGGGCTTATTTCAGTAAGAGAACATCATTTGAGTGCCTGCTTTTGGAAAAGGGTTTTTTTCCTTCATTTTATTAGGTTGAGTGTACGTTTGCGATGAGGCGGAGAGCTGGGAGTTGGAAATAGGCTAATTGAATTGGACAAGATGGGTTCGGAGTCGAAAATCAATCTAACTTGCAACGTTCATTTCATGAGTTTAACAGAAAATCCACCCTTAGCAATTGATATTTAAAAGTGTTCATAGGCTTATACTACTTACATAAGCCTTCATTCTTCCTTGATTCTGAGAATAGTTATGCTTCATGATGAGTGTTCTGATAGGATAATTTTGTTCCAAGAAACCTCACAATTCATTTGAAAATCAGGGGAAATCCGGCCTTTAATCATTCTATCGTTTGCCACAAGTATTACATTCTCGTGTTGGTAATCTCCTTTGTTCGAGCTTCGAGGTATTTGCTTAAGCTTCTCGCTGGGCCCGACGCGTAACCGACGGCATTACAATGACAATGAAAGGGCGCAAGGGCAGGCACCTTTCTATTGGAAAAGCTAGGGCTACGTCATGTTGTGAGGAACATCTGCATTCCCTCCTCCACCCAAGACTGGAAAATCCGAAATGTAACTGGGTTGAATCCAGCAAGGTCGAATGTTCCAGTCCAATTTTCAACCCAGGGACTTGTGGGTAGAAGCGCAAGCTTAAAGTACCCCGAGTGGAGTTCGGCGGCCATGCGACGCATCTGAAATACCTCTCCTTCGACATTGATTTTGAGTATATTCGTGAGCTTTTGGGAGGCCTCGTCGCATGATTCGATTGTCGGTTCGGCATTTTCATTGCTAGCGATGTCAGTCAGCAATTGTTTTCTAATCAGTTGAAGCGTTGTGTTCAAAGAGAAAGTTCAAAAGGATGAGAGCCTATGTGATAGGTGGATGACAACAACTTACTTTTTGATAATAATACCAGTCAGTCCTGAGCAGCAGATATCGATTGCTTTGCTGTTCGGTTTCATGGAGGAGGTGTTGTCGATTGCGCCTCCGGTAGTATTGGGAGGAGGAGAAGAGGGCCGGCCAATCTCTGAGACGGGTCTCGACTCTATTGGAGTCGATAGTTGAGAAGATGGATTTGTGTTCAAGGAGTCCCCTGGCGACAAGATGTTCAAAGCATCAGAAAGAGGATCTGTAGCTCTGCAAGGAGTTGCTGGAGGAGAGCTATGTAATGAGGGAGATATGTCGGATCTTTGGATTGAGGAACTCATATCGAAGATACACTACGCTCGTGAGAGGGTGGAATTTGCGCTTTGTCCTGAAGTTCTCGAAGATTTCTTTTGCTGGCCGAAGGTCGAATGGTCGATCGTTCTGAACCACTTGTCAAGATACAAGGTGACAAATTTTGGAGGAAGGAGCTGTAGGCATATTGTGTTATTTGGTAAGTCACAATTTGATGGATTAACTCGAATAAATGTAGGAAACACGCTTGCGAACGAAGCAGGTGTTCACTAGCTGAATCCTTGTGTAGCTTCAGGTATCATCCGATCTATATTCTTGGCGCTACTGTTGTCGTGATAGTACAAGAACTGTCTATACAGTACACGAATAATATAGATTAAACTATTGGTGTACAGAACTGGCCTGGATAATCACGAAAAGGGCTCATTTGTGCAATGCTTCTACTTCAAATAGCATCCAATGAATCGAGGAGGACGAACTGCTTTCTATTCTGCAATAAACATAAAGATACTTGTTACCACAAGACTGCCTTCTTTGACCTGTCTTTAGATTACCTGAAGCCACAACCCTCAAATGCTGCTAGGTGATCGTTCATCTTTACACGTCCTTCTATCTGTGCTGACTGAGTACAATTAGTTATTAATACTTAAAGTAAATTGTAACAGCTTCGTACCAGAGCTATAATCATTCAACATCCTCATCCATATCGTAGGTAATGGTTCCCACATCTGCAGGTTCATCGTCTGTGTTCTCAAAGTATATAGACGCTACTGCACCAGCATAATGTCCAGCCGCCGAATCAATGGCACTCACGGCCGATATAATCGATCCCCACAGCGCCACGTCGTCATCAGCAAAGCTGCCGGCCTCGGTAACAGCTGTGACGTAAGCAAGAAACCCGTCTGCAGTGGTTGTCACTTCTGCTGTGTCGGTCGTCGAGGATACCGAGATCTGATTGTACAGCCCTGCAAAAGCGGTTGACATTATACCGTCGCCCGTCGAACCGAAAGTGCCTCCTACGGTGGTTGAAACGGTAACAGTGTACACTAGTTCTCCATAGCCAAACATGGTCTGCTGACAAGAGGCTAGTCTCGAACACAGGATAGCTGCTAGCGCAGCTGTTTTGAAGAACATCTTCGCGAAAGAGGAATTCGTAAACTGTGTTTCGAGGCTCGCTAAGTTCTGATTCTGGAAGACGTCGTCAAAAAGGACAATAGCTAGTGCTTAGTTGCCACGAAAAGACACGAGAATGCAGAGCTCTTGCTCAGCTTAGAGTAGATTGCCTTTATGTCTGGACAAAACTGAGCTACTTATATATTCATTTGTCCGGACCCACATTGTAATGCAACTTAGGGAGAATGTAAGCTTTGGCTTGACGAAGTAACATCGTCTTTGTAGGATCGCTTCCTCTACCAAACATTGAGCCCGGATTGGCTCTCTCGTCTAATTCTTCGACTGCCGTTATGAATCTGCTGGTGGATTGGTCCCCCTATAATGAGCCTTTCTGAATCGGTTGCTAAGCACGTCATGCAAGAACTGAGGTTGCCGCTGCCGAATTCCCATGACTACCTGTGCCGCGGAGAGTGTGCCGATCATGTCTGATTTTCGACTTCAAAGGATTCGGCCGCGCGGCATAAACTTCAATCAGCTAACTACGAACTGGAACGACCATAGCATCTTGGTCAGTCGTATTGGCATTTGACACCACATGGCAGCTCTCTCCACGGTTTGCTAATAGGGCATGCGACTAGCACAACATCATTACCCCTATAATCTCAGACGACAGTTTGGACTACCAAAGTTCATTTCCGTCTTCAGACCTGAGCAGTCGCTGCTCTAACCTGAGCTGAGCCCTGAGCACGCTAATGGGTCAGCTAGATTTTGCTCAGGAGGATCCTCTTCTGGCCACCTCGCGAATCGGCTACAGTTTCCATGTTATTTATATTTAGGATTATACAGAACCCGTTGCCCATAACATAACCACATCTCTGAGCCTATCATGATGTCATGACGGTGTCCGTTCTCGCTCCCCCGTCACACTTATCAAGGGTCCTTGCCGAGCCTGGTGAGCCGATTTGGGTTCCCTCTTCACTCTCGCCCGCACGTGACTTGGTGACTTTGTACAGCCCTACCCAACATCGCGACCGCAAGCAACAGTGCTCGGAAAAGACAATCCAATCCAATCCAATTCCAAGCGATAGTTGGGCTTCTTACAAAAGAAGCCTAAGCCTCAATCTTCTTCAAGTTTCGTAAATTCTATCGCATTAGTACTGTCCTCCCAAGCTGAGTGCAAGCTGTCATATGTGTCAGGGTTCAATTGAATGGTGCGATATGTGTACAATTGATGTGGGAGAGCACAGCTATATATATGTATATATATACAAGTGGGTGGCAAAAGCAAGCTCGGGCTAGTATGCAAGAACGTGCAGAAAGGATACTTGGTATGCATCTTATACGATTGTAGTGTTTCTGTTATTTTACGGAGAAGCACCATAGAACGATCGGAGGAGATGGTCATGCAAGAGATGGTCAAAGAATTTTGCCGTAAAGCCAGAGATCATCGAATGCGTCGGGAAATATTTCACAAGAAGCGGCAAGATGACAGGGAGAGGTATAGAAAATGGAATGTTCAAAAAAGAGACGAATGGCCGAATGACCTCGAATGGCGAAACACGTCGAAGCGTTTTCATCGTGCCAGAAAACTAATAGCAGAGATGGCTTGGAGACGCACCCAACAGCAAAGTTTCAGCCTGCTCTAAGTTCGAGTGTGCCGGATTTGTGTACTTTAAGCCAAAGTAGTTCGAGTTGCATTGCTAAAACCGGGTCTACTTGGGCTTGAATTAAAAATTAAGCAGGTACGCTATCTTGAAGCATGTGAAGATATTGTACTTTAGACGCAAATACTTCGAGGTGTAGTCGTTCAAGCCAAAGCACTCGCAATTGTAGTACTCCGAATCTCAAAACAGCTGGGGATCCAAAATATCCTGATCCTCTAAGCCTCAGGCATGAATATCGGCTGTTGCTGGAGAAGGGACATAAAATGATCTTCCTGCCTCAGGTCTGAGCGCAAAAATCTCAATGTCTTGTATTATTACTAAGCAATTGTTCATTTTCATTTGGAATCCAGATTAAAAGAAATTTTATCTACCAGACGACTTCTTTCTTTCGCCAGTTCCATTTTAGTTGCTTGGACGTGAGCAGCCTGAGCACCTTTAAAACCCGAGTCACCCTGCGCACAATCATGTGATAGTCTATTTTGCCTGCTCTGGGTACCCCAGCAGCTAACAATGTCGGGCGAATTAACTAGAAAGGGGAAAAACAGCGGACATACCCCTGTTATCCTAATTTGGTCACCGACCTGCGGAGTAATATATCTGACAAGGCTGCTCAGCCTGCGGCTGAGCCTTAGCGATTCGATTTAAATATTCCTATTAGCCATCTCAGGCATCGCGACAGCTTTTCTCGCATTCTCATATTTTCGCAAACATGCTCTGTAATCTGTGTCAAAATATCCAATTCAGGAGATACCTTGAATTAACCAGAGAAGAGAAGATCGAACTCCTAACAAATTGGGACGAATGGCCCCCAGATGCTTATCACGAAGATGAAGTTTTGAGCAATGACGCGGGGCTCGTTGGAATCGACGAATCTTTTTACTTCCATCATCGCAACTTGGAATCGCTGCGGAAAGCGGCAGATGACGGTTGTCATTTCTGCTATCAAATATTCTACGGGCTACTTGAAACCACAGTACTTGATCACAATGTCAAGAATAGTTCCGAGAGTTTGTACCTCAATCTTCAACCACCTTGTCTCGAAAAACCCGAAAGGGAACATCTTTATCATGGAGATCTCGACGTGCGCCTTGGAGCGGACTCTCTAGGCAGTATGAGATTGAGATATCTAGATGGTGGGTGGTTCACAACTCACTAATTTGATATTCTCTCACTGGTGATTCCACAGATTTTGTCAAGTTTTCTCCTAGCAGCCACAACATGGAACACAATTCGAGTACTGGATCTTCTACAAATCTGAATTTAGCATCTAGCTGGCTTTATGATTGCGCAAACTACCATGAACACTGTTGCCACAAGCCTCAAATGAAATCGATACTACCACACAGGGTGCTAGACCTTAGGGATCGGGGGAACGCACGGAAAGTCTTTCTCTCTGTTGGCGAAGACCGAGTTGGATCGTATGCTGCACTCAGCTACTGCTGGGGCAAATCCGAAAGTAAACCCAAATACCTCACAACAAAGGAAAATCTTAAGCAACAGCAGAAAGCTGTTGATACAACAACTCTTCCAAAGAGTTTCACCGACGCCATAGTTGTGTGCCAACATCTCGGCATTCGATTTCTCTGGATCGATTCGATTTGTATTATTCAAGACGATAAGAGTGACTGGAAGACGCAATCTGAACGGATGGGAGACATCTATTCAAATGCTACATTGACCATATCTGCTGCAATTGGAGAAGATAGCCATTCCGGGCTCTTTTCTGATCGAGATCCCCGAACGACATATCCTTGTACGCTAAACTTTCAATACCCCAACGAAGATGGCGTTATTACAAAGGGAGCATTCCTTACGTGCCGGGATTCGTATTGGCCAAAGACTGCGCACTTGGACACGCGTGGCTGGACATTCCAAGAGAAATACCTGTCACCGCGTACTTTACACTTCCATGAAACGGAAATGTCCTGGACCTGTGCCTCCAGCATTGCATCTGAAGGGTTACCTATGAGCCTACAACCCTTGACCAACAAGTCAGATTTCGACAAGTATATCAAGGTGGACACAAATAGGGCTCTTCCAACTCAGATAGAGATGGTGCAAAAATACCACTGGTGGTACCAAACTATGGAGATATACAGCCACCGTAATTTCACGTTCGAATCTGATAGGCTAATGGCCTTAGCTGGATTAGCCTCGGCATTTCAATGCTCAGACGATGAGTTCCTGTACGGTTTATGGAAATCAGACTTGGTTCACGGATTAGCTTGGAGATTTGATGGCCAACAGAAAGAAATTGCTGCGGAGACCAGCTCAATGTCACCGATACCGACATGGTCATGGGCATCTCGCCCTGGCAACATCATCACTTACTCTAACAGCGATTTGCCTCCTGGGGTCTTTATGGAACTCAATGAATCCATAACCTCATACTACATCCCTGAAGGCAGTCTCAAACACACCTTTATCGAAGTTTTAGGCGTGGAACCTATGCCTCAAGCTACAAATTCGTCTTCTTTATCCACATTCACAGGTCGATCTTTAAGGTTACGAGGCCTAGTGATAAGAATCAGTCTAACAGAAAGTTCTATGGCATATGATAGCTCTAGTTGGTCGACCAAAACATCCCGGACGTTGTTCCGAGACGCTTTCACGTTGAAAAATCGGAAATGCAAACGATTCCTAGGAGACGTATTCTATGATGAGCCAGTCGTGAAGGGTGATAATCTCTATTGTCTACCGCTTAGCGTTTTGCCTTTGGCAGCCCACAAGGTGTCAATGCGTCCTAATGATGCCAATGCGCAGACTCAACGTCCCTTTGGAGACATTGCTATCGATAAGTTAGTATCTATGCAAAATATGAGTTTAGAGCTCGAAGGACGCACGCTGCCATTAATGACATGGTGTGCTGGTCTTATATCTTGCTGTAGGATGGAAAGGAAAGATACATTAAGTTGCCTGCTATTAAAGATAGTTGATGCAGAAGAAATGAGGTTTCGAAGAGTTGGCTATGTGGAGATCATGGATGGTCGTTTATTTGAAGGGCTAGCACCTATCACTCTTGAGATCAGATAAGAGACAGTAATAGTCAGTTCCGCCTTTTCCTGACGCTTAGAAATGACTATTAATTGTAACCAGCTCACCACAAGTGTTAAGTAACACTGAGCAACAATCGCTGAGTACGTTGCGTATCTTATGATGTGATTAGCTTTCATGTTTTCTTAGTCAATCACACTTCGTTCTTTAATATCAAATTCGTCGGTTCTGGCAAAGTACTAGTAGGTCCTAATTAATCTCTTAAGGATCGTGAAGCGAACGCCTTCTAAAAAATGCTCAATATATTCGCTATATTTTGAGTTGGTTGAATAAAGCTAACCTGAGAAGTGTATTGCTAATACTACTATAAGTTCTTCTTTATTGCTCCGAGCCTGCCTTGAATAGCTCCTTTCCTTAATTTCATCGTTTAACCGACTCTCCTAGCTCTTCATATTGCAAGTCGTCCTGTCAACTTTATTTCATCCGCTCTTTCAGGCAAGTTACTATTTCAATATTCTCAGTTGCAAAAAGATTTACTCGGAGAATTCTTGCACGGACCCGTAGCAAAAGATTTGCCACCAGACTGTGACAGGTAAGACCCTGACAGTAGACTTGGTCAATCAAGATATATAGTTTCCTCCTGCTGAAGTCTAATATGAATTTGTGTAGCCTGAACCTGCGCAGCGGGACAGACGTATTGTCAGCTCGTTCAGGTGTAGAGCCAGAGTAACTCCATGCTGCGAAAAAATTGGGCTTGCGATTACTTCGTAGAAAGATAATCTTTTTAAGGGGGATCCTGTTTGGGTTCCCTGGGAGCTAACATAGTCCCCCTGCACACCATCGTGTAGAGTTGACAACGTTCGCACGGTAGAACAGAAGAGTAAGTACATTATGATTGGTCACTAGAAGGGAGGGCAGGAACGTGACTGAGCAACCTGAGCAGAGGGTGAGGCGAGGGTGAGTAGCGCCTAAGCAGAGCGGCGATGCTGACTAACCGAATCCGAAGCGAAATGGAAAAACTGTCGTCTGAGATTACCAGAATAAAAAATTGACAGTGCTATATTGAATGAGACATACTGAAGACCTTATTGAAAACAATCATATCATCCGAACATTCCAAGTAAGTACATCATCGGATGACCAAATCCTTGTCTTTTTCTGCATCCGGAGGTGCCTCCGAACCTATACGAGAAAGCGAAGTAAGCGAGGTATAAGATGCTAAGTCTACCTCCACATGTGAAGTAGCACCTTCTACGTCGTGTTTTCGGTAAGCTTGTTGCTAAAGCCAGGGCTTTGCTTGCGGGTGGCGAGCTGGACTTCATCCTAACTTTGAGAGGAGAAAAGTGCATACCAAGAATTTCAACAAGAATCGATCACGGAAAAATGAATTTAGCAAGACCTCTTGAATTGATGGTCCAGACATATTGGAAATAGTTTTCATTGTTTATACCGACATCATTCCTTTTCGTTCTCAGTCCAAATACTTATTCCCACCAACTCGCGTTATCGTCCCCCCAGTCCCTTAACCATTAGCCGGCTCAAAACCAATGTGCCCAAGCCATGCGCTCCAGGTTTCGAGATTTTTATTGAGAGAAGATAAATTCTTCTGGTACTGTAAAGACCGGAATTTGAAATGGGAAAATCACGTCAGGACCTACCGAATAATTAGTAGTAGAACCCGCCTTCTCGGTGTAATAATCCCAGAGGTGCTGTACGTGAGGGTCAGATCCGTACCAAAGATATGGATCACCACAGGAACTGTACAAAACGCATTTCCGATGGAGGTGATATAGACAAGAGTTTGTGACCCATGGTATTCTTGCCCCAAATCCCTTCTTACGGAGATCCTTAGTATATGCGGAGAAGGCAGAAGCCATTTGCACAGAGACCAGACCCTCTTCCATAGCCAGTGGTAAAGTTTTCCGGGAGAGTGAAGAGTCCATGTCATCAAAGAAGAATCGATACAACGGACTGGCGTGCTTGGTATTCTGGAAGACGTATTCTAGATTTTGGAGAGGGATGCCATTATGCTCTTCCCAGAGGATAGCGTAATGCTTCATCAATTCTTTCATGATGTCGTTTTGAAATCCTGGAGCATCGATGAAAGTCCCTAGGATATAACACTTGACTAGAGTGGCGATAGAGGTATGGATAAAGAGGTCAAGAAGTTCCCTGTTACTACCAGACCGGGCGCTGATCATATGTTCCTGCAATCTATAGAGAGAGTCATCGGCGCAGATTTTGTTATCCAATGTACCAGTATCAAGCCAGAACTTGAACAATCGTACCAGCTCTGCTTCAAAGTCATATAGATCATATTTCCCACTGAGCTGCTCTAGCCGGCGACTCGACGGCTTTGACGAGGAACGAAAATATAGGGAGTAAGCCTTGAGGAGTTGGGCGTCAAATGTGAAGGCGATTCTTTCAGCAGTGACTGTGAGTAAGGTATTTCGGGTAGAGAAGTGAAGAGATCGGAATGTTGATCTTGGACGTTTGATGATACAATAAACCTGTATAAGATTACTTAATGCTGTATTTATTTCAAGAGAATTTAGTTTGGCGTACTAGCTTAATGCACTACGGGGGGAACTTGGGACATAAAAGTCGCACGCATGATGATATGATAATATGAAAAGCAAAAGCATTGAATTATCACAAAATTAAGGTTGAAATCTCCCAAAATTCCCTTTTTTTCAACTTCCTGACTGCATAAGCTGCCACCCCTTGATTCCAGCACCAGCTCATTGAATGCATCAGCTCATTAAATGCATCAGCTGACTGAATGCACCAGCTCTCTGAATACATCAGCTTTCTGAATACACCGGCTGTCTGGAATGCACCAGCTGACTGAATGCACTTCCTCATAGTAAAGCATAGCTACTGTACATGCGCAAAAACTGATGCAAAAGGAAGAGGATCTTGTCAGAGGAGAAGTTTTCACTTAAGTGGAACAAGAAGTGGAGCTACCTAAGCTTCATTAGGAACGCCCGTGGGTAGAGTAGGGGGCGGGTAGAGCTGTGGATACCCTCATTTCCTGAAACCCGAGCACCCGAGCGTACCCTTATCGGGCTAGAGTAGCTCAGCCCCTGAGAATCATAAGGTTTTGCTTCTTCCCACTTCTCTTTCTCTTCCTCTTCTATCAGTTCTGCTGTGTTGCTGAGAGCCGGTGCATTCAGAGAGCCGGTGTATTCAGAGAGCTGATGTATTCAGTGAGCCGGAGCATTCAGTGAGCTGGTGCATTCAGAGAGTTGGTGCAGTCAGAGCGCTGGAAAAAAAACTGGAATTTGGGAGGTCTTAGCCATAATTTTGTGATAATTTAACGTGTTTTGCCTTTCACACTATCATATTATCATACATGCGACTTTTATGTCCCAAGTTCCCCCCGTAAATGCACACGATGAGAGAGCAATCATGGATATGACGAGGTGGGCTATTGTCGTAAGACGAATCGCGATTGACACTACGAAAGCTCCAACAGATCCCCAGAGACCCAGTGGAGAGCATTGAATTGCTCCACGCTTTTGACCACCTTTCTCAGAACTAAATCTGTAGTTAGAATGAAATATTCGTTCGGACGCGAAGGAAGGGTGTGACGTGAGTCGAAAAGTCGAAGCAGACGAGAAACCGCAAAGCGCGGCAGAAAACTTACTTTTGAGTAGTAGACAGGGAAGCTTGTGGAAGATCAGCAGTAAGAGCCATCGGATTATTGAAAGACAAGGCCTGTTCATGTAGAGGTCTAGCTTTGGAGGTTGTTATTGAGGTTGTCTTAGACGTTGCGCTTGTGGGGCTGTTGCTAGCCGCTGAGAGAGACTCGCAATTCTCTGAGATATCCATGTCGAGACCAGAGTAAGCCGTAGATACGCTTAATACTTTTGAGGAAGACTTTATATTTTGCGCTTCGGAAATGTGTCGAATGCTAGAATGTGTTTGCGGATGTGAACGATTCAAAGTGATCGAATGAGGAGACAGAGAAGTCACTGAGGTTTGTGCCGAATACGTTGGGCTAGGAAATGTCGGTTTCTAAAAGAAAGACCGAAAGTTATGACAGATGTCGAGTGGAGAAGGAATGTGACTTGCGATCACTCTCAATAGCCCGAGATCTCGCTTGAACGAGTATCTAGGTTGAGCATCACGTCTCGTTCCGGCTAGCACCTTAAATAATTTCTGTTCTATGAAGCTCAGCGAACACGAGCACATAGCAACGGAAAATTGCCTATGTTATATTTAGACCTACTAGACATATGATAGAAATACACCTGAAATTTGGTCAGGTGCTTCAGGTAAAAGGGGCCTCGGCTAATTCACGTGATCCAGTATTCTATGGATCTGTCCAAACTGACTTATAGCTGCACTAGATGATGAATCAGAAGCTAGGTCGGAAGCCTGCATCGCTTTTCAGGATATGATGACTGGTTCCCGAATGTATCACATAGAATCACGACATTGATGGTTACAGGTCACTTGCGCACTCGTGTTCAGCTCAGCGAAAAGGCGCACGTCAGACTATATCGCTCGATATGAGAGTCAATGGTGATAAAGTGTCGGACAATAACATGGGATGAATTAGCAAGAAAGTTTACAATCAGTGACAACGCGGATTTGATTGTGTTCCAGGGAATGATCCTACTCGTTACCAACGCTGCTTTCTAGTAGTGGCGCTCCTAGACGCAGTGTGATTCGGATAGGAAAGCTGAAACCGCAGTACATCAAACGCCTCACCATCGACTCTCAACAAGCACCAAATGTGACCCTAAAAGCCGTATCAAGACTCCCATTCAACACTTGATTTCCAAAGTCTAACAGCATATTCGTGCAGTGTATGGTATGATCAAAAGGTGTCGTCCACACACTCGGCCAACTTCTATTTCCCATGGACCTATGCATCCTTCTCCAAGTAAAAGCGCAATGGCCGAGATGGTATTCAAATGTCGTATATACCACAGTGTTGCTTAATTCTGATAGTGCTTCTCGGTCAGGAATCCAGCTTTCCGCCGAGTCATCTGCGAAGAATGGCCATGGTGGATTCCGCTCTTCGCTTGACAACCATGCTTCGAATTCGTCAGATGTTGTTTTGTCCAGGCATGCGGTTGGTAGCCCTGGGGACGAGAGAATTAGCGTTTTCTTTGCTTGTTATCCTAAGAGAGAAACAAGACAATGTCTCGGAAAAGGAAATAGAAAATGGGGCCTCCCCAGTACATACAAGTTGAGCCTACGATATCAAACTCGCATCCAAGAACTCGAGCTTCAGCAGAAGAGTTCCCACAGTTTTGACGGCTTCCATAAATGTTCTGAGCGTCTGGCGTGCTTGAATTTGACAAATTCCAAAGGGCGAAACCCACGATCACAACCGCGATGACGAGGCCAGCGGCAATACCGTAGGGTTTGGAGTAAACTCGTTTGTGATCGAGTGACTCGTCTGTGCAATCTATTTCAGATAGTGTCAAGTCGTTTTCCGAGATCGGATCGTATTTGGCAAGTGAAGGCATTTTGTTGTTGACTCAGAGAATATTGACAATAATTCTTTTCATCTGTTGGAAAGAGTTTGTGGTTTCGAGATCATAATTCCGGGGACTCAAAAACCCGGAAAAGTGTTGCATCCAATCTGTGTGGTACAAAAGAACAACGACATAAGTTCACCTCTGTGGTCATGGGGCACGGCTCCCACAATATGCAAGCACAGCTCAAGACCTTGCAGAGCTAAATTTTCCTGGGCAGGGTATCTACTATTGATATGGAAACCCCGGTAATGTAGGTCAGCGGCGCGTAAATCCATGTTTCCGCAGCTTCTCCATGCAGATCAAATGCGAGGCCCAATGTAGTGCTAGTAATCCTTGCTACCTGATCCTTGAGTTACACGAGGTACCACAATCTGTTCGGGGAACAAAGATACTGCTTATTTTTAACCGAGTGCAGTTACCAAAATGTGAGTAAAACGATTGACATGTATTTTCTCGACTAAGGGGATGAAACAAAATCCGACCCCAAGAATCTAAGCCTCAACTTCGCTCTTCGCTCCTCGCACTTTCTCCGCATCTTCCAAGAATGGCTCGCAAACGTCAAACATGGCTAAAATCTACTGTCCATTGTAACCGTCTACCCACGTGCTCTCGTCAAGAGGATCGTTCACCTCATGATGCCACAGATCAAACCACTGATCGATAGCATGCTCTCTTGCCCAATCTCTGACTTTGTCAAAGTTTCTACAAGTGTGGACAATAGCGCCTTTCTCTAAATTCTGCTGTCTCTTTTCGTTCCACTCCCAAGTCAGAACACTTACATCAACACTGCACATCAAAGATTGGCGGATTGTATCGACGCAGTGGTCAATGTGATGAAAACCAAGCAGTTCATCTTCTCCATCAGCGCCCGGCATGTGAGGCGTGTAATAGTCTGGATGGAGGGCTTGGCGAATCATGTTCTTTCGGGTCAGTGAGATACAATAGATAAGCAGGGAACAACTTACAAGACAGTGAAGTTGATGGAAAACATCCAACTCAATGACATAATTTTTCTCCTCATCATGAGGGAACAGAACAGTCTTGTTGGCAAAATTTTTTGCTGTCTCTTTCGGGACGCGGGAGATTCCCACTAGAGGACTTATAAATCGAATGCACATGACCTTCCGAAGGAATGGACTTACTTCTGTAGAGTTCGAGCCATCTCTCATCCAGTTCTGGAGAAGGCTGCCCTTGATACAATGTGTTGTCAGGATAGAATCCCAATTGAAACACACGTTCTTCATACTCCAGAAGATGTTGGGCAGGACCTGTACATCTAATCAGTATTGTCATGACTTGAGACGAAGTACTTACTGTAGGTCATCTGTGGGAAGATAGGATTGCTAGGACCTCTCTTACGATACTGCTTGAGGTTCCAAGCGGCGAGGGTTAGAAGGAGAGCCCATGGGAGGAAGCGAACCACGAATTTGAAGATAGATCGTGCTCGTTCCTTTCTGGCATGCTTTCGTAGGAGGTTGGGGGAGATAGTCTCAAAGCCATCGGACGAAGAAGCATCAGAATTCCATTCCTCTTTAAGGAGATGGTTTGAGCTAGAGTAATGCTCAAGTGAGCTCCTAGCAGTACTTGCGTGATCGGAGATGTCTTTGAAGTTGCCCATTTCGCTGAAGGAAGAATCAAATATGCGTTGATCGATTGAAAAAAAAGACAATACTAAGGTGATGGAGGCAGATCAGAGAATCTAATTTGTGAGGAGAAATGTGCTTGAGAAGCAAATTGATATCGAGCCGTCTTGCCGAAGGCCAGGCGAAACTTGACGTACAATAATGATCAGAAAAGATTTGACAAGTAGGAAACCAGGACTAGCATAATGATTGTGCCACTGAACAGCGCCGTAAGCAGATGTCAATATGCAGTCAGACCAGAAGATCATTGAGGAAAACTTATTATTCGGTGAACCGTGAACCTCGTCCAAAGTTCCAGCATCCATGTAACACTAGAAGCATTCCGGGATCTTGATCAGAGGTTGGGCTGAGGATGCATGGAGCCGAAACACGGGACATGCTTATGCAGTAAGGGTGTTGCCGGGCCCATGCAGTGAAAAGATCTGGAACCGTTCCGAGAAAAGCAAGGAGACCGAGGGCCGAAGCGCAAGGGTACAGGGATGCTTACCGAAATCGATCTGATGAAGGCCCCCAAAATACAACGAAAATATTTTACACGTAATTAAAACCCATGGGAAAGTCTTAGAAACACAGGAACAGGCTCTACTCTGTTGCTAAGCCACTTCCTGCTATTGAAGGAGGCAACTTTGCCGACCTGGTCTTGGTCTTACACTCTCTTGTCTTACCCAAAGCTTGGCTCGATAATGCTTTCAGAGTCATTGGTCATAGTCAAGTCATCTCAGGGGGAGTTTCTGTGCCGTTCTCGATCTTACAGGTCTGACCGCAAAGAGCTTCCCTCCAAAGATTGATGGAGGATCTTCCTCGGTCCAAATGATACTCCACTTTTTCAAATCACCTCGTGCACTTACACGGCGTCAAGTCAATATGCATGATACACCGTATGTCTGTATTGGACGTAGAATCAAAATAGCACGCAAAACGAATGCTTCACAGCTCGTGAAGCAGAGAGTAAGCGCTGGGATTCTTCCTGCTTCTCGCAGATCAAGTCGGTTTCTCTAGAATAACGGGAAGAGCATGCAAGCTGAGCCATGCAGGGACTGCGGGAACCACGAAGGAAACTTCCCTTTTGTCTTCATTCTTCTTTGAGAAGGAGGAAACATCGCCCGATGGCTATGTTTGGTTGGCACTCTGCAATGGGCTTGGAGTATATAATCGAACGATTCCCTCTGCGTTGCAAAAGTTCATCAACAACATCAGCATCTTCTCCATTCAGTCTTCAGACAATAACAACTCTCATCAACACCTTCGTTGCTAAATTATCCAGTACATCCTCCATTCAAAATGAAGTTCACACTCTCTCAACTCTCTGTTGCTTTGCTAGTGGTTGGAGCGACTGCCCTTCCCGCCAAGCCAGCAATGGAATATCGATCTGAGGTTGATGTTGCCAACCCAGACACCAAGGTAAGCAGATAGACACTTGGGCTATCCAATGAAATTAGCCCCGGGGCTAACATTCTCTAGCCATCTACCCGTGCTGCTTGGGGAAAGAGATCTGAGGTTGATGTTGCCAACCCTGATACGAAGGTAAGCAGGCAAATCGATTCCAAGCTTGTCATTTGGAACTTTGAGGCTAACTTCCTCCAGCCATCTACACGCGCTGCTTGGGGAAAGAGGTCTGAGGTTGATGTTGCTAATCCCGACACCAAGGTAAGCAAGATACTCATTTGCCAATCAAGTACAATACATGATAACAATTTGCTGCAGCCTTCTACTAGGGCTGCGTGGGGTAAGCGTGAGGAAGTGGATGTTGCCAACCCTGACACTAAGGTAAGCAACTGCTTCAGGCCTTACGAGTAGACACTTGATGCTAATTGTATTTAGCCTTCAACTCGCGCAGCTTGGGGAAAGCGTGAGGAAGTCGACGTTGCCAATCCTGATACCAAGCCGTCCACTCGTGCGGCTTGGGGCAAACGATCGGAAGTTGATGTTGCCAACCCAGATACAAAGCCTTCCACTCGTGCTGCTTGGGGTAAGAGATCAGAGGTCGACGTAGCCAATCCTGACACCAAGCCATCCACTCGCGCAGCCTGGGGAAAAAGGTCTGAGGTTGATGTCGCCAACCCTGATACCAAACCCTCCACTCGTGCCGCTTGGGGTAAACGCTCCGAGGTTGACGTTGCTAACCCAGATACTAAGCCGTCTACTCGTGCTGCCTGGGGCAAGAGATCTGAAGTTGATGTCGCTAATCCCGACACGAAGCCATCCACTCGTGCAGCTTGGGGTAAGCGATCAGAAGTTGATGAGCGCTCCGAGGTTGATGTTGCCAACCCTGACACTAAGCCTTCTACCCGTGCTGCTTGGGGAAAGCGATCAGAGGTTGATGTCGCTAACCCTGACACCAAACCATCTACTCGTGCTGCTTGGGGAAAGGTACGTCTCCAATCTGACTCAGAATGTGACCCCAACCTCCTTGCTCATCTCACTAATTAAACAACCTTGAACAGTAAGCTCAAAAGCTTTGATGAAAGATGAGGTGGTTCTGCAAGCACATCGAAAGCAGCTACCATCAAAGCAAATCTAAAAGTGTTAGCTTCAGGGGTGCGGATGCTGTATTCGCAGCGGGGACATGCCTTTCCTTGGTTGGGATCTCATTTGCGGGGATAGAGGTTACACACACTCGTTTCGTACTTGAGCAGTTTAGTCAATGAATTTGTTTGGTCTGTATTATGTTACCTGAAGATGTTTCAATTGTGACCAAGGTCCATAAAGCAGCAAGAATAATACGGGCTGCTTGAAAGTCAGCTTTGTGCGAGGGGCGTTCAAGGGCGGTGAGAGCATTGTGGCACAGTGATCTACAAGGAAGGAGACTCACAAGTGAGTTGTGTTCGTTTCTCATGTCGTGATATTTTTGTTGAGATGCGTTCGTTGCGTCGGTTGAACAGTTAGGTTGACGTTGACATTGAGTGTAGAGGATGAAGTGTCGTTGCGAGAGGCGAAGTTCCGAACCAGCCCAGCCCCTCCCCTGTTTCGCTTATAGATCCTGATCTGGTAACCGATGCTACGGGTCCAGATCGCGGGGATAGACTATGGGGGCCTTTTTTTTTTTGAGATAACAAATATTTGGCACTCTTTTCTATTCTAGCTATCGATCCCGACTCGGCCTATGGGATATGCATGTAACTGCACCGCTTCCTGGCTCAGCCTCCTTTGCGCCTCCGGATGTTTGTTTAATGATCTACGAAACGCTTGAATCTGCCGGTGCGGCACAGACAACCATGGTTCGGTAATACGAGCAGTCCAATACCATCTCACCCATTAGATCTGTTGAAACAAATTCATGCAAGGTTTTGGTGTCTCACAAAGGGGCCGAATGCGCCGTCAATAGTGGCCAACTACATATATTTCAAAGCTTCCATCGCAGCACTGACCATCCGGGCCAGAAACCTCGCCTCCATCCTGCATTAGCTCTCAAATTATCTTCAGCTATCCCAAACCCTACGCATCAGTGGTATGGATATCACTTCACCGCTGCTGTCACTTTCTTCATAGTCATGGCGTCCGTGCCGGTATCAGGAGTCAGCTCAGCCACTGTCTTACTCAATAACGGCGTCAGCATGCCTAAGGTTCATCTTGGAGTCTACCAATCTACGAATCGCACCAAGAATGCAGTGAAGTGGGCGTTGCAGGCAGGATATCGAGCTATTGACTGCGCAGAAACGTACGGAAATGAGAAGGAAGTTGGCGCTGCTATCATTAGCTATCTCAAAGCCAATCCTGAGTTGAGCAGAGATGAGATTTGGTTCACAACCAAATTGCGAGTAAACACGAGTTACGATGTCACGAGATCATCGTTGAAGGGCAGTATCAAGAGGACAAAATTGGGATATGTTGATCTATATCTCTTGCATACGCCTTCTGGTGGACGAGAAAAGAGACTGGAGTGTTGGAGAGCGTTGGAAGATGCTCTGATAGAGGGGGAAGTCAGGAGTATTGGTGTGAGTAATTATGGGATAAAACACGTGAGTTGATTGAAATCTTGATCTACCTCAATGTTCTAACAATTGCAGCTTCAGGAGCTTCTTGATTCAAAGCCAAGAGTGATCCCAGCAGTCAATCAGATCGAAGTTCATCCGTTCAACACCCACTCCAATCTCACAGCATTCTGCCAAAAACATGGAATTGTTGTTCAAGCGTATTCCCCTCTCGTTCAAGGAAGACGTATGGATCATCCTACTATCGTGGAACTTTCAAAGAAGCATAAGGTATCTCAAGCTCAAATTCTGCTGAGATGGGGCATTCAAAAGGGATTTGTAGTGTTGCCGAAGAGTACAAACCAAGAACGCATCATTGCCAATGCAGACATCTGGGAGTTTGAGATTGAAGAAACTGATATGGAACGTCTCGATGGACTGGATGAAGGTCTGGTAACCGAGTGGGATCTTCTAGATACAGAATAACAACCTTTTGAGACCCTTCCGCTACTGATATCTTTCCATGTTCCCACAAGAAGGGAACTTCAACCTGAATTGAGATCCCTGATCATCCCAACCATGACTTCCTCCCATCTCTTCTCCTTCATCATCCTCATCCATATGCATTCCTCCCAATTGCGGAACCAGAAGCTCTTGGCAATGCTGTGTATGGTTGGTATTCCCAATGTACCCATCGATCACTCCACCTCCTACAGCCATTCTCTGCAATTTTCTCCACATGAACACGCAGTGTGTGATATGGTATCCCCACGTCACGTGTAGCCCATCATGTAGGCCAGTTGCGACATCAGTCAATGGGACTTCGTGAAGCTCATAAGATCCGCCAGTACTTGCACCAGTGGATTTATAAGACCACCAGTGCCAGTCACCCATCAGAAATTCCTCTTCGAGTTCAGAATCATGACAGACTCTGGGGAGCCACGAGAAAGACATGACTTCGAACACGCAGTTCTTCGAGATAGCTTCGGTCGGAGACTCTCCACATGGCGAGGATTCATTGTATCCCGCCAGTGCATATTTGTCGTTTGGTGCTGGAGGAACGAGATACGAGAGGGACCATCCAAGCAAAAAAGCTAGAAAGAAAGGCACGCAGAACTTGAAAAGTCCCCATATTTTCTGTTCAGACTGGCATTTCCTTGGAGGGTTCTCGTCTTTCTGGGTTTCTTCGCAACCACTGTCTTCCCTTGCATCGAGGTGCAAATAGGATTGTCTATCAAGATGGAAGAAAGATTTCCAAAACAACAATAGGCTTTGGGCGTATGAATTCATATCGAGCAATATTTGAATGTGGTGGGAATTCAAATTTCAGCGACTGCTGTGTTCGAGGGGACTTGGGACTGGTGTGTGATCTTGCTGGGAGACGTCGCCTTTGGTTCAAGCTGAAAGCTCAAGTTTCCCTCACGAGGACAGACTCGGAGGTAAATTCGCAATTCAGCTGGAAAGGGAAGCTTGTGTAGCACCCATTGAACAAGGATAAGGTAATCAAAATATACCTAGGTAAAGATATCACCGTGCATGCATGAAGAGCCGATGTACCGGAATCCTTCCAGGCCCTTGCATAGAAGTGGATCCGTTTCCCATGTCAACTTTGCGTGCTGACTGCGTTGATGTACTTCGCACTTTTCCCGAGACAGGGGTTCATATTCCGGGGTGTCTGGAAACGAAACATTACGATGCGGCATGGTTGCAATTTTTGGGGTCAATTGAGATCTAGACCGATGACACGCGCCGTGTCTATCATTAGCGCAATGTTAAGATCGGCTCGATTCATCCTTACGCTGGGCTTACCCAGAAACAGCGGTCAGTCTACATGGAGTTACGGGGAAAACACATAGGAGCCACGAGATTTCAAGACTTGGAAATTATGCTACTCATCTAAGTTGGAATAACTAATTTTCATTTTATAACCGAACACAATATTTACAAACCAAGCTCAAAGTCCTCTGTAGGAAATTTCCTCATTGGACGAGCTCTTCCTCTGAATCCAAGAAGCCTAGAATGTTCTTCATCAGAAGGCTTTTGAGATCCGTAGAAATCGATCACTGGGTCACCCTCTTCTTTTAAATCAATACGGACACCTTTCGTTAGAGCCCTTGACCTGTCTCTGTTGTGGTAATTGTGAGGGGAGAACATCACAGACGATGCAGAAGTTGTCATCAACGTGTTTGGAATATCCCCAGAATGTGGAACATGGTGGTTTCCCAAATTGAACCAAATGACTCTGTGACCTAGTCAGCGTCTCCGCATTGTAGTTATTCCAGATCCGGCTACTACTTACAAATCTTCCTCGACCAAACTCTCTCCGTCCAAGAAACTGTCGAATCTTACCAATGGATCTTCGGGAGTAAGTGCATTCTGCGGTGATGCTGATCGTGGTTCTGTATCCTTTTGCTTCGTAACAAAGAAGTCATGTTCCGTCCATTTGGCAGAGTTGAGAAGGTTGGAAGAGTTCTTCACTGTAAGATGGACGGGTGATCCCATGCCAGTACCAGGCATGATTCTGTATCCACGGCTCTCTCCATACGCATTTTTCTCTTGGTGATTCATAATGACGTACATACTGGCTCCATTTGCCGGCCAGTTGAGGCTTGCCTCGTCTTCAGTGAAGATGTGAGACTTTTCGAGAACCATGGTATTCCGTGGTTTCGATGACCATGGGTAATCCACTTCTTTTGGCGCAACGCTGACCACCGCTATGGTATTTTTGGAGCCCGCAATGTCCAGATCTGCTTTGAAATTCAAGATATGGTCATGGATAGAGCTTGACAAAAAGTCATGGACGTGATATCCATAGCGTTTGTTGTTGCTCCAGTACGCGCCCTGAATATAGCCGCTTGCTCGAGCTTTTACTTCAATGGAGCCGTCGAGATAAAATATATAGTCAATGAGGTAGTCGTAGTTCCCAACAACTGTGATGTATCGAACAATAAGCACCGAATTGGAGAACGAGGTGACCCAGGATCCTCGGGAATGTCTTTGTAATGGATGATCAGACGGAGCCTCGAAAATGCAGATTGCGTTCTTGTAATGGAATGTCTTCTCCATTCGATGATGTTTTGTGTCCAGAAACGTGGCATACGAGGGACAATCAAACCCTGGAATAAGCTCTGTCACATCACCGCCGAGTGCAAAAAGACTGTCTAGAAAGGACGTCCCACTCTGAACAGGATCGTTTCCCGCGTAGTGAGCCACTGCCTCTTGGATCCCCAATTCGTACATGACTCGTTCCCCATCCAGTCTGATGTCGTAGAGGGACAGTGCAGTCACCTGCGAGAAGGACAAGTAGAATTCGAATCCCATCCATGAAGCAAAAGAATTCTTCTTGTCGACCTCAACACGGCCTTTTCCAGTTTGAGTCAATTTCGGAGGCTCGTTATGAGAGTACTGGTTGTTCATATGTTGTTCAGGTTCAAGCCGAGTCCAGTCTCCATCCAGATTGCCAGGGAGCTTTACAAAATCTGGCGATCTCCAAGCGTTTCTCAACTCTTCTCCGGAAGCATATACAATATCATTGTACAGCCACATAACGACACGCCACTTCTCTGGATCACGACCAGTTGTGTCGGCCTTGAAATATAGACCTTGAGGTAAAAGCGTGTTTGCGTCCGATATCTGTGAGAAAGATACCCATCGCATAGCACGGCCTTCTTCAAACCAGATCTGATCGTTGCTAGCTGCCACGAAATCTTTCAAGGTCAGATGGTGGGGAATTGGAACGCCATGGAGTAGCAAATCCAAAACAACATCCTCCATGCTTTCAGCAATGCTTTCCATCCATCCTTCGAGAGCTGTCACGTCAGCTCCTAGAAATGGCGTCTCGCTTCGTCCACTATTGTAGATGAAGGACAGAGGCTGGATGACAGTGGTGTATGATACAGGTAGCGGTCCAACCATGTACTCTTCAATTCTGGCGACTTCTGCAGAATTGCGTTTGATCGTGACTCGAGCATATCGATCGGGTGGTGCCGTTTGATGATCGAGAAATGCAACTGAATCTGTTTTATTTGGTCGAAGTAGTTCCGTGACAAAGACGAAATTGTCACTGAATGTAGATTCCTTGACTGAGGTGAGGTTCAATCCTGCGGCCGGAGAATGCAACAAGGCCAAGACACTGACGACCTCCTCATCGTCCAGGTCTCGCCAAATATTGATGCATGATGGTTCAGAAGAACTTGTAGAATGTCCCGGCTGGAGATTGTGGACAGGTGCGGGTACATTGCGTGTGGTGGAAATTAGTTGATAGTACAAGAACAAAACCGTCACCATCAGCAGGACCGACCAAGTCCATGTTCTAGAAATCATTTTGAGAGAGTATAATTGAGTAGACGACTCGCTCAAAAACACAGACCAGAATCTTACAACACAATGGTTCAACGTCAACAAAGATCAAGAATGATTGACAACACCTTGTCAAAATTGCTCGATTTTGAAAATAATCCAAGAAACGATAATGAGGTAGCATGCACAAGTCCCAAAGTGGTAAGAAATGTTTCATAAAAATTACTGCCCAAGGCTGTGTAAACGGGCTGTGCTATGTGTTGATGTTATTCGGAACATGACCGAATCTTGACGAACATGGTTCCCACCGTTAATGGCTATCGGAATCGTCTTACTGTATTCCCAGTCCGGGATCTAGATTTCGGTAACGGCCCCTTGTGGATTGCGGCACATCTCAATGCATGTCTCTTGCGAGGCGGTAAGCCAATCGACGCCACTCATCTGCATAACCGGGGTCCGATATGCGTCGTAAAATAAAGTCATCATTTTTTTTTTATCGTGTGGGAGCCGAATGCTTATCCTGACCTCGGCAGAGCTTCCTCGAGTTCTGAAATGCTTTTCCATTTGCTGAGCTCTTTTCTAGAACTCTGCTCAATCAACTGTCTTCCTGTTCTCGCCGCAATGGGGGTGGCATTGCACGAAGGGCCGAGAGTAAAGCCTACCCTGTGTCTCGGGACTCTGCATCCGATTCCAGCCTCTTCTCGTCAGCTCAATATTGCGATTGACATTGCGATGCAGAGGGCGTTGACCTATCATCAACGAAAATTGCACAGAGAATTCATAGGATGATAATGAGCTGGGACTAGGTCTAGAGTCCCATAGCTGTCTCTACGTCGAAGGGGAGTTCACGATTCCCCATCATTTTTCGAACTTTTCGTCACGGTCTCAAGGACTTTGGTGGTTTTACTTGTACTCCAACTTACTCCAAAATACTTCAATTACTTCAAAATTTCTCAATCACTCCTTCAACTATGGGGTTCGACATCCTGAAAGGGTATACAAAGCTTCCTCGCTATATTGATGCTGATGATAGTGAAGAGAAGCTGTCTGTCACGACGGAGGTCGAGATAGCTTCCGCGAGATGCACACTTAAAGTCTTCATTTTCTTGACAGTCGCCAATGTGTTGCTGTTTGCCATCTCAATATACAACTTCGAAATTCGAAGCTGCAAGATTAGTTCTGCACATGAAGCTTCGCACTCTGGAAGCAACCCCGCGCATGATTCCACACCTTATTGTTCGTATTCTCTCATTCTTTGCTCTGCGAATTGGAGAGTTGGACTGATGTGCAAACTTAGCAACATTCCTGGATACCGTGGATCTGAATCTCCAGCCCCACACTTTCAACGGCAGACTACGAGATAACACTTCCATCTATCGAATGCCGCCCTCTTCAGAGGTTGACGAAGCATGGGACTACATATCCACGGAAGGCCTCGAGGTGATGACTGTATCCTCATCCGATATCCTACACTCCTTCAAAGACCCCTCAATCAGTGTCCAAGCTCCTCAATCTTGGAATCGTGGCCCAGACGCGTACATCGTCCAGATCGACGTATTCCACCAAATCCACTGCCTCAACGAACTTCGCAAGGAAATATATCACGACTATTACTACCCTGACCAACAACCAGATGAGCTACACCGAGAACACAAGAATCATTGCATACATATGATCTTGCAGAACTTGATGTGCCATGCGGATCTAGAGATCATCACGCACAATTGGGTGCACAATGACTTGATTCCGGAACCAAAGACAAGACCGTTTCCGGATTTCAATGTCGTGAAGCAGTGTAGAGACTTTGATGGGATTTTAGATTGGGCGACGCAAAATGCCGTGAAAAATTTGCCCGGCAAGTGGAATGATTTGAGGATCCCACCTGGGACGAGGGTAGTGCCTGGTGATGGGTATGCTTGAGAAGATAATTGGGCTGTATCGTAGGACAAGATGGTTTCAAACAGGAATGAGAAGTTTAGATATGACCTCATTTTTCACATAATCTCTTGTGTCTTCTAAGTGCGTCAGCTTGCAGTACGAAGCACCAGGAAAATATATCCAACCACGTGATATCTTCAACGTCAAAAGGATGAACACACTGATCCCATCATGATTTGTCTTGCTGGGTCTAATTCGGTGACCTGTAAGATGCTTTTATCTTATATTCGCCTCTCGTGCTACTAACGAACCGCATGCCCCCATTTATGGTCAACTTCACAGTCAAGTGAGCGAGCGACCAGCACAGACCAAACAAAACCTTGACCTTTCTTCTGCCGGAATGGTATCATACCACACGATTGCTCTCACTTAACTGCACTGCCCCATATCTGGCTAGAAATCATACAAAATCTCAAATTTCCAGTGATACTTCGTAATCAATGTCTAGTGAAGCGAATATAAGCGAGCCCCTTTTTGCGGATGAGAACACTACAGCTTATGCAATCACAGTGCTTTGCAGCATAATGCGAAAGGAGACTATGATTTGGAATATTGTTAAGATCTGCACTAGTCGCAAATGCTCACAAGATCATCGCCTCTATGAATCTAGAAGTGTTCCTAGAACAAGAAATAGACTTCATGCTATCTAAACTTATTTTTATCTAGAAGAATAACTTTATTTACACGAAGAACTATAAAGCCTTCAACATTTAACGCTCCAGATCCAAGCCCCAGGTGTCAGGACGGCTTCGTTTGTATCCTAAACACCTCTTTATATATCCACCAAAATCCGAGGACGTGTCTCTGGAAGTAAGTTAGTGATTGTCCCACAATTGATGAGTGATTGTTTCTTACTCAAATTCTAGCGTGACACTTTCCAATTGACGCAGAGACATTGACGATAGGGCCAAGACGTGCGATAGAGGAGTCGCTCTTGATATCTTTAACAGAGAAAGAACCAATATTAAGATATCTACTTTAATATCCCAAGATTTTACAAACTTTAGACTCAAAATCGGCCCCGTCTCCGTTCCTGAGAAGTCCGAGGCGACTGCATTGATCTACGATTGCTTCAACCTCGGCGTATGTTGAAAGTCTAACCTCTTGCGAGAGGTTCGACATTTTAGGGTTTCGGATGCGAGTCGATTGCATGGTGTCTGTAAGAGTAGTGGCGAACAGTGAAATAAGATACGAGTTGAATGTGTTATGAAGAATTTATGATAGAGGAGGGAATGAAAGAAAACTGCAGCTTGGGGTTGGAATATATGTTCAAGTTGGCGTTCGTTATTATGATCTGGACTAGTAGCTTTCACTACTTATACTGCCAGATATCAATGTGTTGGGTGGGTCCGATCATTAGATCCCGCGTATAGGACCCAAAGTTTGGAAATGTACCCACCCACCAAACCAAATCATGGAAAATTAAATTATGCACGATGAACACCAGCAGTAAAGGGGAGCGTCATGGAGAGGAATACCAGGTCACGATACTTTTGCACGAGGGGCGAGAGGTTTATAAAATAAAAGCTCCGTGTTATGCTTTTACTCGATTGGCACGGATCTGAATTGCGATTTCAGCGCGAAACGCGTGTTGGGCGCAATTTGCGACGTGAGCGGGACTCCCTATAAATTCGAAATTCAAAATGAGCCAAGATTTCTTTGTGAATTTCACGTAAGGATAAGCTCGACATCCAAATGAAAGCTTCTTTATCTTTCCAAACGTTCACTTGGCCGCTCTCTTTCTCCTTCTTAGTAACGCTCCAATTTCAATAAACTCAATTTCTTCGACTCTTGCCAACAAACAAAAAAATCGGAAACAACCTTACTCGTTCTTTACCGCCTACCGTTCTCTTCACACCTTCTTCTTCCCCTGAGCCTACTCGTAGATCTTTCACAGCTCGAGGACTGTCAATGTGTGCTTCTTCTCATGGTTCAGAACCTCGGCAATCGTCACCTTATTTTCCACCATTCCACCAAACAATACTTCCACTCCAACGCCAGCCCCTTGGTCTCGGGAAATAGATAGTATACGAGAAGACCCTGTAATACCACCCAAGCCGCACAAACAATATGATAAGTCCACGCCTTCTTCGTCGCATAAGGTGTCCAGTGCAACTCCAGCGCAATGGCCTACGAAACTCGTGATTGCGATGCCGTTTGCTTGTAGCGAGAAGTTACAGATCTCGCCGGATAGGTGTAGGCAAGAGACGTCAGGGAGATGGAGTAACAGAAATTGAAGACGAAGATCACATGAATAACAGCCCCGGAAGCTCCGTTATTGAAGTTGCCCGTACAGATTTTCATGAGAACGCCTTGGGCTATAAACATGACAGCCATGGATAAATTGCTGAATACTGTCGTAGCTGTTAGTCGCAAACGAACAAGAGAAGGAGGGATGTTTCTACTCACGGAGCGCTGGACGTTCGCATTTCTGAAAATGAGTACAAGTCGATTTCACGTTGGAAGGATACCCCTATCTAAACACTAAGAGCTAGAACTATCATAATCCTCTTCTTGTAAAGGAGCAGCATATGATTATTCGCCAATTCGTCCTATGCCAGGAGAGTTTGGCTAAATTGGAGATGTCTTTCGCTGCCTATCGACAAATGTTGGGAATATTTAGTGAAAGATGTTTGCATAGGTAGTGAGTGACGAATTGTAGCTAGATATCTGTCTCCGATTCGGGCATTATGTGCATTTAAAAGACCTTCGACGATGGGCAGTAAGATCCAGCAGCAAGTAGGTAGACAACCTCGGATATTCATGCCCACTCGACCTGCAATACATTACGGTCTGTCGTGTGAATTTGGGAGACAAGAGGTGCATTTCATTCGGGATGAAGATACGAAGGGGAATCATCCATCATTGATGGGTTTAATGGTCATATAAATATATCCAAATAAAAACTTACCTGCCTACAAACATCAACCCACCTCTTTCTCATCTCCTCACCACCACTCCCCTCCGGCAACGCCCCATAAGCAACCCCAACCTTCGGCACCTCAAACTCCATCATCTCCCTCCCCCCAACCACAAACTCCAAATGCCCCTCACTCGTCTCCCTAACCGCCAACGGCTCCCCCCACGTCCGACTCTTCCCAATCCCCGCACACGTATTCCGCAACCTCGCACTACTCCTACTATTAATCGCCAACGCCACCATCTCGGGGATATTCTCCGGCGCACAAGGCAAGCCGCCATGTTTTCCCGTTACATTACTGATTACTACGATTGTATGCACAATCGCCACCGCGATATGGATGAGTAAAACCGAGATGCCGAATTGTGTCGTTCGACTGCCCCTCCAGTGATACCCGTATCCGTATCGCTGGAACGTAGGGTTCAGAGACAACCAATCCTTTTCCGCCCCAGCCGTCGCGTTGAGCGGTATATCGTCTCCGCCGATAGCAGTAGAAAGCGGGAAACGGCCTTGTAGCGAGCCGTCGGCTGTCAGATCTGGAAGCAAGAAGGCAGAACCGCTGTAGGGGAGTTGGCCATTTCCTGCAACGCGAGCGAGGCCGTCGCCTACTGCACCTGCAATCACTGTTGCGATGAGTTTTCCGCGCTGGCGTTGGCCTTGGAGCGGTGTTTCGGTGGCGAGACCGAGGGTCAGGTTCAGGGTTGCGATGCCGGGAATGGGGGCCCGGAAGTCGATGCCGTTGGGGATGAAGGTGCTGTCGTTGAAGATGTAGCGTTGATACATTGCTAGGAGAGCTGGGACGTCGCCGTTGGTGAATGCTATTGGTTCGTTGATTGCGGCTGCATAAACGGCGTCGATGGTGTCTATAGATAAATCAGTATGTAAATTTGATAGAGTTCCTAGAGCCGAGAAGCACATCCGAGGAGCTGTGACACATTTTCTTTGATGAACAGCTCTCGAGGATGATCCCGAAGATCTCGGCTCCTAGATTGAATGCAAGGCAAGGGCAGAATTTGACGTACTACTGATTGGTTGTCTGGTAGAAGTGGGATCGTTGGCTATGTTGAGACATGTGTCGTTGAGATTGGCGGCCACGTCGTAGGATACTACGTTGTTGACCGTTGGTTCGTACCAGACATCGACAGGGATCCATTGGGAGTATATACTGCAGGCGACGTTCTCTGTGCTTTGATAATAAGAGCCGTTGATGCTTTCAGCAATGATAGGAATGACCACAACAGCACCAAGTGAAGGGGTGAGAGGGTCGGTTCGCTGTAGCTCGACGAAGGTAAAGTTCTGAGCAGTCATGGGTCTTGCATATTTGTAATATTCGTCGGGAACTGGAATTGGATCCCCATCGCCAAATACTGGAAACATCATGGTAGTTTGATTGTCTGGATTTTGGGCATCGAATGCGGCATTGTTGTAGGAATTGCAAATAACTTCTACGCGCGGAGCGAATGTGTCTGTTGCAGAATCGACACTGATGCGGGGTTGAGAAGCTGTCAGTGCAACTCCCCGTGCGTTCCTTTGTAGAAATACCCACTGGCTTTGTTAGCTCCTCTGTTCTTGTAGGAGAGTGGGCACAATTGTGAATGGTAATGGAATACTTACATAAGTAGTCAACGCACTGCTGATGAACGCATTGATACCAATCGCAGATGCCCTACCAGAATAGGTACTATTACAACTCTGAGCTGTTATGATCCTTTGAGTAGTACCTGTCGGATCCGGAAATGAGATATTGGTCCCAGCATCGCTATCTCCAAACCAGATAGCTTCTGCCCAGTCATACGTATCTCTGAACCCTCCTGCTGGACAGACATTTTGTGACGGCAGATTCGTTGGATCATTACAGGCTGTTCCAATGGCATTGAGACTTGCATTGGTCAGCGCGGTGGGCCAGAGCGGCATGGTTTCGTTGAATATAAAGTACGGCAGGATTATCTCATTGAACGGATGATGAAGATCAAAATATCCCAGTGTTGGTATCACTGCAATGGCTGAAGATGGTCCTGCTAGAGTGACGAGTATTGTTGAGAATAATGACAATAACCAAAATGATAGCCAGCGAGATCGTTTCCCGGTGACTGGATCAACACGCCATAACGATGACCAAAACGATCCCCGACGAAGAAATTGTCCAGAGCCCAGTTCAAAAGCATTAGTGATCATACCAAGAGGTAGTCCATTCACACCATTAAGATGATGTTGGACCGCGTGAAGAACAATACTCGATATCGAGGCCAGAATTATGAGTTCGTGAAGCTTTGCAGCAAGTTGAAGGGCATTGAGTGCACCTCCTTGAGTGAGATTGAGTGCTACCAATTGGTTCGGAGGTCGTAGATCCATCCAATATACATCTCGAAAACTGAGCTGGCATACTGCAACGGTGATGGAGGCTGCAACGATATGAGGAGCGATCTTCTTCCAGTTATTTCGAAGTCCTGGCTTGATTGCCACTTTTGGTCTTTCGCCGGTAGCTGATTTTGAAATGTCTGATAGACCTGTGAGAGCTCGCGTGCCTTTGTATTCGATCGTTACCAAAGGGCCCTTCTTTTTTTCGTTGTTTTCATTCGAACCGTTCCGCGAGTCATCAACAGAAGTAAATTCTGGAGTGATGGTTCCAGACCAGCGTGGCGAGGGCGTAGGATGCGCAAGACGACTCGATTCATCTGGCACCTGTCTTGGACTGGGAGACGGCGATCCACGACCGGTGAACGCAAGATCATCGCTATAAGTGAAGCTCAACGGACGAACTGCTTGAGAATGAGGATTCAAACGCGACATGTTTCAACATTAAAGGAATCGGCTCACTGAGCACGATCATTGAGAGACCCCGGAATATATTAACAAGACGACAGTACAAGATAAAGCTGAAACTGAATTGAGACGAAAACCCATTCTGCAGTAAGCCGCAACCAAATTTCAAGGATGATTTTGATAAAGCAGAGAATTGAGAGACATGATAGGGCTGAGGATATTCAGAGTAAGCACTAGTGCATCTGATATTGCAAGCAGCCGCCCTCTCCTGGAAGGAATAGCGACGCGACAGGAAACAGTACATGAATGGAATGCACAGTAGTGGCACTTGATACGATTCTCTGGCCCTGAGGCGCAGTAGTCATTGAGAATCATGGCAAAAAAGACAGCCTTGGCGACAGACGCTCCAGGCGCAGCAACTTCCTGCAGGCCCAACATTGGCCGGCGCCTAACTCAGCACGATAGTGGTTGAAATGCTCGTGACCAAGAAAGGTCTCATTATGGGACAGTCGATCGTTCTATTAATGCTTCTACGAGCATGCATACGACCCAAGCAAGTAAATGGGAAGACTTGCGAGGCATGGGAGTGACGGTCCGAATTTGGCCATTGGTTGATGGTCACGGCGGAGAGGTGCGGCCGACATGGAATGCGACAATGGCCTGAAAGATGGTTGTTACTTTCGGCGAGGATTGAGATGAGGGAATATATGGCGAGAAGAATGTTGGAGAATGAGAGGATCTTTGCGAAGAAGTGAGGTGACATTGTGAGAGGACGCTAAGTTAAGTGGACCCTTGGAGGAGCTCGAGGGCGATCACGTGAAAGAATTGTTCCCACAAGACTCCCGTCTCTTTCTCTTTCATCGCGATGCCGATAAGTCATGCTCATATCTGGCACTATCTAGTTCACTATTTCAAAAGTTTGCTGTGAATTATTTCCAAAATTATAGGTACCTATATTTAGGTATGCTCGCTACCAAAACTCGGGGTCTAACTTTAGCCACTCCTGCTATTCTTCAGATGCATCGCATTGAATACACACCCTCCTCTCTATACATGCATGCTCTCTTGTCTGATGCGTATTTGCTTTTAAAGAACATTGAGAGCTCCAAACACATCCTCAAGTTTCTCTTCTTCAACTCACTCCCTTTTCTTATCCTTCTCTGCTTCCTCCTTCATAGTCTTGACAATATGCTTCATCAAGATCCATTCCGGCAACAGATCGATCATCCCAACCCTGATGCTATGAACCCAGTATCTACTCTCATTAGCAAAAAGTCCCCCAACTCTCGCAGGCATAAACTTACCCCTCTGTAACCACCCTCCCCCCACCAACCCTCCCCAACGTCCCCTTAGCAAAAGTCCTCGAATCAGGCATCCCCCACTCCCCCTTCTCCTTCCGAAAACTCGTACCCGTAACTTTCATCGGCCTTATACACAAAACCTCGATCCCCCTATTCTCAGCCCTCATCTCCCTACTCAGGGCCCTAGTCCACGAATCCACAAATCCCTTGGCGCCCGAATACATCGCGATATACGGCAATCCAACATCCGACACGGATCCGATATTGAGGATCAGAGCCGGGTTAGGAAGAAGCGGGATCAGCGCCGAGGTAAGATGGCAGGTAAATCGGATGTTCATCGCGATCTGGCCGTCGATTTCCCAGTCTTGCGTTTGCTGCATCGTTTTGTACAATGGAACCATGCCTGGTGCTGGGCCGCCGACATTATTTACCAAGATCGTGACATGGAGGTCTTTCACCTGGTCTTTTATCTCTTGGATTTTCTGCAGCATTTGATCACCGGGCAGACACACGTCGGCGACAATGTATTTGACCTGGATGTTGGGACATTCGGCGAGGATGGTGGATTGAGCGGCGGACAGTTTGGTGGGGTTGCGGCCGTGGAGGAGGATATTGAAGCCGGAGTGGGCAAGCTCGAGGGCGAGGCCGAGTCCGATTCCGTCTGAGGAGCCGGTTATGAAGGCCCAGGGCGGCTGGGAGGATAGTGGGTAGTGGTAGAGGGAGAGGGTGGAGGGGCGGAGCCAGAATTTGAGGAAGGTGAGGAGTTTGAGGGTTTGGGAGGCGAGGGTTAGGGAGCCTAGGGTTGCGAGGATTTTGATAAGGAGGGACATGTTGGAGGGGAAAGAGTGAGAGGGAAATAATTCAAGCAGCGTTGTTGAAGTTATCAGTAACCGAGAGTTAAATAGGAGAAAGTTATGTTGCACAAATTCATTCGACGCTGTGTTCATGAACCTTTTAAGTCTGTACGGGTGAGAGTCGGGTTTTAGCGCTCCCCGAATGTGGGGCGGAGAGTCCACGTCTTCGCTTGCCAATGATCTCGACAAGGGGGGACGATCATCTTATGTGAGCTTGCCCTGGATATCACGATGCCAGAGTAAGGTGTCGAGGTGGCCCTGCACAATCCCAGATGTAGATACAAGAGCCCAAGAGCGTGCGTCACCGGATTCTAACTAGAACATTGGTTAGAGGAAAATTTACAATCTCAGCAAGTTTATCGTACACGTCTGAATATAACAGAAAGACAGATCTCATGAGCAAAACACACAGTCGCCTACAACCACAACCTGTGTAACCTCGCCTAACCCCCTTTTCCACTCACTCAACGCATCACTCACCTACAGTACCTTCCCCTCCTTCCTCCTCTCCACGCCCTCCAAAAACTCCTCCACAATCCCCGCATAATCACTCGCAAAATACCCCTCAAACCACTCCCTACACCAAGCCTTCAACACCCAACAATCCCTCCAACCCCCTCTCATCCTCATCCTCTTCCTATCCGCCCTCAATCCCAAATCCCTCATCAACGCATCATCGAATTCCGGCGTATCAAAAATACTAATCCTGAACGGGAAACAATTCAAATACCTCTTCCGTCGAAACGCATCTACATGGGCAATATCGCGATTCATCGCCTCTTCGTCAGATAATAGAGCTTGAGTAGAAGGCGGCATGAGATTTTCGAGATAGGCGATGGCATAGAGGGATGCTAATTCGGCTGTTATTTGCACGCGGCCGTTGGCCCAGTTGCCGATGAAGACGAGGGAGTTGTCGTTGCGGGCGGCGAGTTTGGGTGGGATCATAGACCGGAAGTGACGGTAGGGTGTGAGGGTTGATTTGGGGACGTGGATCTCGCTGGGTGGGTTGCGGAGGATGGGGTAACGGGCCAGGACATCGGATTCTGAGGTTGTGTCGAGGGCTTCCCAGTATTCGTTCTCTTGGGTGGAGGGGATGGAGAAATCAACGGGGAGACCGAGATCGTTGGCGAGGGGTGGAGGGAATAAAGGCGGGATGGAAAGTTCCCAGCCAATGCAGAATATGATTCCGTCGCATGGTATGGTTTTGCCACTTGACAGAGTAACCGTTCGTCCTTGAGCAGAAACCAGTTCGGCCCGATTGACATGGACGAACTTCTCTTCGTCGATGAGTCGGATGGTTTCTGCATCTCGGTCGTGTACGATTGTTCCCCCAGGAACGAACCAGAACATGCTGAATGAAGGTCAGGCAATCTATTGAACGATCGTCAGGGCACACTCACCTCTTTGGATGTGGCTCCAACTTCTTCATATTTGGGCTTTTGTTGTATCTATCACCTTTGATGGTCTTGGTCATGAAGGTCCAGAACGAGGTTAAAAGCCAATTTCCCAACCACCATCGTTGACTGTGCAAAAATCGATCAAGCCAATTCGGCTTTCGATATACACTTGGACTCAAAGCAGCCATCATGCGTACAGTCGACATCTTTGCCAAGGAACTTCCATTCGGATTCTTGGCGGGCATCAACCAAGTTGGTCCACCGCCGTCTGCCTTTACAAGCCACTCGACACTCTTGCCTGCTTGAGCACAAGTTCCGACAGCTTCAAGTGCTGATTTGTGACCGCCGATGATTGTAACATTTTTGACATCTTCTGAGACGAGTTCCTTATGACGCTTGCCCATTTGTTTTGCGTGGAAGTGGAAACCATCAAATTTGGTCATGTCCCAATGGGGCGTTCTTGGAACTGAGGTGATGCCCGTTGCCATGATGAGCTTCTCGCAAAACAGAGATTCTGGTGAAGCGTTTGGTTGATCGACCGGTCGGACAAGGACTTTCCAGCCTCGACCATCTCTCTCAATCTTCAACACCTCGGTGCTCAGGCGACATAATTTTGTGAGATTATGCTTCTCGGCATATTTGACCTTTGGTCTGTCAGAAGAGCAAGCTCGGCGAGAGTGGGGAGGCTCACCAGAAATTCGTTAACTTCATATCCGCTGACATCTTCCCACATCTCCTTTCCTAGCTCTTTGCACATATCAAAGTCGGTGAAGTTAAGAAGCGGAGTAGGCACTTCGTATGTCAAGCCTGGATAGATCCGTGATGCTGACCATACGCCTCCAATGCCATCTTCTTTGTCGATGATCGTGATGTCTGCAGCTGGGTTGATCTGGAGGTAGGTCTTCGCAGCAACGAGACCGGTAAATCCAGCGCCGACAATAATCACTCGTCTAGGCTGACTGGCCTCCATCGCGATGCAATTGTCCCCCAAAAGCACACAGAATAGAAATGAAAATAAGACGAAAGATACAGCATTTTCCTACCTGGAAACAGCTCATTTATGTACTGTGAACGAGGGCTCGAGCTTATTGAAATATGTCTAAAGGAGGCACATTGACATCAAATACCAACGATCAAGCATGAATCTTGATGCGATATTCCAAATGAACCAACAATTGGTTTTCCTAAAGGAGACATTTCGAGGATACTTCGTCTTACGTCAGAGTCTGTCGTACGATGAACCAATCAGAATTTAGGATGGAGCGTTCCGACCTTACTCAGAAGCGAAACTGCTGCGACTCGGAGAGATACTTAGAGAACTTGCTACAGGTACCTGAGATACGAGCCGTGTGAAGTCGACTCCTGATATCACTTTGGAGATTGAGGCTGAAAATTGGTCGTTAAGCTGGTGTCACCTCGCGAAAAAGATCCTCGCGTCAAAAAATTCCCAAGCCTGGCCTGAAGCCCTGGAGCACAAACTCCATCGCGCCTTCAACAAACAACCATCTGCACCTTCCCGCAACATATTCGTCCCATACAAAATCCTCAAAGATGGCCGACACCGAAATGGAGCTCGACGCGCCCCTCTCCCCCGAACACAAGAACGACGACGTTCCCTCCCTCAAGAACTCCAACATGACCACCCACTCGAACGCGACCGCCGTGCGCTCCATCGAGGGCTGGATCGTGATCGTCACCAACGTCCACGAGGAGGCCAGCGAGGAGGATCTCAATGATCTGTTTGCGGAGTTTGGAGAGATTAAGAATCTGCATCTGAATCTAGATCGACGGACTGGTTATGTCAAGGTTCGTCTTCACAAGTGGATATATGGGGAATACAGCTGACGATGCATAGGGCTACGCATTGATCGAGTACCCGACTCTGGACGAGGCGCGCAAGGCGATTGATGGGGCACATAATACGAAGTTGTTGGATCAGACGATTGAAGTTGATTTCGCGTTTGTGCGACCACCGCCAGGAGGAGCTGGAGGGAAGGGCAGAGGTGGTGGACGTCCGCCTGCGAAAGGAAGAGCCAGAAGCAGGAGTCGTAGCCCGGGTGGAAGAGAGGAGGTTATTGAGTGAGGGAGGAGAGATGTGGAAGAATATCTGGGCGATGCTGCTTAAGTGGCTTCTGCCAGCCGATGTGTCTGTGAATGAAGACATATCGGCGTGTGTACATGGGCGTCATTGGTATGTTCTTTTCTTGCTTGAAGATGGAGCAGTTACTAATGATTTGCAGAGCCTCGAAATCAAAATTTGACAGCCTTCCTACGAAGAACGATTGCGAAGATGATACCGCTGAATACAAAGCTTCATGAAAGTTGTCAGGGGACAGGTACGTACAAGGTCCTCCATCGAAGCAGATCTCTTACGCCGTACGAAGAATGGATAACGGTCGTTTGATTTGTTGTCTGCAGCTACATGCTATATACTATGCTATACCCACGCATATAGCATTGGTTTATTTGCTCTAAGCCCAGGCATACTACACTCTCTGACTGGCGAAGACTGAATTTACACCACGCTTTTCAAAATTTGATGCTTTATCCCAGGCTTTCGAAAGTTTCTATACATTTCGACCTCAGCAGAAGTAAATTGACTCTAAGTGGAGTCAATGCTTGGCACTATCCGCTATTTCTCTCTTAGGTGCTCCACTATTCAAAAATTGAGATATTCTGGTATTTCTGCCATGTTCGTGGGTTTGAAACAGATTCATCTGTCATATTACATACCATGAACTGGACTTTTCCAGTGCACTTCTTGTATCTCAAATTTCACGTATCTTCGAGTATTTCATATTTATCAATTGATATGCAATATCAATTTAATCACTATATCGAAATGAGCCTCCTGCGTTTACCATTTCCGTCATCGAAACATCATCAATTTCCTTGTACTTATATTTCGTTCTTCGAGAAGAAGAAAATCCGCAAACCGATATTCGACGTTTATTAAAAACATCTGCCTCAACCCACAGAGTTCAAAATGTAAAGCCCCTCTATATCCCCTACAAGATCACAAGCGGAGAAGGATACATGTCCTCGCCAACTCATCGAAAGTCTCGATCTCATCGTCATTCACTTTTCGCTTCCCCGGGCATAAATATCTCCCCTGCTACAAGAAGTAGCTCCGTCGCGGAGAGAGGATTGACATGTTCACCATCCTTGAGAGGCGAAGAGCCGGCGCTGTCGGAATCAGAGAAGTCTCCGGGGTGGCGGGATTGTGAACCTGAAGCGTGGACTCACCGATGCTTTTTCAAGGAAGCGAGGGTTTGTTGGCTTTTGGTTCGTCTAAGGAAGGAGTATCCTAGATTCAGATATTGTAGCCACACAATCAGAATAAGAGCCTCATCATCTTACAGCTGTACTCATGACGGAAACTTTTGGTCTCATATAAAGCTTGATGGGAATGCAACCGACGACTGAAAGGAGAATGTACATCTCAAATGGTATTTCAGATTTCGTGGCAGATGGTATGGCGTGGGAGCTTTGGTTATCTCAATGATGTGGTGATCAAGGAACTGGCAATATCGTGAAATTGAAAGTGTCGGGTTTCCCACAGAGTTTAGTACAGTTCCAACTTTGACGATTCTCAACCTGCTGAACTTCAACCTTTCGATGTGAAAGTTGGCTGCGCAATCATGGTCCGTGATCGGTCTCATGGAAAGTAAATACTGTGGCATGGCAACGTGGATGCGACGCGCAACAAACGCCACATTGGAGAAGAACAAAGAAATCGTAATGCTTTAGGTTTTGAAGAAAGGGATTGAGGTCAACAAATGTATTGAAGGGTGGCGGAGTGACAATGGATGACTGTTGGGTGGCGCTTTGAAGATGTTTAAAGAGTTGAGGGATACTGATGATTATATATGTAGACTTTGATGTTATATTTATGGTTAACTTGTTTAAGTTTAAGTTATCAAAACTGTTGTTTGCAAGAGGACATAATTGTGATGTATTGTTTCAATTGTCAATATCGCGCTAAAAGAGCGACTTGCGCCTTTGCGCCGCGGCGTCCCACGTAGTCCCACACCACTTCTAGCCACTAAGCCTAATCAACCCGGCTTTTGGCTAATGGCCGTATAGATGTAAATAAGCAGAATTCAGCCCATTCATATACAATGGTGACTTGGCCGAGTGGTTATGGCGCTAGTTTCAGGATCACTTGAGACCTTCAATACTAGTTCGAAAGAGCGTGTAAGTTTACAGTATCTAGGATTTGACACTAAACTAATGAAATATAGGGGTTCGAGTCCCACAGTCATCACTTTACACATTTTGAAGATTTTTCTTATTTTTTTGGGATTGTGTACCGAACACTACCTAAGTAGTCACCGAATTTCAAAGGAACGATATATCCACTCATTTTTAGTGTCATAGGCTGCCCGCTGCAACCTGGCCCAGTAAGACTTTGATAAAGAGTTGTCGAGTGATTATGTAAGACCAAGTTAAAACCTCCAAATTTAGGCCCTCGGCGTCCATAGGACCAGACCCCGCGCCCGCTAGCGCCATTTCAGCTGGTCTAGGATGTGTCAAAATCAACCACGAGGACGATGATTGTCCACCCTTTGTCGTTCAATTGCATCCAACTTCAAGATCTCGTGGTCCTTTTTTGAATTCGCCCTCTTTGGAAGCAGAATTAAGTTTATAACATATCCTGACGCCGGTACCATAACCGCCTGGCCCAAGCATGACGATATAGACATAGATGTCTCCATTATTTCCTCCTTGAGTGCGGGTTGTGCAGTTTCTTGGAACCCTGTTTCGCCACATCGCTGGTACAATGTTTGGCACAAATCGACTCCTCATATGGCTGTTGCTTGCCTCTTCGTTGGCACTTGCGAAAGAGCAACAGCCACTGCAGGACGATAGAGAAAAACCTCTGCCAAGCAAATCCAATCCAGATACTCTGCCAGCCTTGCTCGATGCGCTGGACGTATTACAAGCAAATTATTTCGAAGTTTGGCAAGGAATATGGCCTAAAGCAATTGATTGGACATCTGCAGTCATTGGAACATATCTTTCTTCGGCTCTCATCACGCTGTCGACCTCCTACCCAGCTTTATCCTCGTCGAAGATTGCCGACAATACTGTCAACAAATACTTCTCGAACCTGATTGGCGCATATTTTGGACAGGATGCATTTGCTTTGCGACAAGAAGCATACGATGATATGTTATGGGTGGTGCTGGGCTGGTTGGAGTCGATAAAATTCATTCATGAACATTCTTCTTTACATTATGGGACGGACAACGAATCGAGATTAGCGGGGCCTTGGTATGGCGAGCAATGGGTTCCAGCATTTGCACATCGGGCTCGTATATTCTTCGATATGGCTTCGCAGGGCTGGGATACTTCTCTTTGCAATGGAGGAATGATTTGGAACCCCAATTTGGTACCATACAAGAACGCTATCACGAACGAACTTTATATTGCAGCGTCGATTTCTATGTATTTATATTTTCCTGGCGACGACAACACTTCTCCTTTTGGAGTTACGACACCTCCGACTCTAATGATCGTCGACGGTCCTGGCCGACCTCATCATCCGAAATACTTGGCTGCTGCAATTGAGGCATACAAATGGTTGGGAGATAGCAATATGACCGACGCGAAGGGTCTGTATGTTGATGGCTATCATATCTCGGGCTGGTCTCGAGAACGGCCTAAGAATGGTTCCAATACTCGATGCGATGCTCGTAACGAGATGGTATATACATACAACCAAGGAGTTCTTCTTTCTGGTCAACGAGGACTATACCAAGCAACGGGCGCTCGATCATACCTCGAAGATGGCCACCAACTTGTCTCAGACGTCATTGCCGCCACTGGATGGGACCTAAAGCGCGGAAAGGTTCTCGAAGAAGACAAGCCAGGACACAGACTTGGAAAATGGCGTGGACTTGGCCGTTCTGGCATCATGGAAGAAGCTTGTGACGCCGAAGGCTACTGCTCACAGGACGGCCAAACCTTCAAAGGCATCTTCTTCCATCATCTCACGCTTTTCTGTGAACGACTCCCTGATCATCTTGTTTTGCCCGGAGAATTGTTCCTCAGCAAAGGCGAGAACGATATCCCAGGAGGTCCACGAGAGGTGCAGAAATGGCATGATGAGAATTGTGCTCGTTATGGTCCGTGGATCAAGCATAATGCAAGAGCTGCTCTCAGTACACTCGACGCAGAAGGGAAGTTCGGCATGTGGTGGGGTGCGCCTCCACATTCGACAGCGGAACCAGATGTCAATGTCGAGCTCCCTTCTAAGGCGGTTGATTATCGAAATTTGGGAGTTCCGCACGAATGGAAGAACAAGAGGAGGTATGCACGAGAGACAAATGAGGATGATGTACATGAAGACGATAACGAAGGCAAGATCCGGATTCGCGATCTGAATGATAGAGGGAGGGGCCGGACGGTAGAGACTCAGGGAGGTGGTGTTAGTGTGCTGAGAGCTATGTGGGAGCTTGTAGATACGAGATGATAGTTTTTTTTTTGCAGATATTGTTAGTAAAGATGGGTGGTGCATTGGAAAATTGGGCGCTTTTGATTTTGAGTAGATATTGGAGCAATTCGGTTGGTCTTCAACTTGTTTTTACATCTTGTACATGAGCTTCCGCTACAGATACAGTGGACTGTGATCGGGTGAAGCCTTCTGCTGAAGGTGGTTGCTGAGGATGAGCGATACAGATGCCAAACCTTCAGCCCACCTGGGAGCTTTCCTCCATGCTTAGACAGAAGTGCTGTCAAGGATCATTCACTTAGGCCTATCTCATAACATGCTCAAGCCTTTCCCATCTCTGAGTAAAAGCTCGTCATGCTTTCTGTCTGTGACTGCGTTTGGCAAAGTTGTATTTGCTTGTCTCCTTGAGCATTAATTAATATGTGAGCACAGCTCATAACATCAGAAGAGGAGAGTTGCTTCGAGTATCCTCCCCCTCATATGTATGTCCCAGAATTTGAAGGTTATCGAGCCTACTGAAAAGTGCGTGTCAGATGTCTTGTTGGCCGTCAAGATCTTGGACATCTAGGGCTTTCAGCTGGGGCGTAATGTAGGGAGGCCTGCTGCACTTTTACTGCAGGGTATTTATCTATCGATTTGGTCTTTGGGGATTCACCTTGATTCTTTATGGAGTTGACTTGCACTGTTTCCTAACTTGTTCGCAGCCTCGCGCTAGTCCTGGGCTAGCTTGTGAGAAGCATCTCCTCTCCTTCTGTTCCTTGCTCCTCCTTCAACTCTCCATCTTCTCAACATCTACCTCGATCTCAATCTCGATCTCAACCTCGAACTTTATCTCGATCTTGATTCTTCGCCTTCGTCGAGTGTCAAGATGGCCCAACCTGAAGCCAAGAAGCAAAAGACGAGCGACTCTGCCATGTCACCAATTATCTTCAAGAAAGCTGGCCATAACCCAGACCTCTATTTCCATGTCTTTAATCAAGACTTTTTCGTCAATTCGGTGGTACTGAAGATGAACTGTCGCTTCTTCAGAACCTTTCTCGACCCATCCGGTGGAAAGAAGCCACATTCTACTCTTCCTGAGTTCTCCAGCGAGTGGTTCACTCGTATTGAAGATGTAGTTGAGGGAAAGAAATTTCGCTCTTGGTCTCTAAGTTCCGATCACTTGGTAAGTGCACACGCAGTCTAATCCAATCTTACAGATGTACCAAATGCTAACAGTTAATGTTAATCCAGCACCGTAGTGTTGACACCTCTAAATTTACTGGCGATGTTATCCACGAACAGAAAGTCTTCGAAAAATTCCTCTGTGCCGTGTTTGGGCGGTCATATCATTTACAGAATGCTGTAGAGTTGGCTACTCTAATAGATATGGCAAGATACTATGGTGCTCTTCCAACAGTCACGGAGACTATCTGCGCCGCCGTCCTTAGAAGTTCTACTTTCGCCGAGAGCATGTTCAAAGATCCACACAGTGTTCTCGCGTCTGCAAAGACTCTCCGCAATTATATGCTCTTCAAGGACAGCCTCATACTCTCTTTAGGACCTTGGTCCGCACCCAAATATCGAGATTTCGCTGATGTGGAATTGTTTCGAGCTGCCGATTCACTCCACTCAAGTATCTGTGCCAGTCTCGACGAGACCCAAAGAAATATATTCCAAGCCATGGCGAAGGGTAATCAAACTTCACAGATTCAATACGAACGTTCGGATCTTAAGAACAAAGTCAAGCGTTGGAGTTCTCCAGGCGAACAAATGTCCAGTGTCGCGATTAAGAGCGCAAAGTCGGTCTGCATATCGGCATACCAAGGATACCAAATTACACCTGTTCTACCAGCTTACTACAGACTTTGTCTGGAAATCAATTTCGTTCCGGAGGAAATGGGATCGGAAATCCGCGATCATATCAAGCCTATATTTATCAACCACCTTCACTTAATGCCTCATGTTACCGCAGGGTCTAGCAAATTCGAGGATTACTTCCTCTGCATCGAGGTTCCTGATCATATCCTGCCATGGGACCCAAAAGAAGAAGAATGGTACATCTAAGCATTGCATCCCCCATCTAGAAGAGCTTTCGAGAATTCGTCCAAAACTTTCCTAAAGCAAGCAAGAATTTCCAATGAAAACACAGTCTAAATATTTTCGCTCTTAATATTCCAAAGACCGTGAGTTGCTGTGCCTCTGATCATCCTGAAAATGCCGTGAACCATTTGCATCAGATTCCATGTCTATAGCTCAAGCCGAGGAGCTTGAAGCATTGTACGACATCACAGGAGCATTGTCATCTGCTTCCGAAAAAAGAAGTATCTGGCGGATAACAGGTATTCTCAGGTACGCATTATACTACGGTTCCCGAATCACCACTCATTAGTTAATAAGATTGTATCTTCTGTCTTTTTGGGTGGTTGAAATACAAGTGGTAGCTAAGCTTCATATACCCTCAGGTCGCAAGCTAGAAAAGTCTTTTCCAGAGCTACAAGTAACATTCACCTCCTAGAGTCGATTTTCTTGCTCGAGAAGGCGACTGAATCACAACTCTGGAGATAGACGCTAAGACCTATAGATACTAGACAACTCGAGCTTAAGCTGTGAACTATCGTGCAAATAATGATGATGCCTACTGTTACACCATGGAGATCGCCGGGGAGTTTGCCTTGAGTTTTTGTATACATTCTGACTACAAAGTGCCTCATGGAATCCACATGGAGTTATCTCTATTCTAGCTCGAGTCTCTCGAACTCCTGAGACATTGCTGTCAAATAGAATATTGCTGTCAAGAGTTACAGATAGAGTATGTGATAGCGGCAAATTAAGACCCAAAGAAGTCAGACGCTCGAGACAACCCAGGAAACTAGATTAGAAACAGTAGAATTGGTTTGTTTGAGAGTCGCGATCGAATAGTTCCTGGGGCTCGGAAGCTGTTATCTTTTTTACTGGGAATAAGCATGACCGTTATTTATACTATCTGTTTGAGCATATCAGAGGGTGAATTGGTAGTAGTGGACGTAACTTCAAGGAGATGGAGGTGAATTTAAGCGTAACAAAAACTTGCTTCTATAGAATTCACCGTTTCAGTTCCCTAGCCTTTCATACGTGCTGGGAAATTGGAGATCTTGTTGGTATATAGATAGAAGACCTGCAACTAAATTAAGTTGCAAAGCCGGAACTTTTGGTGGAACGATACATGGAGCGTCGGCAGGACCAGTCTGCAGCACCGTGGAGGTTGAAACAGGAGGGTGAATTCAAATAAAGAGCCGCATGAGTGCAAGCAAGGTCTTGCTAGTGATTTGAAAATGTTCGTCGTCAAATATTGCTGTACTGTCAAATCTTCCTGAACAAATCATCGACAGTTGACAATAACTGTCAATCTAGCAAATCTTTTGATTTGGCTAGCAGTTATGGAGATCTCAAGCGACGTTGGAATCGAAAACTCAAAGATATACGGTGGTAGGAGGCACCCCGGATACTAATGATCCTCCTCTGTGCGGTGTTTGTGTTGAGGTCACTTGCCTTTTCAGACTTGTGAAGTTTCTAATGGTGCATTAAATATCCGCTCCTCAAGCTTGATTTATTGTTGATCAAATTCACTGCCATTCATTTTCTTGAAAACTGATAGAGTAAATTATAAACGCGGGTGAACACAAATGGTGAATGAATTGGTAAAAGCCAGATGAAGGGAGAAAGGAGTCTTTCATACTAGCTCATAGGACTAGAAAATGTCGTTTTCCGACTGACATTGCACTCGTGGCTTTAGTGGCGTTTAATGAAAGTTTTCAGAAAACGGCAGCTGCTCTCTTGTCTTAGAAGTCAATAACAAGGTAATAGTCACGGTAGCTAATAGATGACGAAGGACAATGCCAATTGTAACAGTAGATATTTATGTTCATCCTCTTGACTACATACAGAGGAGAAGTTTCGTGCATAGAGGAGCAAATTCAGAAAGTATATTAATCCTTGAAAGTCACAGTCTTCGTTCTTACCCATTCGTCCAGCCCTGACGCTCCAAAGCGGCCGTAACCACTTGCTTTCATACCTAATAGTCTCTGTTAGCATGACTTTGTATAACTCTTTTTGAAAAAATAAGAACTCACCTCCATGAGGCAATGCTGTCTCATCATGAACCGTCATGCCATTGATATGAACAGCTCCGCTCTCAATCTCCCTCGACATTCTCAAAGCTCGTCCCAGATCTTTCGTGAAGATCGCTGAACTCAACCCATACTCTGTATCATTCGCTAAATCCAAAGCCTCCTGCTCAGTCTTGATCGTCATTAAGCTGACCGTTGGTCCGAAACTCTCAGTGTAGAACAGATCCATGTCCTTATTCACTCCCTTCACAATGACAGGCATCATCTTTGCACCTTCCCCAGCCTCATGGTCACCATGAATCACCTTGGCACCTTTTCCTACCGCATCCTTCAGCAGTCTTTGATTCTTCTGCACGCCTGCAGCATTGATCAGAACTGGAGCATCCCCTCCTTCAGGAGCGAATGCCTTGACAGCTTTCTTGAACTCCTCCTCGAACTTCTCCACCACACTCTCATGAACAATCACCCGTTCCGTACTCATGCAAATCTGACCCGCATGCAGAAAAGCTCCCATAACACACTCCTTCGCCGCCAATTCCAGATCTGCATCTTCCCACACAATGGCTGGCGCCTTGCCTCCCAACTCCAGTAGAACAGGCTTCAAATTCCTCCCCGCAAGCTCGGCAATAATCTTCCCCACAGCCGTAGAGCCCGTAAAGTTAACCTTCTTGATAATCGGACTCTCAATCAGATGTTTCGTAACAGCAGCTGCATCCGACGGCTGATGAGCTATCAAATTCAGCACTCCGGGAGGCAAACCCGCATCATGTAACGCAGACACAATTCCCTGACTGCACATTGGCGAGAATTCTGGTGCTTTCAAGATAACAGTATTTCCCGCTGCCAACGGATAGATAATCGCCCTAATCCCGAGGATATAAGGAGCATTCCACGGAGCAATGGCAAGGATAGTCCCATAGGGCTCTTTGTAGATCAAGGCACTTACTCCCTCTCGACTAGTCTGCGGAATCGACCCAGAGATCGAAGATAATCTTCCGGCCACATCGCGAAGGATTTCAGGGGCGAGACCGAGGTTGAAATCTGCCCATCCGGGAGCGGCGCCCGTTTCTTCAACCATGGATTTTTTGAGCTCGGGGAGGCGGGCGGTCATTAGGTCAGCGGCTTTGAGGAAGATGTCTCGCTTTTGGTTTGGGGGAAGGCGTTTCCATGCTGGGTAGGCTTCGTGTGCGGATTTGATGGCTAGGTCGGTGTCTTGGATTGAGGCGGAGGAGAAGTGGTGGAGGAGGTCTCCTGTTGCCGGGGAGTGAACGGGGAATGAGGCTTTGGTGGAGTGAGGTTTGTTGTTGATGATCAGAGGATGAGTTGTTGGTTTTGTGCCGTTTGTTGTCGCCATCTTGAATGCTGCGTTGTTGAGAATCAATTGAAGGGAAAAGGAGGGGTCGTTGACGATGCTCGGCAAAATGAGGGGCAAAATGCTTTGGAGTTGAAACTTCAATACGTCACAACTTAGGTATTTATTGCAGAAGATTGACTGAATTGATTTGATTTAGAATAATAGTGAAGATGATGTACGAGAGAAGAAACGAAAATGAAGATTCCTTCTCGGCCAACATCCACTTGCCGGACTTTCTTTTATGCGCCCAGGTGGTCCCGAACTTGCACTGTGGAGATCCTTGTCTCAAGTGACCCCGCATAGACTAACTCGGGATTCCCCCATACGGCAGACCATCACGGGAAAACTCCATCAACGTGAAGATATAAAAGTACAAAGCAGACAACAACAACGCCCGAAGAAGACTGACGAGCTAATATCAGGTTTCTCGGTGACCCAAATAAGACACCTCGGAATGCGTCACCGGGAATAGAAATGGTAACACGGCATTCCCGTACAATTTCAAGTAAAGTCCCATGTACATGATCCCAGATATTTCCAGGTAACAACTATGTCGTGCATACAACTTGCAGCATTCCATTCTTAGCCCCCATCAATAGGTGAACCTAACAAGACGAAAAAACCATTAGGCAGATGCGATGAATGAGGCGGTGTGCAGCATTGCGGTCTTGGGTCGTAAAACGCATTTTCGGTTCCGGCATCCATCAAATGCCCGGGTGCGGCGAAGATGAGACATGCCAGGGCACTTATATCGAGATGAGGACTGGGACGGGCGTATGGGCTCACGTGTGACAGCTTATTCATCGACTGCGCCGTTCGCGTTGAGATGTGATTTGTATCTCATTGGTGCATCTATACGTCTCGTTAATCTTGACTCGATCTAGTTCTCGCTCAACTTCTTCGCCGTATCCCAAGATTGTTTCAAGTTAGTCTCGCGAGCAAGGTTTTGCTCATATTCCTCGCCGCGAGCTGATCATCTTGAAGTTATTTGAGGTTATTTCTTCGCCTCTGTCCCACTTCCCTTCGTGACGCCCGGCTTGATTCCAAAAAGCCATCCCAGCCCGAAGGACCACTTCCCTTTTTCTGGTTTAGCTACCACTCCTATCATGAAATTCCGAAGATCTCTCTGGGTGGCAATGTGAAGATGGTTTTTGTTCTTTCGGAATCCTTTCGTAGCATCTGTTCCTGCTACACTATGAAGTGCTATTTGCAGTTAGCTTAGATCTCCTGGTCTGGTCTTGCTTGAGAAGAGAACAAAGCTTTGGAAGATGCGTCTTACCTTCTACTCCTCCAGGATGCTTCTGAATATATGCCGTCACATCATACACGGAGCCTGATATGATGATCCAGAGGTCGTCAGGAGTGTTGTGCTTTGCGATTTCTTCGAGAGTGTATTGGGGGATAGCCATCTTCTTATATGTGGAATCTGCGCTCATGTTGGTTGGTAAAGCGGATGTTGGTTGGATGTTGCACGGAGGTGCAGAAATATCGAAATAGAATACCGAAAAATTGCTCAGGAAAGATCAATTTCAATTATGCGCCTGAGTCAATAGGGTTAGTGCACCTCTTGAACTACACAGAAAAAACTGCTGTTCTTTGCGACAAATAGCGTTATTCATATAGACTCTTTCACGAAGATAGGCAAGTGTGTTTAATTCACACGTACGGCTGGAGTACCACCCTTTCATAGACCGATCTCGATTCATCACATGGCTCTGCTTCATATTTATTTGATGCTTGCCGGAAACTGAATCATTTGTCTGAAGATCTCGATTCCATGTCAATTGCCTCGTACGGATTGCGTTATACATTTGCGGCGCTTTTTACCGCATGGTAGAATAGGCAGTTTGTATTTTCAAAGAAAATGTACTTTTCATTTTAAGCATCACCAGGTTGGCTATTGCGCTTTCACCAAGAGTAAGACAGCACAATCTCCTTCAACCAGGTCTACTTCCTCGCAACCTTAATTTGTGACCTAATAAATCCAATTTCAACCCTCTCACCTCATGACAACCCATCTAATCCCCCTCGGGAACAAACAAGCGACTTCCCCATGCCTGCCCAGGACCCCCAGTTCACAACCCACGTTTGATAATCATCCCGAACCCAATGCTTGACCTCTCGCTGAGCCGCCCATACGCCACACTTAATTCTGTTGACCGATGATGCCGACGGCACAGGGATGCTAAGTCCGCGGATACAGGGTAGACCCGGAGGCCGCGGAGTCCGGTAAGCGTTGCTAGTGTTGATAGCTTTATGCAGTGACTTGGGATGGTGAGACATTTGCTCAAGACCATGTTCCTGGTCATTCAACGATTTCCGAATCGGGAAATTCAAGGTTGGAAAGGCGGGGGGAGGCGCTTGTCGCGCTTGTTTGCATGCCCTGAAGTTGGGCTCTGCAGCCACGTTTTTCTGTAGGACTTATTTGGGATCTGACTAACCATCCTTTGTCGAAACTTGGGCATGGGCCAGCCAGCACCCTTCTGAATGGGTACTAGACTCGCATACTTCTCTTGTTAATGGCAAAGCCAAATGAGAATTAATTGATTGTTCATCATCTTGCTGTCAGGCAACTCAGCCTAGCCGAGCAAGAATCATAGCAGGGACTTGAACAGCAGCGTTCACGTAAATACAAGAGAAAAGATTCGTGAAGATGGTTATTAATTTTTGATCTTTAACATGCCACTGTCGAAAGACACCCAGTGTCTGTCTGTCAAGGAACTACTCTTGTTAACAGCCTTTCCATGTGCGATGTGCAACAAAAAGATTGTATTTGAGAACTGCCATCCCTTCATCTCCTAATTACATCTCCAAAAAAAAAAAAATCTTCTTCTGTTAACAGCTTTTCTACCTGCGACGTGCAATAGAATGGTTGCAACTCTGAGAGGATGTCAATTCTCACAAGACCACTCTGAATTTGAGGGAATTTCGAATTTTCGAATATTGTTAACAGCCACTCCACCAGCGTCATGCAACAAAGAAAACATCATTAATGCCCGGAAGCCGTTCTTAAGTCAATATATCACTACCCCCCAATCATACATACAGACTAAACCAAACCAGAACAGTAAACTACCACCGTCTCCTACCACCTTTTTCACTTCCAGATACCCTATCCCCCAAATAACCAATTCATTAACACATATAAATTTATCCAACACATCCCAAAATTATCAAAACTGCTAAAGGTATAGAATATTTCGCACGCCGTACGCCACGGAATCAGTAGTAACCAGCGCGGAATATGATTCGTGGAAAGCATATGCCTTGAAGCTTTGACTTTAAGTTGGGGGAAGATGGAAGGGTTGCTGAGCTGACTGCCGATTTTAGGAGAGTGATAGATATAGATAAGTGAGTAGGAATAGATGTAAACAAGGACGCGCTGTGATTCTTCGGTATTACCTACCTAGGTAGAGATCCAACAATGACGGGAGGTGGGCACTTGCCACGATTCACGTGCACATGTTTCACGTGACGAGTATCATCTTCACACACACACGAACACAAATACCAATACTCTCAAACTCTGATTCATTCATTCATTCCACCCTATGCTACCGTACCTTCAACTAAATCTACCGGTAAAATATCCCCCCAAAACTCCCTAAGCGAATGAAGGGGTATCACTCTTTCTTTCAAACCTCTCTCCCATCCTATGCCATGCAGTCATAACGTCGTAAATATATGTACAACAAGAAGGGTATCTATTCTCAATTCAACTTTCTTCCTTTTTTTCTTCTTTTTTTGCGAATTTTAGAGGGATGGTGGTTTTCTTAGTTGCCAGGGATCAAGCACGAGCTTGTTTGGCATTGGTTGGCGTATTTGCGGCTCGTGATCGGTTGCGGGATCAGGCCGGCGCGGGTTAGGTTTTGGAAATGCCATTCTGGGGCGGACTTGGGGGATTTTTGTTAGTTTTGTGTTTGCAGTGAAAGGGGAGGGATAAGCGAGGAGGATGAGAAGTCTAGGATGAAGGATGGAAAGGAGATGGCAAACGTACCTCAGTTTTCCAAGCCCAGAAAATCCACCCAGAGTGCTGCTCATAAGCATCCAACTGCGCCTCAACATAATACGCGAGGTTAACCTTATCCACGTCCAACATTCCATCAACCGTACCCTCGTACTTAGACTGGCAATCACCGTAATAGCCGGTGCTACCAGAAAGAGTACCATCATAACGAGCACCCTTCCCCAGACCATTAAGCCACTTCGCGCAATCGGTTTGAGCACCAGTCCACTCGCCCACAATAGTCCACTTATCGGTTCCCGCAAGGTTCGGGCCCGCCGCACACGCAGTCTGCACGTGCTCGCAAGGCTTCATAGCCACCTCGCCGTCCGAGAAGATCTGATAGATATGCGTGTCCAGAATAACGTCGTTGACACCACTAGCACTATTCATGAACCCGTTCCAGTAGCTCTCGATGTCGAGGAAGGCGTCGTGGATCACGACGGCGGTGTATGCGTTGTCGGAGCGGACGTTGCCCCAGCCGTTGTAGTAGAATTGCTTGACTTGAGACATGTCGAGGGCCCAGTTGCCTGGCTCGTTGAGCAGTTCGATGGCCGTTACGACGTCGGTTTGCGAGGCGTAGCGATTGGCGAGGTCTTGGATTGCCGTGAGGGTTTGGGCAACGTTGTCGCCGCTTTGCCAGTCGATGGCGCCGTAGCGACCGCTGTTGTCGAAGCCGTTTTGGGATCCGGGGGCTGTGGTATGTTAGAGAGGATATAGAAGAGAAGATTGGTAGCATACCTCCGTGCAGATCAATCATGACTTTGAGTCCAGCACTTCGCGCCCATCCAATTGCTTGGTCGAGATATGTCAATTGTCCCTGAACGTATGGGTCTCCAGGTTGAGGATTGACAGCCCAATATCCAATTGGAATTCGCACATGGTTCAACCCATAAGAAGCTATCTCGTTGAAATCATCTTGCGTGATCCATGTTGCCCAGTGTTGATTCAGCCGATTGAAAGCTTCAGTCGGTCCCAAGGCTTGCGTGTAGGTGTATTCATCGACCACTCCTCCTCCGTTTGCCCACTGGTCGAATATCGATGGAGTAATCCATGGTTCCAAAACGAACCAACCTCCCAGATTAACACCTCGGACCTTGTCGTCGTTGTAATCAAAGGCGAGTTGTCGTTTCTTGTTTCTATTCCCAAGAGTAAGTTCTTGCTCCTTCCTAATACGGCAGCAAACACTTACAAAGGTGTGGCATCCGCCAACGACAGACAAGCTGCCACGATAGTAAGTGCTTTGATGAATACCATTATGGCTATCGACTCTCGAAGATATGAGAAAGAGGAAAGGTATGCATTCAGAACTTGCAGAAAAGCAAGCTTGATATCAGGCTGTGGGTAGTATGGTACCTAGGTGATGGTGGCTGGGAAACAAGAAACACACCTGGGCAACGACAACCTTAAGTAAAAGGAACCTTGCCAATAAGTACTCTCCTACCATGAACAACGTCGACGAGACGACAATCCCCCGCAATCCCAGGTCAGAGAGCAGCCAAAAAAGAGCGGAACGGTTCCTGGCTGGGCGCAAAGGTGTGCTGATCTCCGTTCAAACGGGACGTGGCCGAGCCCATTGGAGTTTTCACGGCGGACACAGATGCTGCGAGCTGCCTCTTTCTGCATGCGCCAGGACCCGCGGGTGATCAGTTCATCACTTGATGATGGCTTACAGTGCCCGATTGACGTTCCTGGCCTGGAAAAGCCAAGGTATGATGGCACCATGGATGCGATTCATGCCAGCGCGATGCATGCTGCGCTGCTGCAGAGTGGTGGCTTCAGGGTCCAAGTGGCTGTGATGGCGTTCGGTGAGGCGTCGATGGGGTCAGAACTTTGGGTGACAGGCATGTGCCACGATCAAGGTACCGTACAGTAAGGTCACCGTTCGGTGCCTTTCTTCCGTCATCGGTGCCATTGGTTGTGTGTCCAGAATCTGTGGATGTGGACGGGTCTTCGGCCAGTTGAATTGCTGGATGCGTATTGTTGTTGACAGGAAATAGCAAGCGAGGGCAGGTAATTGTCAGGTTCAGCTCAGATCCCTCCGATGATTCTGTGCCTTGATCTTTTCCCTTACCTGACCTCCAGTAACCCTGAGCTGCTGTTTTTGTTTGTTGTCAAGCCGAGACCCTGGCTTGTTGATGATGTCGTGGGGCTCGTTGCCTGGCTGCCTGACATTTTCTACGTCTGTTTGCCCTGATCTTGGCGTGTGACATCGCAGCATCACCGTGACTGGTTGCATCCCACGGATGCGATCGCCATAAGTGGACGTCATAAGCTTTGAAGAAGCTTCATCTTTAGGTAATTCCATCAACGTGAGATGGGGCAGCACTCGATTATTCTTCACAAACATTCAGCTGATCAAGACTCGGTCCTTCTTTGCGCCCGTGCAGCCAGCAAGAGAAAAAAAAAAAGGTTGCTTTTGATAACCCCTGAGAATGCACGATGCGATGGCCCAATGAGGGAAATGTCTGATGATACTGTACACCATTCTTTTTGTTTTCTTTGTTTGCTTCCTCAACACGGGAGCTTCCAAGACATCTGCTTCGTATTGCGCATGCAACACCGTATCTGTCTGTCTGCCAATATTCAAAAATAAATACTCGGACGATGCCACCTGCATCAAGAAGCTCTGGGCGCAAGAAAGTGCAGAGTGAGATTTCTACAGTATTCCAGTGCTGTTGAAGCCCTTGGCTGTTCCTTCGCTGCCCCGCAGCCGAGGCTCAGCGTCAGCGCTGTCATGAACGACGATCCTCACTTGGCGACCACGAGGTTATTTTAGAGTGTACTTTAATACGTTTTAACTTCCTAGCATGACCTTGTGGACTCTAAGAGCTATGATGGCGGGGAGGACCGTTCCCAAGCCAGTGAGTGCATCTTCGCTTTTGGTGCACTATTTCCGGTAGGTCTGGAGAAGTGTGCCCATCATGTTGAAAAGTGAACGGAAATGAGCTGTCAGTCAACCTGCTGAGTGATCAAATACGAGGTTTCGTAGAATTATATACTCGTATTGATTGCAGCCCGCTGTGGATCAAAACATCTTCAATACCCTCATCCCTCTCCACCCTCATCTCGACTTTTCTCATACCCTTCAAAAGAAAATGCCCTCAACTTAACCCGCAAGGACCCGTAAGATCTCGAAGGTCATAAGAGCCCATCTTCACGATTATCGTCGCATCGTTGGACCGGATGAATACCCATCAAAAGGCGGGGTACAGCGCATCCAAACCCATGATCGACAGGTATCTCCCTCACATGATGTGCAGAAGATGTAAAGCTGCAGACGCCACGATATCATCGAGGTAATATTTCTCCGAAAGGATCGTCAAACCGAGTATCGTGAGAAGAAAGCGTTTTTGTAGATCAAGGCACGTGGCAAGCCATCTAGGTCATTTCACGTGATGAGTGTTCCTTTGATCCTTGTCCAGCTTTTCAGTGCCGGCTTTGAGAGCTTGCCGAGGCTTGGGTCTTCTTGTCTTGTTCGGCGCGATGTTGCTTTTCGGCTTGGATGCGTTTCGGGATTATGGTGAGGTCTAGGAATGGTTGAGGGGTTGCTTGAGAGTTGAATTCTATTACTGCCTCGGCATTAGTATCTATGAAGAAAGAAAAAATACAAGAGAACTTACCAGGAGTAGGCTGTTCTTTCCCTGATGTGATGAATACTTCGTTCTTTGAAGTTGGCCTTTGTGCATAAGATGTGCTCTTGGACTGGGATTGCGGTGGTTGAAGTGGGCCTTTCACTAAGGGGCGCTTTGGTGCTGAAGACATGGTGTGTCTATAGAGAATTGGATCTGTCCGGAAGGTTGTTGTAAAGGAAGAATGAATAGCTATTGTTTCGTCGCAAAGGAAATCGCTTCACAGTTCGGAGACAAGCCTTGGGTGCTTTCGTCGTAGTGTTGTCTTTTAAGGGTGAGTGAGCAATAGTCGTATGTGAGTGGAAAACTCTAGTCAAGATCTAAAGGTGGCTGGTGTGGAACGTTCGCTTTTGTTGGAAAGGTATGCAGATTATTGATAAATAGGTCTTGTTGTCTTCTAATATGGAAGGTTACAATGCTATGTTAGAATGGTGGACTTTTGGGTGACCATGAGGGTAAGCCTGGTTGTACCTATATTGTAGAGTAAGGCTGGATGGGCAAGGGTTGAACTTGATTTAATCTTAGGTCAAAAATTCACTTTTCCGGAAAACAGATTCACTGTAAAGTCTTTTATTGGGGTCCAAATTCGGAATATCGTCCCACGAACACAATATCTTCTTCATTGCAACACAACTCTTCTCCATTGTGCTGTAGTGCTGTAGCACAGCCTTGTGTACCTTCCGTTTTGGAACCTTCCGGCGTACTAGCCTCGCCTATTTTATCCCGAAGGAAACCAACACCAAAACTTCGTCTCCTCCAAAACAAAAAAGCACCCCGCCTTCGTCGCGATATCGGATCACAAAAAAACAGAGCGACACCGGAACTGCGTCTGCGCAGCGCAACACCTTTTGCCGACCTAATCCACGGTTCGGCATCAAAAGCACGCTACGTCAGCTTCGACGGCAATATACAGCCCCTCTGTAATGGAAGGCGGTCAGGGTGCGCAGAGTGGTGGGGCAACGAGTCCAACGACGAGCATCAGACCCGGGACCGGCAACAGCTACAAGAGAAAGCGTAGCGGTGCTGCTGAATTCGAGAGCAGTCCTGGCAGTGGAGGAGAAGAGAATGAGGACGAGGGTTCGACGAGAAGACAGCCTGGTGTGAAGAGAGCGTGCAATGAGTGCAGACAACAGAAGGTGAGTCACGAAGATAAAGAATTGAATTGAGTGCGACTTGACAATACCGTTACAACAACGCTCACTGGAACCTTCTACGAATTGATTGCTGATAATTGATTGACCAGTTACGATGCGATGTCGTCCAAGACCCCTTCACCACCTGCTCGCGCTGCAGCCGTCTCAAGCTGGAGTGCAAGATTGAGCACAACTTCAAGAGAGTTGGCAAGAGATCGAAGCATGCTGAGATGGAGAAGCAAATTGATCGCCTGCGACGAAATCTTCAACGAGCCCAAGCACAAGGCTTCATGGTCGACGATGACGAGGAAATGGACTCGCCCATTGCCAATGGAGTCTACTCGAGAAACAACCAATCGTTCATGGGCTCAGATGAAGCTGTCTCGTCTCTGCTGCATCTGAAGCAAAGCGGATCATACAATCTACCTCGAATTGTCCATGAGTTGGAGAATGTGGGTTTGACTGAAGATACCATCGCCCATCTCTTCAATGAGTTTTGGTGCTATTATCATCCATACCTGCCTTTCCTGGACCCAAATCAATCTTCAGAGCAGTACTTCCAACAAAGCCCTTTACTGTTCTGGGTCATCATTGTTGTTGCATCTCGACGATACACAGTTGATCCTGGCTTGTTGACCTCGCTGTCCGGTCCTTTCACTCGACTCCTTTGGCAAACTATTGGCGAGGTCCCCAACAACCATTTCGTGGTCAAGGCATTATGTCTTATATGCACTTGGCCTTTGCCAACTAGTACTACATCCACTGATCCGACGCACATCTTGTGTGGTGTGATGATGAAGGCTGCAACTGGCATTGGATTGCATCGACCAAGTCATACTCAAGATTTCTCTCGTGTTAATGTCGACCTCAACAAGGAGCAGCTTCACGACCGAGTCACTACATGGGCTGTTTGTAACATTGTTGCACAAAGCATTGGTACTGGCTATGGTCAACCTGCTTCCACTCTTTATGATTGGACCCTCGCAGTTCGACCAGGTGATGAAGGACCCTTCAAGCTGTCACCAGAACTTGAAGCCCGTCTTACCATCGAGCGATTCTGTGACAAGGTCTCGAAGGAGATGTACAGCAACGCCAGTGATCCTCGAGGAGTTGCAGGTGATGAGATCCGATCTATGTTGACCAGAGTCTATCGTCGTGAGTTCAACGAGATGCAAGTTGGCATCTTGTCTCGTCGTGACATCTCTCCGATCATCAATCTTCATCTCAAAGCTGCAGGTCTGCATCTTCGTTTGTCTGCATTCTTCGACTCTCCCACCACCGTTGGATACATGGATGACCTGATGGGCCTTTGGCGTGCCACTGTCGCATTTTTGGATTTGGTTTTCGAGATGGAAACTACCAATGGACAAGGTCTGAATTCGAACTTTCTCCGATATGCCACCTACTACATCCTCCAGATGATCATTGCTGCTTGCTTTACGCTTCTGAAGCTTCTTAGCACATTCTTCGCTAGGGAGATCGATTTTGAGCGTGGAAGACAACTCTTTCACCGCACTATCAATGCCATCCGCTCCATGTCGATCATCAACAATGATCTCCCATGGCGATTGGCTGAATTGATGGTACAGATGTACAACGGAGCACGTATTGAGCAACGTAGTCAATTGCAACAAATGCGTGATAATGGTAATGGTAATGGCCATGAACGACCAACCGCAGTTGACGATAGTCTTCAACTCAAGGTTCGATGCAGAATGAGCATGAGCCTCGTCTTTGATTCTACCTGGAGATGGCGTGAGGAGTTTCAGGCTCAGGGACGTGGTAGCATTGAAGGTTAGTGATAGTCTTTATTTTCCCTTTTCGCTGATGTTTCGTTATCAGACGAATGGAGACATGGTCTCCTTTCTTCGTCGTTCGAAGATGAAACGAATCGCCTTATAACTCCCTTTCCTCGTCGTACCGAAATCGGACGACGAATTGCGACGAAAACAAACTAACATTCACGTACCAGCAGCAATGAAGAATCCCACCAACCCCGATAGTGCAGCCGAATCCTCCGCCTCTTCTACCCACATGGACAGTACTCTGATGGCACCTACCCAAACTTCCGCTCACCAACTCCAAAATCAACTCCTCTCCGCAGCAAACACGGCTACTGGTTCCCTGACCCCGAACCAAAACCACGGCTTGCCAAGTGGAATGATGGGTGGCGTTGGCTATAGCGAGAGTAATTATGAGGTTTTTGATCCGTTGAATTGGATGCTAGATGGCTTGGTTGATTTCCCGTACAGCTATGCTGCTGTGCAGGGTTTGGAGGCCAATTCTTTGGTTTAGATTCTCCCTTTTGGTTATCGTTGTTGTTGTGGGATGGCGTTTTCGTTTGTGGTTTACTTGCTAGGTAGTTAGGTAGAGAGTAGTTGGATGGATGGTTGGATGGATGGGTGTGGTTTTGGCACGGTTGAGTTGCTTTATGATCATGGGTGGCTATTTTGGCTTAGCTGCTCATATTTTGGACGAAGATGAACTTGATGACGGCTGATTTTTGAATGGAGGATGGATGATTGGAGGGATGGCAGATCACAGATTGGCTCGAGCTTCGTCCGTTTTTGTTCTTGCTTGTTCGCTTCTCGTAAGAGTTGCCTGGGCTAATGATGAACGAACGGGGATGGATAAATAATTTGCATTGCGATGATACCTGAGCTACCCTACCCTACACAAACAAGCACAAACTGACTTCAACAACTATCTAATTTCCACCGCGACATTGGATTTTCTTTCTTTATTTGAATTATATATATAATGAGGAATGGTAATGAATGCATGAATGCATGCAAGGAAGCACATTGGACGAGATGCCGAGAGGATTGTCAGATTGCAAGGTGTGGACGACCGACTTACGTGGGATCAGACTGATGGCGGAAGGATCGTAGCGTAGGTAGCTAAGTAGGTAGATAAATAGATGTCGTCGTTCTCGTTCTCGTTCTGCTGTGCGCTGCGGCGTGGGTTTTTCTTTTCTTGGTGTGGTTGTGTGGAAGGGTCGTGAGTGGTGGGTGGTGTGGGGTTGGCTCGTGAGGGGATTGGTGATCTTTAGTGAGTGTGTTTTTTCCTTTGCTGCTTTGTAGTTGATTGGTATGATTGAGGGTCTTGAGATGTGGTTTGAGGCTGTAATGATTGGGTTGTGCCGTACTTGGGTTGCGTTGTGGGTGGATGTGATCGTGCCTCGCGTTCTTGGGTTTGGGGGCCACCTCGCATTGCGGATTTCCCCTGGTGATCAGGCCTACGAAAGCTCTGAGTGGCATGACCTAAGCTGGTTGATGTGTTTGTGTTGTTGCGTGGCTAGGTAGGTGAGGTAGGTAGGGTGGTGGATGGGCAGGTTATTGACGAAGGGAGCTTGAAGCCTTGAGAGTTGAGAAGGCAAACTTGATAGCTCTGATGCTCAGCGGGTGCCGGTTTGCTCTCGCAATGCTCTAATTGAGTTCTGGGGCCTGCGAGTTGTCTCCTGGCGTGCGTTCTTGGCGTGGAGATCCTGGAGAGGTCAGCGATAGGTGTAATGCAGTAGGGTCTTGGAGAAGAGACAGCTGTATGGGAGTAATTTGACAGCACACATGCTAAACAAGCTTTGTAGATATCTTCTGATGCGGGCTGTAGGTGGCTCTGGGTACTTTGTATTGTCCCTCACAGCGTAGGTCTTGACAGAGGTGGAAGAAGATTGTTGTGATCAACAAAGCTTGAGGTCCTCAATTCTTCAAGTCAAAGAGGTTGAAGAAGGTGGCATTCTTCTGCGACCATAGTTCTGCGGCTTCTAGCTTTATCTGTTGATAGGCTCGCTGGTCCAATGGGCCATAAGAGCTGTCGTATATCGAATGCTTGCTTAATGGTTTCGTGGCTTGCATCCAGCGCGACTGGCGCAATCTGCGCATTTCGCGCAATTCTCGCTCTGAGCCACATAATAAAACCCAGACGCGTCCATCTGTGGTATCATCTTCTCATGACGATCGTGGGAATGGCATCTTTCTGTGCGTCCACAAGGTTGAACGCGGGGGCGGTCATCGAAGTGGCCTTGTTGACAGAGGCCATTTTCGAGGTCAAAGGTCCAGGAACACGTCGATGTTTGTTGATCTCGAATTCTCTTTGCGCATATATTTGGAGAATCGCTGATTGATGTAGTTTCGTCGATCTTGTATTTGGGAGGTTGCTGTCTTGTTGTTTGCGTTTCTACCTTTGGGGAGAGAGGATGTTGACGTTGATGTTGAATTCAGAAGGCACGATGATTTCGTCGCCTCAAAAAGCCAGTGCTGCTTGACTGGCCAATTTTCTTGCAACAACCATCGGGTCCCCACTCTCTCTGCTGCATACATCTTCTGTGCCTCTTCTTCAACTGCAACGGGCGATGGGAAGCATGAAAAAAGCACGTACTGTCGACCCGCTGGAATGACTCTGCGTATTAGAAGTCGAAGTCAGACAAACGCGCTGGGCACTGCGACTCATGGATCCGAGATGTGTCACCGTTGGTGTCAAGCAGGCATCCAAGACTCTCTCGGAATAGATTCTGGGTTAATGCGACGCTGAAGGACTCCATTGCTCCCTGGTTCGTTTCCAGTTGTCGCCAACCTTCACCAGTATACGAAGACCCAGACTACACTTGGAGCAAAATCCAACAATCTGTACGAAAGGTTGAACAACTGTCATCCAGCTGAATGACACATATGCATCAAATCCCCACTATCTTCAGCCTTTTCTTCCAACATGACAGCGCCTGTTGGAAGGCTTGAGATTGCCGCCGTGGTCAAGGGAATTTTACGTACAGCGAGCCCGACAACGGGTATACTGGAGTCAATGTGGACTGCATCTTTAAACTTGCAGGTACGTGGGCATACAGATTGAGCCTCTGGAAAAGGCGGTATGAAACTGCTGTATTTGCCTGACTTCCTGCAAGATTACTTAGAGAAATTTCTGAGGGCCGCTTGTAATGGTCTTCCCTACACCGACAGCGTCAGCAAAGTCGCCACAGCACTTCGCAGTTGTGGGGTACCTCATTCGTTAACAGCCATCTCTTTCCCGGGACCAGTCTCGACTTCCCCTCCCCCTTCGTCCTTCCTTCTGGTCAGCTCCTCTTCTCGAATCTCCAACTTCGAGTTAATCCTGGCTGCTGAACCTACCTTCATCTTTCATGGTTTGGGTGCTATGAGGTGCATGCAGTCGAGCCTGTCGCAACCCAGCGATATAGTTCATACCATCCTGAGTTCGAGTCCAGACAAGGGAGTAGCCAAACCCACCGCTCAGTTCCTGCTAAGCGCCGGCCAATTTGATGTCCTCCATTCCACAAATCAGCCTTACCAGGAGCGCAGACCTGCTTCGTAAATGCTGGCTGCAGGTCAATGTCCAGGTCGCTTGCCGTTTTGTCCTTGTGCTAAAGGCCATGGAGCCACTTCAACCACAACAGTCGGCGACCAGCACTTCAGCCTTTCAAGCAGGACTGTGACACCTACCTTGTCAGTCTGACGATCTATGGGATTGGTGCAACCTCTTCATAGGCTTCCTTTGAGAAGACTCATGAAGTTGAAGATGCTTTTTGTGTTACATGAGTGGTCTTGGAAACCCGAACTCGGGTGGGCCCAAACCAGGTTTCCAGCGTCGATCCTTCCAGGCATATTGAGCTGTAGGGCAGAGGCACTTCCAGTAGGAATCAACAACCAAAGGAAATGGGAAAATCTCCATGCGAACAGCCGTGTTGTTGCGACGATTTAGCCATGATCGATAGTGATAATGAGGAGGCGACGATGTTCAGAAATCTGATCGACAGCTTACAAGGGAAACTCTAAGGAGCTCATTGGCCCAATTCCGTCGTCTCGTCTTCCCCAGTTTGGAAAATTCTGTGCCACCAGAAGAATCGGGGGTGTTTTGGGCAGTGCCGTACGCTTTGATGACCTGTCCTCCTCTCATCGATCTCGGCTGTGTCCCGCACACCCGTTCGGACTGGATGCGGTCTCCAATCGAGCCCTGTATTTTCTGATTGCAAGCCCTAGATCAAGCAAATCCGCTTGTAACTCATTTCAATTGGTGCCAGCATCGTTGATTATGCTACCTTGAGGTTAAGGGCTAGGATCAAAGAAATCTGTGAAGGTGTTGTCAAAGACTCAGCTCGCGAAAGGCGCGCAGAGCAGGACACCAGGACCCCCGGAAATCCATTGGCCAGAAGAACGAGCAGGTGCAGGCTGAGGTATCTGCATTGCTGTTTTGCTGTTTTGGAACGACCCGGTAGACTGGATATCTGATGTGGTTATCTCTGGGAGTCAGCGTCGCTTTCCCGACTATTTTGAGAACTGAGCAACCGAACCCTCGGCGCCACCTCAGATTTGGAATCAGGTCCTCGGAGTTCTGGCATCTGGACAGTCTCTTTCGGACGAACTGTCTTCTGTGTAAGACAGAATTGCCGCCATGTTTGTTGCAAAAGCGGATCGGCGTCAATTGCGCTTCTCGAGGGGGCCACCAGGAGCTTCGTTCGCATGCAGGCACCGTTCACGTCTCCATCAGGAAGGTGTGCTCCGAGACGTTTGACACAGCACGCCCTATCCTGGGTAATGCCCCTTGAAGCTCGTAGTGACTTCGGCTGTTGAAACCGGACAACATCCAGTTTGCGGCGATGAGATGTCACCTTATACCCAATGCAGCAAGTGACTCAAGGCTGCGCTGTGCATGCAGATGCTAGAGCGATGGCTGGTGGGTTCATGCAATATAAATCACAATCTAGAAAGTAAGATGGGAACATAGGGGACAGAGGGGACAGATGATGGGAATGGCTGGGAGGGGACAGCAGCGACGGACGTTCTTGGAACCTATCTCATATTGCGCCAATCTCAAGGGTACATGCCGGCTGGCTCGGCTGTCGCAGGGTGTCATCTATCTCAGGGGAGGGGGGCCGATGGTGGTGCGTGGTGACAGGAAACCACAACATCATCATCATCATCATCAGCATCATCAGCATCATAATAGACGACCATCTAGAAGACACGCAACAGACGCGATGGCCTGTCATATTCTGCACCTCCTTCCCGATCGAGGAAATACACCCCAATACGTGCTGGGGGCTCGTAAAGCAGTTGGCCGAATCAGGCAAAAGGGGAGGATTTATCGCGGATTCGCGTTAAACGTCGACCTCTGAGAAGCGGGCAGCGTCCAGCATCAACCGTTGCGGTGCTGTGCCGCGTGCGGGCTGCAAAGAAATCACAAAAACCAAGGCGCGCGCTTACGAAGACCTTTTTCAGACCTCCCTCCCCTGCCATCTGCACGCCCACCCACGCTGACTGGCCGGAAAGCTGTCATCCATGCCGCATCCTTGGCTGAACCATGCACAAAATGTCCCGAGAACCAGACTGTCGGGTTTTTGTGGCGTTGCTTCATTCAATCACGTTACGCCCGCTCACACCCTCGCCATGCTAGACGACAAGGGCTCAGGGGCTCGCGTACGGCCGAAGCCAGCACAGAAATCTGGAGATGCTATTCTGATGCCTCTCCTGTATGCATCCACCCCCCCTTCGCCCCCTTCTTCCCCGTCAGAGTCTTCGGTCGGCTTGGGTGGGAGCGATGCGATGCATGGAAGAAATCAGATGAGGCTGCGCCGGTCATCAGACAGACAGGTGCTCTATGCCAAATGAAATGTCCAGTGCCCACCGAGAAACTGAGGCTGCCCATGGCGTGCCTTCCATCCTCCCTTGCGGCGTTTTCCCTCTTCGCGGCCTTCGAGACGCGCGTATTCAATACGTTCTAGCCATCGCTATTCCTGATCAACGATTGTCCGTTGCTATTCTTCAACGAGAAGCACTCGTGCGTGAAGTGACTGTTGTGTGCGGCAGGACTGCCGTCGGTCCGGCTCGATCCCTTGTTCGAGTCGTCTATCCCTCAGTGTTATTCCCCGCAGCCATCCTCTTTCCAACAGTCCCAGGCGTCTGTTGCGCATAATTGGGAATTACTGACAGCAAGATCACCCATACAGTGTCCCGCACGGTCAGCAGAGTCTTGTGCGACGCGGTTCCCAGACGCATTCGTGCGTACCATCATAAAGACCGGTATAAGTGCCGGGTGCTCACTCGCTTCACCACTAGCAAGGCTTCAGCGGCTAGTCCGAGCTTGCATATCCCACTGTGCGTCCAAGGGCACCTAGCACTCACTGCCCCTCAGATTGGCCGCTTTTTACGACCAAGCCTGCTGCTGTGCCTCTTGATTCTGGATAAACTTATAGGTCTTTACCAGCAAGACTGCTTCTCAAACGACCTTGCCCTACCGACGAGGCTCTCTCGACTCACAACCCAGAACTTGATAATAGTAGGGCAGATTCCCCGGATGATGTCTATATAATTTTATACATATTTGTTGTTGACTCGCCGCTCGATTTATGTAAGAGCATCTCTCTTCCCGATCCATGTGCGAGTATCTTATATCCTTAACGACAGACGTTCTGCATCCTTCGCTTTTCGACTTGTCCAGTATCATCACGACAGCAACCAGTCGGTCTTCAATGTCGTCGAACAATCAGACTTCGATTCCTACAACGGCGGAGTCTCTATACACCTATACCGTCGTAAGATCGCAACAACCACAGGACTTGACACCGTATAGCGCCGTATGTTTCCCGGAGAATCACCCTGCTATTGAACTTCGCGACTTCTTCAATTCCGAGTCTGACCAAACAAATCAGGTATCTTCTTTCAATCTACCTGCTCGACCTGACACAAACCTCTACACACCCATCTCAATAACCAGCTCGCCCGTCATACCCGTCAAGGCCAACACAACGATGGACAGTGCAGTGCACATCAAGATGTCGCCAGAAATGTCTCCAACCTCTTATACCATGTTCCCTGAAGAAGAGGATTTTAGCCCCCGATTCAGTGGCCCTATGCTTATGAAAGCCAAGACATCATATTCAGCTGGACTTCACATTTCCTTGGGCGGTGACTCGTTAGGTCCCGACTCTCCAAACTTCTGTGGCTCGCCACCTTCTCCATATTTTGGTTCATTTGGCGTCTCCGCACAGCCAAAGCACTCAACTTCTCCACCGAGCGCACACCTAAGTCCTCGCATGCAGCCGACCAGCAGTCAAAGCGAAAACGATCTCCTCTTGTATCAACGAGCATCCATCCACAACAGCAGTTATAGACCGAACATTCAGGCACCTGTTCTCATTGCGCCTAATCCGGCAATCAGGCGGCCAGCGTTTGGATCATATCGGCAGAACTCGCTTCCATCGAACAGGTCGCCCCCTTCGCATTCTTTGCAGCACACGATCTTTTCTCAGGACGATGCATTGAATTCATCGCGAGGGAGAAAAGGCCAAAGGAAAGCGGAACCTTCTTACAACGACTACCACACCATAGTCACAACTCCCGAGCTACGGGAAGAGTTGAACGATCAAGAGTTGCGCATTCTGGACTTGAGGTACAAAGATGGATTGCAGTGGAAGGAAGTTGCAAGCGTGTACTCGAAAGAACACACCAAGAAGACTGCCGTTGCTGCTCTCCAGATGCGGAGGAGAAGATTAATGGAGAGGATCTCGGTACGAACACCAGGAGTGTAGTACATATTCTGTGCTACTTCTCCAAATATCTTCTTATGAATGTTATACTAACTTTGGTATAGGCCAAGGCATACGAAATTGCCTCTTGTAGTCCAAACACAGCCAAGTGGGAGCCGATCTGTAGGCAGCTGCAGAGGTATGCTCAGCGGCGATCATCGCGAGAATCCGCGGAACACCAAAGGAAATGGGAGGTCCATTCACCGTATGGGTCGCATTATGACGTGCAACCGAAGCGTGAGAGAACAGCTTCTGATCTCACTGTTGAGTCGTATGACCAAGACTCTTGGTCTGATGGAAGAGAAAGTACTGGCCACAGTCTTCATGATAGTGATCATGGAGGACTTTTGTCTGCTTTATCAAGTGCGACAATGGACGATGTTCGAAGTCGCGCCACCAGTGATGCTAGCATGCAACTACATATGCAACAGCAACAGCAACAGCAACAGCAACAGCAACAGCATCAACAACAGCAGCAGCAACAACAACAACGCCAACAGCACCAAAACATTCTCTACGCCCAACAGCAAGTCCAACAACAACAAAATAACTGGGGTCCAAGGCAGAACTCCTGAGTCAGTCATTCATTCATAGATAGTGTTTTCGGCCTCTCGAGTGTGCAATTCTGCTTCTTGGCTGCTCTTTAGGGGAATAATGGGAACTGGGACGCGGTATCATGATCACGGTCAGAGAGAGACAGACAGACAGATAGGTAGAATTTAGTCGCAGGGCAGCTGCTTTTATTTTTACATGCGAAATTCTAAAAGACTAAGCATATATTCATTGTACATATTAGTTCCACATCTACAACGAGAAACGAAGATTTTTGCCCACATCTTGCTTGCTTGCTTGATCCTCAGAACAGTCCGTACGTTTCAGAGCTCCTCGGTTGGGCAGCAGGAAAAGTCAAACACGTAGGCTCGTAGGCACCGTTTACGGCCGCAGCATAGGTAGCCCGAGAACAAATGCACGCACGTTACATTACAAATCCCAAGAAACTGTTCCAGGCGCTTCCATCCATGAACGAGTGGAGCAGGGGAGGGGGCCTCGCGCAACTTTCTTGTGATTCTGTATGTATGTGTCTCAGAAGGGTAGAGAGGGATCTTGGGGGCGGGGCGCTACCACCGCCATGCACATGCACTGCAATGTAATAAGAATCTGATAGTTGTGACAGGTAGGCCAGGGGGGAGGGGAGGTTGATGCATGCGGGTCATTTTTTTTTCTGTCAGTGAGACAGAATGTCAGTGAGTGAGACGAGACGTGGGGAAAGGAAGGGAAATGGAGGGGTCGGATGGATCCGAAGGAGGAAGGAAGGAGGAAAGGCTTTTTTTTTTTTTTTGAGTTTGAGTTTGACGGGTGGTGGATTAGACTGGACTGGGTGTGACGTGACGAGATGAGATGGGATGAGATGAGATGAGATGTGCAGGACTTCCTAGGTAGGGTAGGTTCGGAATGGTTGTTCTTTCCTTCTTACGGTACCTAGCTTCCCTGTGACGATTCACTGTTGTGCTGCGCTGGTGTTCGGCGTTGCCTTGGGTTCACACGCCGATTTTGGGCTCGAGGATGGGATGGAGGGAGGAGAGAGAGAAATTGGATTCAATTAGGCAACCGAGATTATGGGAGGAGAGGAGAGTAGAACCAAACATCGGGCGATGATGCTATGCGGCACAGACAGACAGCAGATTGGCTCTTTAGTGAGCTTGGGGAAGGTTGGAGCGAGGGGGAGGGGACGTTGCTTCTTCGCGCAACTATGATGGCTTGGGGGCTTGGAGCTAGAGTCCAGCAGTTCGGTCGTTGGCTGGAGGGAACGGACGGTGCGGATGAGGGTGGTCATTGGTGCATAGTACGAGGGGCGAGCTCGTATTGCGGAGAGAGAGAGAAAGCTTATTTTGGGTACACATCAGCCTTATCTGCGAGCCAGCCCTATTGCTATGTTGGTTAGGTATGTATGGATGAGGAGCAGCATGATGGGAAGGGGGATATAGGCTTATGTTGTTGTTGTTGTTGTTCATGTCAGTCAGCAAGCAAGTATAGTTGGGAATGTACTGTACAGTACTTGGGAAAAGGAGGATTCCCTTTGGGACGAAGAGGGAAGAGGAAGGAGGGCGGGAGGGAATGGTGCGTCAGTGCCTAAATTGACGGGCGCGCTTGGGAGATGGGCTTAATTTGACCACCGAGCCACCAGCGGGACAGACAGATCCACCGTACGTCCTGCATGCATCTGCTGTCTGGTCACTTGACTTGAATGGCTTCAGAGACGCATGCTAGCTGGTGTAACGAGGAATATGACGGGATGTTTGTTACGGGCGAGGACAAAGAGTTGTTGTTTTCTTCAGAGATGGTGGTGCATGCGCTGGCGATCGATGATGGAGATCTAGTGGCTTGCTTACCTGTTTGTGAATGTGTGTGTGTGTGTGTGGGTGTGTGGGTGTGTGGGTGTGTGGGTGTGTGGGTGTGTGGGTGTGTGTCTCGAGCTTGAATGGACGGGAAAGAACGAGATGATGGGAAGGTTTAAATTTCCAACAACACCACCACCAATGATACTGTCGGTCTGGTAACCACTGAGCGCCCCGATGAGACCTTTTGCTCTAAGGATTCGAATCGCACAGGGAGTGGAGCTGCTTCGTGTAACCGCAGAAGCAAGAACTTATGGCAAATTCTGGCGACGGACGAGTGCGAAGCGCATACACATCCTTGTTGTGAAGGGAATGGAGGCGGTGTGGAGGGAAGAGATGCGGCGATCCTGCTTGACATGTTTCATTCAACGTATGGCAAAGGCAGGCTCCGTGGTCTTTTCAGCTCTGGAGTCATTCCGTGTCCCGAGTCCACGGGGCCTGGCTCGGCATATACGGGAGGCTTTGCAAATGCCATTGCTTGCTGCCGATTGTGACAAGTCGGAAGGAAAGTTGGTTATCAAAGGATAGGGTTGCGTTAGAGGAAGTTGCTATTGGAGTGTGCTCAGACGGTTCCAAGCGCTGATGGTTTTGCAGGGTCCGTCTATTTTTACTAGAAGGAGGATGGCTTCGTAGACCGCGCTTAGAAGGAGGGACTAAGTGGATGCCAGGAGAGAAGCGCTGGAAGGGAAGCAAGTGTTGCGAAGAGTTGTGCAAGAGATCTGGAGGGTGGTTGTGTTGTGGTGAAGAGATTTTGGAGAGTGTTGATGCCGGGCTGGCGGGGGATTTGCCGTTTGATGACGGGAGAATATTTGAACGTAGATTCGAAAATGCAAAGATCAGTTTATGGTGGTACTAGTCAATCGTGAAGAGTCTTCAACACCACTATCTGTCTTGAAGATACGGTCTGCAGTTCCTGCCTTGATTGTGGATCCTATCACTGAGCTTGGTGCCTTAAAATTTCGTTCCATGGACATCGTTGCTACTGTGTGTTGGCTCGGGTAGGCATATACCACAGCGCAACGAAAACTAGAAAACACTTTTCGAAAAACAACACCTCTTCTAATCAGACTTGACAGTTGCTCTGCAGCAAGTATTCCTCTTCTACTTAGCTACTAACACATAGCTCTAAGCTATAGATTTAGATCTCCTTGCCAACGTTTGCCAATCGAGAAAGCTGATTTCCCCATCCGCTACCTACGCTCAAGTTCGAGGTCAAAAGCTGGAAAGCCGAAACCTCGAAGGTCTGCCGCCACGACACCCTTTCAACAGCTGTCGGATGATTACGCATACGGTATACTACTACCTATAGCCACAGCTTTCTTGGAAGGATGTCTTGTTCTCAAGCAACTCGATTCCGGCTTCGTTGAAGCATCCAGGCACCAAAGATCTGAAATGAATCCGGAGGAAGGCACTTCCCATTAACGGCATGATAACTTAAACCTTCCCTGAGGTTTCCATAACTAGTAAGCAGAGTGCAGAGATTACCTCACAACCTTCTGCAAAGCTGTATCGTCTTGTACTGACGTCGATGAAACAGAACTTCACATCTCCCGAGCCTCTGCATCTTCGTACCTTTGATAACGAAAACAGAACAAGAGCAACTTGACTCTGAGCCGACTGATATTCTATGGATAACATTCCCGATGCTTCTTGAGTTGTACTGTTGGCATAAACAAGAGAGCAGAGGCAGGAGCGATACGGGAGACATTTGTTGGTGAAGGTGAAGGACATGTTCGTAAACTGCCTACCAGCAAAAAAGAACTTTGTCTTCTGTCTTTTGAAGGTGAAAACCTCTTTGAGTGGATTTATTGCGCCTGCCATCATATGTATTCGATAGTCTGCCCTCCCACACGAATCAGCGTCCATCATCTGTGGATATTGTTCAAACGCTGTTCAATTGTACTGCACAAAGTGTTTAACTACTATCTAGCCATATTGTTCGCATCTTCTCTTTATTTGTTGGTCTATTCGCGTTATTCCCTCTACGAAGCACAATGCGGCCAGGTCCTCGGAGGAAGAGGGAAGTTCCCTTTTCCAGTAAGACTTGGGGTTGGTAGTACAATGTGTGACTTCAAACATAGAAATAGAGCTATTGATCTCTTGACTTCATTGAGCAAGTGTTGCTCCCTGCAATCGTTACACAAGCTTACCTTAGCTTGTACCACGTCGGCGCAAAGCCGTGCAATGTAACACTGCCAGTCTGTGTTCATGGTAGTAGACTCCGAAGCGAACACTAAAATCAAGTATGCTAGAGTATTTAACGTTCCACAATACGAGGGCTACATTTGAAGCGCGCATGGAGTTGTTGTGTTTGACGTAAAAGCAAAGCGCCATTAGCGCGCGAGACGCAATGCATTGCAGAAGCGACGACATCCTTATTCAGCAATGTTTCTGTACTTCAACGTCTGCAAGGAAGACTGGAAATGAACTGCTGTATCTGCACTTTACAATTCTGAGTAATTTAAGCATCTGAAAATCCGAACGACGCAGAACTTGAGCCACGACCCCAAAGTCACTAGTCAACGACTGCCGAAATCCTGCTCCGCAAGACCATCAGACGCCAAGAAAGGATACTCTGCGAGCATTAAGCTACAGCTTTCTCACGAAAGAAAATCATTCATAGAATAGTAACCATATCCAAATGTTCCTTGCCCTAACAGTGTTACACACAATCCTCCTCGCTAAAGTTAGGGGTCAGGGGTCTCGCCTAAATTAGCGTCTATCAGTTTACAAACTGACATCACATCTACCAACCCACTCCTTCTTTTACGTGAAAGTGTCGCAATCATACATAATGACCGCACGGATGTTGTCTTCCGGATATATGAACAAAACCTCGATGTGGAGAGCTTCCTCTCATTAGGAAATTGCCAAGTCTAGGCATGCAGACTAGAAAATTGCCGTTTTGGGAGACTCACTTCAACCAACCCCTCGAAGGCTACGCAGCCTTACCCCGCCACCCCACGTTGAGCAGCCTCGTGTCTCGTTCTCTCTACCATTTTGGCAATTTCTGCTTTTCCGACGCTTTCCAGCAGGAGTATAGTAATAGTAAATCTATACACAAGTGGTGGACCCTGCAGGAGAGCTTCACACCGCCCAGTGGCAGTATTCTGAGCTCTCGTCCATGCTGTATGTTTAAAGGACCTTCGCCTACAGCTATCCTTTTTCATTACTCTTTCCCAAGCTTTCAGTACTCTCTTCTCAGCCCCCAATCTCCATCAAATCTTCTCCTCACAATTCCGCCCAAAATGCCTCCCCAAAGACTCAAGGTCGCCTGCGCAGGCCTCGGACGCATGGGCAAACGCCATGCTCTCCATTTTTTGAATCGCACTCCCCGTGCAGAGCTCGTAGCAGCAAGCTCTCCAGACGACGCCGAGATTCAATGGGCCAGGCAGCATTTAGAGCCCTTTGGGGTCCGGCTTTACAAAGATTACGATGAGATGATCAAGCAGGAGGGTTTACAAGCTGTGGTTATCGCATCTGTTACCACAGTACATGCTGAGCAGGCTATTAAAGCTATTGATGCCAATTTGCATGTGCTGTGTGAGAAGCCCCTCAGTACTTCGGTCGAAGTGGTGGGTCTCACTTCTTCAATTTTTGCAAAGGCTTCAAGCTGACGAAACGGTAGTCACAATCTGTAGTCGACGCAGCAAAGAAAAAGCCAAATCTCAAAGTTATGTGCGGTTTCTCCCGCCGTTTCGATGCCTCGTACCGCGACGCCCACGACAAAATGGACGGCGGACGCATCGGCCGCCCATCCATCTTCCGCTCTCAAACATGTGATATGCTCGACCCCACCGGGTTCTTCGTTGCATACGCCGAGTTCTCGGGTGGGATATTCGTCGATTGCTCGATCCATGATATCGATCTTGCTTTGTGGTTCTTTGGCCAGGATTCTCAAGTCAAAAGTGTTGTTGCTTCTGGGATAACGGCTGTGCAGCCGGAGTTAAGGAAACATCAAGATCGAGATAACGCTGTCGGGATTGTAGAGTTTTATGGGGGACAGATTGCGTATCTGTTTGCTAGCAGAATGATGGCAGCAGGACAGGACGATGCTACGGAGATCATTGGGACGGAGGGGAAGTTGCAGGTCAATGCGCAGCCGATGAGCAATTTGGTGAATATCTATGAAGCGGGTGGCGTGCGGAGGGAGATCCCGCCGCATTATTATGGGAGGTTTGAGAATGCGTTTGTGACGGAAGCGAATGAGTTTACGGCGTGTTGCTTGGATGATGGGAAGTTGCCGATGAAGTTGACGGGCGCGGTGCAGGCGGTTAAGATTGGGTGTGCGCTGCAGGAGGCGTTGGTGACGGGGAAGAAGATTTGGTTTGATGAGGTGGGGAGGAGGAGTGAGAAGGCTTTGTTGTGATTGTTGGTGTGAGTTTTCTTGGTTAAAGATGAGATGGAGATATAATTGGTTGGTAGTTTTACAAGAACGATAGAAAAGTTTGATTTCCGGGTTCCCTTCGCAAAATTAGTCTCCACGGTTGAACTGATCACTTATCAGTCTGTCCTCTATGCTGAAAGTCATTGGTACTGGTATCGCCGATAGCCAAGAGTGTTGATCAATCCGGAGAGCGAGACCGCCGACAAGATGACGGAAGCTTGCCCGCCATACCTCGATACGTTTCCACTCTTGCAAGTTTGATACTTGTGATATACGTCTTGCTATGTCGAACTTCTATTCTTATATATATCACGAAGATGTCATGAAATCTCTAGGTTACGAGTTCAGATTGTGGGCAGTGGCACACCAGTCGCTGTAAATCAGGACATGAAGTCTGAAAGGGAATTTAGGTGGTGATATTAGCGCACGAGTCGTTCGCCTCAATGAAAAGAAATGTATCTGAGATACATTGAACAAAAGAACCTGTTTATATGTCTATCATACCACGCTACTGATGCTTCCTCTCAACGGGAGTATCTTCAAGTAACACTATCCCATATCGACTACCACTTGATGACCTTCTGTGGAAAGAACTCGTCGATGAGCTCGAGATAATATGGCTGCAGAGCGCATTAGCCAAGCGACCTGAAGAAGCAGAAAATGTATTCTTACCTTCAACTTCTTCACACTAGGCACCTCATCACTCTTACTATACAAATCATAAGGATTAAAGGCTCTCACAGCCTCCAACATAGCAGCGTCATGCTCATCCATGAACTCCATATACGCTCCCGCTGAATGCCAAGGATAAAATGAGTGATACCGAATCATGGCAAGTGCTTCTGCAGGAAGGGTGGACTGGTCTTTGACGATGTGATAGAGATATTCGTCGTGTCCCCAGGAGAGCATGATGTTGTCCATTCCACATCCAGGGGTATAGATGCCGTTTTTGGTACCGTAGATCTTATGATCGTGATCTGGATTGCCTTTGAATGTGTCTGGGTAGATGATGCCTGTCGAAATGTTAACCAGTAGACAATAGGGGCGGAGAAAAGGAGAAGGATCGATATCCGAGGAACAGAAGGCTGCAAAATAGGATATTCTTACGTTTATCAAAAGCACATCCAACAGGAAATGTATCACCAACAACATCCCACTGTCCCTCTGCACCATAAAAGAATAGCAATTTTCCCAAGTCATGAATTAGACCCGTCAGCTGCATCCATCTCGGCTTTCCATCTCTTCGAATAGCCTCAGCAGACTGAAGCAGATGTTCAATCTGAGACAGCGAAGTATCAGGATCCGACTCATCAATGAGAGTGTTGAGTTTCTCCATAGCTTCCCAAATTGTCATTTCAGCTCGAGTCTTCGACTTGAAATCATTGCGAGCCTTCAAGTTGTAGGCTACTGTTTGTTTTTCGTGCTGTTCTCTGTAGAAATCCTTTACTCGATCACAAGCATCCTCGTACTGTCTGAACTTGGATTTATCCTTCTCGGTATCGAGGTTCGGGGTTTTTTCTGTCTTCATTTGGTCTTTCAGGACGTTGACTTTGTCGATGTTGTCGGAGAGGTCTTCGAGTGCAAGTCCATCTCGGTCTTGAACTGGGTCCATTGCTGATGGGGCCATGTTGGAGTGACAGATAACGAAGAGAGAAACAGGAGTGGTTACAATTTTGATGGAGGAGAATTGCAATCAAAGACCACTCAGGTTTATGTTTTGAACGAGATGACAGAATGAAAAGACCGAGTTTTGGTACGCAATTGAGCTGCTGAAAACATTATAAACGTCTTCAAACATCACTTGATACTTGTCTATCTCGATCATGACCGCAATCACTGTTTAGCACCACCATGTCGTCCCATATTCCCCAAACCCCACGTTCCAGGTCCAGACGACGAAGTATCTCCGTTACATGCATCTGTATTTGGTAATTCCTGGATACAAAGTAGGATCGGGGTCAGGAAACTCATGTCGGTGAAAAATTCCTTGCTGGGAGGTTGACAAATTAGGGAAAATTACCTGAACGGGATGAGAAGAGGAAGGTGCGGGGTAGCATAGAAGGTCGGATTTAAACTTAAGTCGGAGATAATTCCGGTCTTTCGGATTCGGAGATAGACTACTGTAATTTTGTTTCGTCGCGTCGTCGCGTTCGCCTCAGTGATGATTGTTGTCTTGCACGAATGGTCATCAAGAGCGCAGTGCAACGATCTCATCTCTCTCGGCCATTTGTCGAACGCACGAATGATGAACATTGGAGTATCGATTCTATTTCTTCCTGTGCACTGGTTCTGTAGCCAAGGGAAATTGGAGATTGAACCGATTCAACTCTAACCGTTGAACATCCCGTAAGCCCTTTTCACAGCTCCCTATGCGTATACATACTAATTGGCCAGTTCAACATAGTTAACTGCCAAGAAAGCCACTGCACGGCTCCCTGCGAAGCGAATGAACACCAGACGATCATGCATACTGTCGTGTAAGGTAGGACAAGGTTGCACAAAGGCTGAAGGAGTTCTCATGCTAGCTCATGGAGGACGAACACGTTCTGGTTACACAGATTTGAGATTCCATTGAGAATGAAGAACATGAGTAATGGTCGATCTTGTTGCCGGCTGCGGAGCAACAAATCTGCAGAGCTGGTGTCAAGTGCCATCGGTATTTCACTTTACTCCTTTCATGGAAAGGACATGCCCGGTTGCAGAGCCTTGAATGTGGATGAGATTCCAGATCTGCCAGCAGCGATCTAAGCGCTTTCTCCGCGTGAATTTCTGCAGTTTCCAACCTTGTTCTCAAAGATCTTGACATTTTCCTAATAAACAAGCATAAAATTTCACTCTTAACAATCCATACAAGTGGCCGTCAAATGTCCATCTCTCTATCGATTCATGCACTCGTATTCTCCATCTTTCGCTTCAGCTTAGCCTCCTTCTGCAACTGCCTCGCATACTTGACACCAAATCCATGCTTGAAGATCTCACGGATATCCTCCAAAGTCATGCCCTTAACTTCGGGGTAGCAGAAGTAGACTGCAATCCAGCCGAAGAAGCAGATAGCGGCATAGAATCCAAAGGCTCCTGACGGAGTTGTGTTTTCCATTTGTGTGAGGAAGGTGGACGCGACGATAATGTTTGAGCCCCAACATGAGCATGTCAACATCATGGTACTGGAGAACTGTTAGCTTGTGTTGCATGAAGTAGAAGTGGGACTTAGTACATACCCATAAGCACGAACTTCCATGGGGAAGAATTCGGAGCTGAGCCAAGCGGTGTTTCCCATGCCCGATGAGTAGAACCCGACGTAGATGATCATGCAAGCCAGCACAACGTATGCAGGCCATCCAATCTTGGTTGTCTTAAGAGTGAGATCGTGGTTGATTGGGATCCAATGGAAAGCAACTGCCGCAAGTGCAAGGAACAAAGCCATACCCCACTGCGACTTTGTTAGTATCTAAATAAGTTCTAGGAGAAATTGTGAGCTTACCATAGTGGAAAGTAAGATACGACGGCGACCGAATCGATCAACGACCATGAGATTGACCCAAGTGAAGAAGAAGTTGGTGGCTGCGATGATGGTTCCAACAGCGACTGGATTCGCAAAGCCAACGAGGGCGAACAATGTCGAAGAGTAATACATCAAGGAATTGAATCCACCCAGCTGACTGATAGCCATGAGACCACAAGCTGCGATGAGAGCTCTTAGATTGCCAGGGACAACATACAGCTGCTTGAGCAGCCACAAGTCACCTTTTCCTTCCTTCAAAGCCTTCGCTTCAGCAACATGGCCCGCAATGTGTTGAACCTTCTGCCGGACTTGCTCTTGGGTTCCTTGGGGGAAGATCTTCTGGATAACAACGGCAGCTTCGTCGTGCTTGTCATGATAGATGAGTTGACGGGGCGATTCTGGGCAGAAAGGCAACAAGCAACAGAGGATGAGAGCTGGTACTGCTCCTAAAGCAACCATAGCTCTCCATCCATGAGGAACTTTTGCCAGAGCTGCTCCAATGCCGTACGAAATGAGTTGCCCACCAGTGATACTCATGTTGTCGAGCCCGATCATTCGTCCGCGATATTTTGCCGGGGCGACTTCTGCGATATACAGTGGGACGATCATAGCGGCTGATCCAACACCGAAGCCTACAACGAGACGTCCAACGGTCATTTGGGCGAGGGAGTAAGCCGAAGCTTGCAGGATAGCACCGATGATGAAGAGGAAGCAGCCCATGTAAATGGCTCCTTTGCGCCCAAACCGATCAGCGGTCAGACCAGCAGCGACAGCGCCAATGAAAGCTCCGCCAGAGGTAATTGAGGTGATGAGTTCCTTTTCGCTGGCATTTAGGACTTTGCCTAGATCATCGTTGAGGTAGACCAGGACTGCTGATATAATGCCAGTGTCATAACCTGATCGTCTTATTAGGATATGTCTAGGTTCCAGGTGGAAGACGCGACTTACCAAAGAGGAGGCCACCAACGCCTGCCGTGATAGCGACGAGCCAAGCATATTTTCCAGATTGCGTCTTCTCGATCGAATCGAGATCTTCGTAAATTTCCGAATTTTTGTCAAGGGAATTTGACGAGAGTTGCTCAACATGAAGAGTGTCGACCTTTTGGTCATCCATTTCTGAGTGAAGACCCATGTTGTGGGATTGGGCTCGAAAAGATCTCGAACTCGCCGAATAAGAATGAAGGCAAATGAATTGATCCAAATGACAATTGAGGAAGATACTTGAGAAGATGCTATCTGAGATGTTCAAGCATAGGTGGGCCACTTGACAGTTTATATCATCTTTTCTTGATTGTGGTTGAGAGATAAAAGACTTCGAATCGAAATCGGGTAAGAACCTTATTTTACTCTTTTGGCCTGTCCGAGGAAAGTAATAAAAGACATGAGACCCAGCATTGCCAAGTTCTGACAGTGGCGAGGGCGAGGCTATTATTGTGGCTTGGGCGGGGATGCGGGGAAGTGGGCTAACCCCAGACTTCCTTTGTCTCAACAGCATCGATGACGGTCTAGCTCTGCCACTTTAGCATACTTGGGATATATGTTATTCCGCTTTATTATTCCGCACTGCAGAAACTTCGATCTTGTTCCAATCAAAGTTCAGCGGCGTCTGGCGGACAATAGGATCGGAAAGCGCGGGACACTAACTCGGTTAGTTTTCTCACTCCGAAAGGCAACTAAGCAAGCCCTACTAACCTCATGCATTCCCGATGCAGCATTACTACTCCAGCTTCCCCGCATTCAGTATTTCCTCTTTTCATTTCAATCATTCTTACCCTCGACTTTTGCATTTCCAGGCAGGAAATAGTCAATTGTTCGTCGCAAACAAGGGTTTCGAACCCAACAGCAATGAAAGCAATTCTAGGATCTCTAGATGCCGCAATCTAGTCCGCAGTCCAGGTAATTCCCATGAACCATTGCTGTGGGAACAGAACTGACAGGGCTAGAACTCCTGACAATAGGCAGGATGATAACGGTCGTTACCCATTTTCGATACCTCCTTGCCCCACTCTTGCATGCTTGACGGTCGAGCTTCCATTCATGACAGCATTTCTGGCGACTATCACTCTGAAAAGGGCTAACCAGCTGTACTGATAGACTTAAATGCCGTGGCGGCAAAGTCTACTTTCGGGAAGCTACGGTTTCGGCACGGCTCATCTGCCCGATATGATAGTGATTTTGCGAAGGATCAGCAATGGGTGAGGACAACAGGGAAGAGTAAGTCACTCAAGTTCCATCTTCCACCTCCGATCCGATACTGACATACGACTAGTCTGCACGGAATTTGTCGATGAACTCCCAGAGTTAGAGGAGATCTATTCAACAAGTTCGAGTTCTAAGCCCAAAGATGCGTCCGCTTCGGGAATCACCACACCACGGAATCTCCCAGCACCATCCCCAGGTGGTTCTATAGCTGTAACCTCGACTGTTTCTGATGATTTGACGCCATGGACTTTGCCGCCTCTCTACGCAGGAACGCAAGTTGTCACATCGCCTATCAAGAGACGTCGAACAAACGACACAGGATCTCCATTCCACTCGAGCAATTACATAGGTGCTGATCAAGGTTCTAGATCTCTTTCTTTTCATGAAACAAATCAGAGCGTTGGCGAATATCCTTCCAACCGAGGAGAGGATGCCATCGACTCCCTGTTGAGAGCCGCTGACTTTTCTGAGCAAGAAAGCAACCAATCAGTAAATTTACCTGATCACCCTTCCCGAGACGTAGGATCATCTTTCGCAGTTGAGGTCCAGCCTGACACACCAGGAGTCTGGCCGCATGCAAGCGTGCAGGAAGCATGCTTGATGAGGTATTTCATCGACGAGCTAGCATGCTGGGTAAGTTTCAGCCCAGGATCGCTATCTGAACCATCAGCTTACTGGTTTAAGTTCGACTTATGTGATCCAGAGCGGCATTTTGCCCTCATTGTCCCGCAGCGAGCAAAGCATTGCCCGGCTCTTCTCAACGCAATCTTCACTGCATCGGCAAGACACCTCTGCCATCTTGACCAATACAGAAAAGATAACGCAGTGGAGTATCTCGAGAAGCGGCTCGCCGATCTGCATATCGAGACCGCTGTAGAGTATCACAGCCGATGCATCGAACATCTAGTTTCTGTTTCCGATGATCCAGAAGCAGCATTTGATGAAAATCTCCTCGTTGCGTCGATCATCTTACGCTTCTATGAGGAAGTTGATGCACCCCTGAACGGCGGCGATTGGGAGACTGGACTTCGGGGGACGCAAGTCTTCATCGAAGCTCAGGCTTCGGCTGGGCCGCAGAGTAGTCTGCAACGAGCCGCTTTCCGAGTAGCTTGCCGTCAAGAAGTGTACATGGCCTTCATCAAACAACGTCCATTCGGAATGCCGCTAAACTTCGATGATTATCGATCCTTGGAACCAACAGATGACCATACCTGGGCCCACCGAGTAGTGGTACATTGCGCCGATGTATTAATGTATTGCTACGGCGAACATCCATCGAATCATCTGGACTATGACTCGTTGATGGAATACCATCGTAGCTGGGATGATCTGAGACCAAAGTCCTTTGAACCTATCTTTGAGCGGCCTCCCGATCTGCACCGAGGCGAGGTCTGGCCTGAGTTGTGGTTCCTTTCGGACTGCCATGTTACTGCCGTTCAGCACTTTGATCTTTCCAAGATCTTGCTTACGGTTTACGACCCGCGAATACCTCGTCTGGGCCCATCTCACCGGGCTGCGGCTCGACGGATCGAGGTAAGTCTGCAATGATTCTATGAGAAAAGTGGCCATTAACGTGCTTCAGGCAGAAGTAAACCAGATTATCAAGCGCCTTTGTGGAGTGGCAATCTCGGTAAGTCAGCTCAAGAATCAGAACTGAATCTATTAACTTTGACTGGGCCGATGGGTTCTTTCTTTTTTCAGTCAGAAATGCTAATTGGTGTGGACCCAGAATCGAAGAGCCCCACCAGCAATGAATACAGCTTGTATGGCAATAGCCATGTGCGGCGACCAATTCACAGATCCAAGAGAGCAGCAAGGCATCTTGGATGTCCTGGTATACACCGATACTAAGCATGCGTGGCCCACTAAAGAGATTCAAGATAGGTTAAAGGATGCTTGGAATTGGACAAGTCCTAGGATGTAATGATATTGAACGTTTATGAATGATGTAAATAAGTTTGGATATGACTTCCTATCAACGACGCTGTAATATCTCCATGTAGTGCAAATGCTCTTCACCATCACCACTCCACTTACTCAACATCCTCGAATCTTCTCCATACTTTCAGAGGCATTGGACCTGGTGACAAATTGAAAGCTTCAACCCGATCTGGCACCCAATTCTCGTGCGGTAAGGCAAACTCAAATCGATGAACCACACTTGCAAGCAGCACAGTCTGTTCCACTACAAACCCAAGCATCAGCATCCATTCACAATATAACATTATAGGGGAGACTTACAATAACTAATATTCCTCCCAATACACCCCCTAGCCCCAGTACTAAACGTGATAAACGCAGCCTGCAACTCCTTCGCATCATCGCCCAACCACCTCTCAGGCCGATACTTCTCGGGCTCAGGAAACACATTCTGATCTCGATGCGCTACATAAGCGGAGATAGACACCGATGTATCGCCTGATATGAAATCACCCAAGATCGGTGCGCCTTCCGGTGGCGTGCGTCTCGGAAGTCCGAAAGTCGATGGAGGGAATAATCGCAACGCTTCATCGAGACAAGCACGAAGGTACGGTAAGTGTCGAACTTTGTCGTACGGTATGACGACCTCGGAAGGTTCGATCACAGCGTCGAGTTCGGCTCGGAGTTTGGACAAGCATGCTGGGTTGGCCAGGAGCAGATACATGGCGTTGCACATCCCGATTGCTGTTGTATCGGAGCCGGCATTCATCATGATCGAGATCTCGGCTACGATTTCGCCCCATTCCATTCCATTTGGATTCCCGTTCTTGTCTTCCATCAACGCGGAGAAGAAGTCATCTAGTTTCTCGCCGGCGCGGTAGCGGGCTAGTCGCTGGGTTGCTCGGTGCCAGACTATGTCGTTCCAGCCTTCGTTCAATTTCCACATCCTTCTGAAATCCGACGAGACGAGTTTCGAGATCTTGGTCAGGAAGGGGAACCAGGAGTATGCCCAGACGAGAATTGATTGCGCTCGTGCCGTGGCGTGGAGACATTCTCGATAGTTGGCTTTGTAGAGTTTGCCGTCCATTGTCTCGGCTGTGACTAGGTCATGGCCTTGATCTAGGAATCCGAGACGTTCGGAGAGGCCGATGTCTGCGATGGCATCGAGGGTGAAGAAGTTTGAGTAGGCTCGGTAGTCGAATGTGAGGTCTTGTGGTGCCGGGACCATACCTTTCTTAAGGGGCTGAGTGCAGCGAGCATCTGCTGCGATGATGAAACGAGATGTCTTGTCTGCGACTTTGTGTTCCCACCCTTCGAGGTTCTTGAGAGCGTATGCACTGGACAAGATTCGGCGTTTGCGTTGGTGGTCTAATTTATCGGTAGCATCGGCGAGGTGGTGGTGAGTGCCTGCTAGAGTGTCGTAGAATACGTCTTTGACGCATTTTGTGTTGTGGCCATAGATGTCCTGAATTCAATCAGTATGACTTGAGGAAGGAAATTGGGAAAAGATCTACCTTGATCGCTGAAAGGTCGGAGTATGACAACGAATTTGGACCAATGCGAACAACTGGCGATTTCTTGTGAGCCTCTAGAAGAGCAAGAGACCGGAATCCTTTGTGAGCTTCATAACTGAAACTGAGATCTGTGATTCCGGACAGAAAATTGAAATTTGGATATTTGCGAAGGCCTTTGGGATCGCGAAAGTATTCGACGAGTGGCCAAACGAGGAAGTAAGTGAACAACAAGAAAGCCGTCAGCGCGAATAGTATAATGCCAAACATATTTGCAAGAACTGAAGGTATTGAAAATAAGACAAAGAGCTAAGTCAAGTCGACGATGTCTATTTAGACATGCGAATGAATTCTTGCCAGAGCCTCAGGGTCAGGATTAGCCAGAGGAGAGGCCCACAACTCGGATCACTTGAAGGAAGTTGGCAAATATGGCTATAACTTTCCTACTTCTAACTCGAGTAGGCCAGAACTCGAAGCAGCAGAGTCTTCCGGGGGCATGAGTTCCACACTCATTCTTCAAAGAGCAAGATTGCCACTGGCAAGCCACAATCGGTCGGATTTTGATTTCTGGGGTAATTACCCCACCATATTGCGAGAGACCGCCCGATAGACTGATGCAATAAGTTGGCTTTAGAATCGCTGTCCTGGACTGCAACGGACTGTAAATTCTTGCTTCATGTGAAGATGTGGGAGTCTTTGCTGAATTTCCGAAACGGATTGGAAGTTCGTGAAATAAAAGGGGCAATTCTTTAGTGTCGCGCTAGTCTGACTAGATTGGGCAATTTCTCATGAGGAAATTTTCCTTTTTCCATCCACCTGGCAAGCTGCCTCCATCTTTGCAAGGAGAGTATACCCAAAATACTCTTCGGACGGCAAGTGTTTGTCTGGGGCTTCATGGAGTCAGTTCCCAGGGTAGTGTTCTGGGGAAGCTCTGACGATTTCCCTACCCCTTCGCCCATCACGTGCGCGGGGTCTTTCTCCGATTGTGATGCTGTAAATTCAAGTTAACCTCAGATGGCTGTCTACTTTCTTGCCTTCGGAGTTTGTTCAAGTTCTCACTGTTCACCATGGCATTTGTATCAAACATGGCCGACATGATCACTCCAGACTCCAGACTTGTGGGCATTCTTCCACTGACACAGAAGGATGACTTGGCATTCCTGCTCTTCGTCATTTTATCTGCAGCTCTATACAGCTTTTACCTCAGAGACAAGCCTGATCCTTATCTACACGTTTGGTTTGAGAAGCCTCAACAAATCGAAGCCAATCGAAGGGAACCTGAGACGAGAGATATTGCCGTGAAACTTGAAGAGCTCGTAAGATCACGTTTGAATGCTCGTTCGCACAAGCTGATTTTATGCACTAGAAAAAATATCTTGTCATATTCTGGGGCTCTCAGTCTGGAACGGCAGAGGGATTCGCAAATCGCTTGGTACGAGATTTTCGAGGTCGTTTCAGCCTAGATGCATTAGCTGCGGACTTAGCAGACTACGATCCAGAATCGATTGCCAACATTCCAGAGTCCAAATTTGCTATCTTCATCATCTCGACATACGGTGATGGAGATCCAAGCGACAATGCCACACATTTTCTTTCCTGGCTAGGCTCGAACAGGACAACTCGATTTTCCAATCTTCGCTATGCGGCTTTCGGTCTTGGCAACAAGAACTACAAGTTTTACAACCGAATTATTGACGTTGTGACTGAGAGTCTCGATAGTATTGGAGCGACTCCGTTACTGCCAGTTGGCAAGGCGGATGATTCGAAGGGTACTACCGATGAGGACTTCACAGAGTGGAAGCATGCTCTTTTTGCAATGTTTTGTGAAAGGCTGGGCTTCAAAGAACGTCCAAATCAGTACGAGCCTGCTCTACGTGTGGTGGAAGACACCTCCTTGGAAGCTATCGATCTGCATATTGGTGAACCTGTCAACATACAAACGAAGAAGGGCCACGCTCCCATCTCGCCAATCCGACCTTTGCCAATCAAAGACGCAAGAAGGCTCCTATCTACCACAACTCGAAATTGTCTACACCTGGAATTGGATACGAATGACTTCCCCGAACTGAAATACAAGACTGGAGACCATCTCGCTGTATGGCCTTCAAATCCTTCTTCGGATGTCCAACAATTGGCAAATTGTCTTGGCCTCCAGGAACGACTTGACATTCCTTTGTTGATGCAGAGTCTAGATCCGTCAATTCAAGTCAAGGTTCCGTCTCCTACGACTTGGGATGCACTTTTGCAATACTATCTGGAAATATGTGCTCCGGTGTCAAGAGACACCGTCACGGCACTAGCTCACTTTGCACCTTCAGAGACTGCCAAAGCTACGCTGAAAGGTCTCGGTGGGGATAAGGACGTGTATCAAGAATATTGCTCAAAGACGCACGTAACATTGGGACGACTCTTGGAAGCTGTGTCTCCTGGAATTGGATCTTGGTCGAACTTGCCACTAGCTTTTGTTATCGAGAGTCTTCCAACTCTTTCACCACGCTACTACTCAATCTCATCGTCCTCCATCGTTTCTCCCAAACAAATCTCTATCACAGTTGCGACATCCACGGAAGCGTCATTGAATCAAAGTCTTTCCATCCCTGGAGTCACAACCAACTATCTCTCTGCAATTGAACAAGACAAGCGACAAAAATTCACTGGATCAGTTCACAACCTCTCTGGGCCGAGCAACATCCTCGAGAATAGAGCAAAGCTATTCGCCCACATCCGAACATCGAAATTCAGACTCCCCACAATACCCAAACATCCCATTATCATGATCGCATCTGGCAGTGGAATCGCACCATTTCGAGGATTCCTCGCTGAGCGCGCACGTATGGCGGCCATTGGAAGAGAAGTTGGGAAGAATCTTCTCTTCTTCGGATGTCGTTCCGAGGAAGACTTCTTGTATCGGGATGAGCTTCAAGAGCTCCCAAGGTCAAACAGTGACACTGAAATTGTGACTGCTTTCTCGAGAGCTGGTGAAAGAAAGGTGTACGTTCAGGATCGAGTTGAAGAGAGGGATGAAGAGGTGGTAAGTCTGTTGGAGCAGAATGCATATTTCTATATTTGCGGGAGTGCGGCGATGGCGAGAGACGTTACTGCGAGACTTGGAAAATGTTTGATGAAGAGGAAAGGGTGGAGTGATAATGAATTAAGGGGATGGTCGGAAAGTATCAAGAAGGCTCACCGGTGGCAAGAAGATGTTTGGGGTTGAATACAAAGTAGCAAGCAAAGACGCGCGAGTCGAAATCCAAGTCTATTTAAATAGTTCGAGTTGTTCGTGATCGAGAAGGCGCTGATAGTTGTGTTTCTGGCGCAGTTGAAACCGAAGCTGCTCTTTGTACCGGCTTACCACGAGAGATATCCGTAGCTCGATGTCGATATATCCCAATCCTTGACTGCCCTGAAACTCCCACCATTTCTCCAAATCTATAATCCTTTCCAATACCCTTCAGCCGTGCTTTCAACTCTTTCTGACTCAACCGGGACGTTCCTTCGAAATCTCCTAGGATAGGGGAATCACACAAGTAGTACATACTCCCCGCAATGGTGTTTGGATCAAGAGGCATATATGGCCATCTCGCTTCTTCGAGAAAACACCATACCAGAACCACAATCATAAACGCCAAGATTGCAACAGTCATCCATGCGCATACTTTATGAGTCTCCCAAGTTTGGGTGATGCGAAAGGGAATATTTGAAAGAAGAAGTGGGGTGACTTTGGACAAGATGCCTGTGAAGGCCACAATACCGGCAAAGAGGTTTCGATCCCACAAGGCTCTCCATAGGCCTAGAAAGACTGTGATGTTTGATGAAGCTAGAATTGAAGTATTGGATCTGCGAGGAAAGCGCGAGAGGCTTTTGTAGCATTCCATTTTCATCACGCCTAATGGTTCCAATTAGCTCTAAAGACAACCTGATAGACGGCCTGGGGTGTGGAATCGGTCAGTACATACGTGAAAACATGTTGTCCCAGAAGAATGAGATGATTACACCAAATCCAGAAAACACTGAGCGTACTCCAAAAGTTTGGCTATCAATGAAACGCTCGAATGAATTCGTTTTTGCGTTAAGCTGAACTGCATCATAATAGACAACGAGAATAAGGAGGCCGCAGAGGAGGGTTAAGAATAATGTATCAACTCCGTAGTCGAAGTTGAATTGTTTCGAGAAGCACTTTCGACGGTGCTCCTTTCGGCTATTCTTGGCGTGATCTTTCGACGGTGCGACGCCTGCGCTCTTTCCTACGGCTCTTGCGACACCGAGGGGGTCCTGGTAACTAATGATGATGCCGTATTCCATACCGCCATGATCTCCAAGATAGAATCCCAAAGCAAATTTTCTGCCCTCTAGATGTTTGACTATCTGCGCGGTATCAATTTTCTGTTTGCTATCTTGACGAAGCGGCTGGAGAAGTTTTGCAGTCTCTCCTGACAGAAGAGCGGCAGTGGAAGCAATGCTCCAGGGGCTGAAGGCGACTCGTGATCGAATCCGGTATAGAGACACGCCGATGCAGGCTATGATAACACCTATGGCGACCATCAAAGATTCAGCGGCCCGAGATGGTCCTTTGAAGAGATCGAAATACATGGAGCAGCCGGAAAAGCTGTTCATCTTGCATGATCCTTCCAGCTTAACCCCAACAGCTTCGCTCGAAATGGTAACAAGGACTGCTGCAAGAAAAACTAGGATATCACAAAATAGTGACACTAGCTCCCCGAATCGGAACAAAAGACGCACGCTATGGAATGGACCAGTAAGACCGCCAGGAGCCATACATAACGAATCTCTTGCCAGAGCGCCTCTGCTTTTCGACAGCGCAAAGAATGGTAGCATGTTCTTTAAGCTTCTGTTGATGATTTGAATCAGAACAGAGATAACAATAGCTATAAGGACTGGTAGGAATGACACGATGAAGTAGTTGGCAGGTTCGACAGGGATCGCAAACAACCCTTCTTCGTGCGAAGAATTACTTTGGCTAGGATATGTTGCCAGAGGAGATACTCCCGTTAGTGCAGTTGTCGCATTGAATATCGCAAACGTCGCTATGGGCAGCCCACTGGCATCCGTCAGGGTTTCGAGGCCAATCGTCAATGTTTGTGAAGGTATTCCATTTGAGTCGATGATGGTCTCTAACGAGTCACTTGGGGTTGTCAACGGTGGTTTCGAAAAGCCACTTGGCACCTGCGTAGGCTGTGTGTTGAAGTCTTGTTCAACCGTTGCAGTTGGTCGACCTATGGAGTCCGTCAAAATAACCCATTGCATGGTCAGAGTCTGTGTTGGTGAGCCGTTCGGATCCCTTAATACTTCCAAGAACTCTGTCACTGTAGCTGTTGGTCGGCCAAAGGAATTAGTTAGTGTATCGAGTTTCATGGTCACCACTGCAGTAGGCAAGCCGTTTGAATCAGTCAATGTATCCAAAAAGTCCATAATGGTAGCTGTTGCTTTGCCCAAGGAATCGGTCAATGTGTCTAATCTCATGGTTACTGTAGCAGTCGGAGAGCCAGCTGAGTTGTAGAATGTTTCAATAAGCCTAGGGTTTGTTCCGATCGAATCTGTAGAGATATATTCTGTAGTTGAACTAGTAATCGTCGGGGATTTAGAATCAAGAGCATCGGTTGGTAATGCATCATGAAGCTCTGTGGCAGTTGGGCTAGAGGTCGGGATCAATGTCCAAATCCGCCCTCCCGCAACTCCCGCAGCTGTGACCATGCGTGAAGTGATGGTCGTGATCGTCGAAATGCCACCATTAATAAATCTGGTTTGTATATTGGTCCTCGTTGGTTGGCCATCAATATTCGTAAAGACTTGAACCACATTGATTTCAGAGGCAGCAACTTGGCTCATTGTGGTTGCTAAACTTTGGACTTCGAAGCTTGTGGTTGTTATAGGACAACTATCAACCATATCCTCTACAACAGGTATCTCAGGGCACTTCTTTGGATTGTTGAAAGGGTCAAGAAAGCACTCCTCGCTTGTATCGTCAATAATGGTATCTATTCTCCCATAAATGATGGTCCAGTTAACATTGTTCGGGCCATTGGGGCTGTCCGTCGTCCCTATCCAGCGAATTAGTATGTGAAGAACTAACGTATAGCGTCAAAAGAAAAAGTGTTGGACAGCTCCGGTGGTTCAAGAAAATTGAGAATTATTCATGATATATAAAGACATACGCACAAGGAGGAGGTGGGTCACTACCAATCCAGCTGAACTGAAAGAGACAGTCATTTGGGTCATTACTGTGCCATAGGACTTCTGCCACTTCTGTTTGACAGGTTCTGCTGTATGTCGAGAAACCCTGCGTGTCAGTGGACATATCATTCCATATAGGAAGCTGGCCTGGCGGTCCGGGTTCTCCAACACAACCAAACCATACATGAATAGGTGGACTCCAGGGTGGATTATAAATAGCGTAGTCGGTGGGCACTGGGTATAACTTTTTGGGCATGATCAGTGGTGTCCCATTAGAAGACATCCTAGTCAAAGTAGCATTCTGAGACGCAGATCCATTTGCAGTCGTATTTGTACCATTGAGACAGTTCAACGTCGTTGTGTTTTTGAATATCCATGGTGTCGGATTTTGTGCTTGGTAACTTGAGGCGTTCGCTGCAAGACTCGGCTTTACTGTCCTCCTGGCATTGGCTACCGTGTCAGACCCTGATGTGGATTGCAACTGGGTGAATGGACTCGTTCTAAGTGGCAATAATCTTTCCGCATATTTTGTGACTGGGAGAACATGACGAGCATACTCAAGGAGCCAGATGAGAATGCAGAGGATTAGGAATATGGAGGCAAGAAATGGCCATTTGAGAGGTAAAGGCTTATAGTCTGGACATTTGAGTAGGATGTTATCTGAGAGAATTTTGCGATTTCTCGTGAGAAATGGTTTCGAGCGTCGAAAATTGGTAGGCATAGTTGTGCGAAGAAGCTGGAACTGGTTCTTTCGGATAGCGCAGATGTGAGGTTGGCTCGACACACTCTTCAAGCTCTTATCACTTGTAAATGTGCCGTGTTACAATGGATAAGAGTTACATCGTAGTAATATCTTCGAGCGGGTGACGAATTGACGTTTCATGTGGCACCATACTGTATGTACTCGTATACAATATACTTTACGAGAATTGCAGGATGGCCCCCAATCAAATATCTCGCTTCGTGAACGTAATTCTAGCTTTCATCAGCAATGGATAGTAGACGGCAGTATTCTTCCCGGTCTTGTTGGTAGAGATGAACGTTTTCGTACGATGTACGCCTAATTCATATACATGTGTAACTCGATCTAACTAAACTTGAACTTTGCTCTCTGCCGGCACATGTTTACCGGTATTATAAAGCCACAAGAATAGCTTGATAATCTCTCAAACCTCGCTTTGCCTATATTGCAATTGATATTTCTCTGTCACTGTGTCACAAGTAATTTAGGGGCGAAGCGAACACCCTTGAATTTAGCCGAAGTCTCAGCTGAAGATTGATCGCAAGCCGCTTGAGGAATTGCTACCCAACCACGTTGTCCTTCAAAGCATTTGAAAGCCATTTCTACATGACAACAGCGTAACTAAATCTATCGGACTTGATAATACTGACCGAGAACAAAAAGCCTTAAGTGATATGACTGGTATGTAGCTCTTGAATGTAGAGTACCCCCACCTGTGGTCTATAGCAGAAGAATTAGTGTATCGCTTGGTAAAAAGGTTCACGAGTCATGGTTACAGTTGTCTTGAGACATGAAGACCCCGAACAATCTGCAATATCACGAAGATCTTGGGATAAGAAGCTTCTAGCATAGCTGGTAAATTGACATGAGGATCATCATTCAGAAAGTTCAGAGCGTAGTTATTGCACAGGCTCAAGAGTCAAACGTGTCTCCAAAAAAAGTCCAAGGTTGGGAAGAACTTACCACAGTCCACGCAGATGTGTGTTTCTTGGACATCTGCGAATCACCAGTCAACTGTGATTCTCGGAGCCCACTTCGACTTCACCTATATTTCATTCTTGTACTCTCTCCAGCCTCCCCCAGTCTCGTCTGAGATGCAGCAAAAATGCTGAACCCAAAGAAGCCTCTGATCAACTCGAATCAGATCTTTCAAGTCTACTATGCATTCCTGGAGTCAAGGATCAGGTATAAACTTCTCGTTGCATTTGGTTGACAAGCTTTTTCGTCTTGAGGACAAGCTCGTCGATACGGTTGCAGCTGCCAAGGCATATAAATGACGGCGCTATTGCCCGTATTTTGCTCCGTCGGCCAAAAAGCCATCGGGGTTAGGGTTGGGGTGAGACATGTATCTGCATTTGGGAAAGAATTGTGTCTCAGGTGAAATAAAGAGTCAGCGTGGACCAGTTATACCTCGCTGGGGAGGGCTTCAAGGGAGATAAATAGCTCTCTTTACTGCTAGCTAGTAGATGATTAAGGATTTGAAATGTGCTGATGAGAAGACGGAAAAGTTCTCTGAGCAGTTGGCAACGGATGAACCATTGGCTGTCGAATAATTCTATGGCGATCCGTCAGAGACAATGGAGTTGAGGGTTTTACTTCCTACTTTATTTGCAAGACTATATGTTATTAGTCGGTTATTGGAGGATCTGCTTGCGTTTCGTGGCCAGAATTCGGACGGGTGCATGACTGTTAATTGGGTTGATTTTTTGCTTCAGGGGCTAATATCCCAAAACCTTGGGGGTTTGATCACTAGACTCTAGGCTATTTCAGTGATTGAATTTGGCGCAAGACACCAAAGCCATGCTAAGCGGCAGCCCATCATCCTGCGACTAGCCTGACAAAGGCGGTGAAGTATGATCTATGTATTCTGCCATTCAGTTCACATCCGCTATCGCGCGCTTCGCACTTGTAGACCTTTACGTCGTCTTCATACCTCCTATCGCCATGCCCCCTTGAATATCCAATATGCGTCTGAAAAGATGAACAAGAAGCCAAGATTCTTAACAAAAGTCCTCGGAGGAGGTCCGCCACCCAGCGCTGCGACTAACGAGAGCTTCGATACCAGCAATCTTGAATCACCACAGCTCCGACCCAGCGCATCGCAGAACACGGTATATTCTGCTGGCGCACCGATCGCATGCCTTGATCGATCCTCGAATGGCCAACGCGCTGTCATTGCTGGCTCGAAAGTCTTTAAAATATTGAGGATTGATGGATCAACGATCACCGAAGATGTTGACCTCCGAGCTGCCATTACCTCCTATGCCACGACCCACGATCATTCTGCTGCCACATCAGATCAGCTCAATATAAGGACAGTGAAGTGGTCGCATAGTTCGTTGGATAGTACGATTGTCACTGCGAGTGGAAATGGCAGAATCACAATCTACGATCTCAATCGCGGGGGAGAGGGCTTCGAGGTCGTGCGCATACAAGATCACGTCCGTCAGGTCCATAAATTGGCCATATGTCCTCACAAGGATAATTGGCTATTATCAGCAAGCCAAGATGGTACTGTGAGGTTCTTTGATATCAGGACGCCACAGCCAGACCGTAATGGAACTACCTTTGGAGCCCGGCGCACATTCAAATGCAACGCAGATGCTGTACGGGATGTGAAATGGTCGCCATCTGATGGAGTTGAGTTTGCGTGCTGTACGGACCAAGGTGTGGTGCAGAAGTGGGATATACGCAAGCCGACTGCGCCAGTATTGAAGATCCAAGCTCACACAAATTCATGTCGGTCAATATCGTGGCATCCAGATGGTGATCATCTTGTGAGTGGTGGTGCAGACCAGATGTGCAAGGTATGGGACATGTCGAAAAAGGCCGATAGGAACCAGAAGCCTTCATACTCCTTCACCACGCCCGCGCCGATATCCAGAGTTACTTGGCGACCACCATGCTGGTCAGCCACAGCGCAAGGAAAACGAGCTGCACAGATCACTGTTGCGTATGACGACTCGAACTCTGCCAAGAACCAGACAGCTTCGGTGCATGTTTGGGACCTAGCTAGATCTGCAATGCCTTTCAAAGAGATTGAACAGTGGGATAGTGCGCCAACAGCTATGCTCTGGAATTCAAGGGATCTACTCTGGAGTGTTGACAAGGAAGGCAATTTTACTCAGACTGATGTTGCTTTTGTGCCGAAGTTGATTGATCGTCGAAGCCTGTCAACTTTTGCCTTCTCTCCTAATGGTGATATTCTTATGCTATTGGAAGAACGTCAAGCTCCACGCCGGTCGCGTCCTTCTATTACGACTCCTGAAGTTTCCCCTGGCTTTTCGCATCATGGGAGCGGCCCGCTTCTCAGTGTCAGTCGAAGTGATTCTGAAGAGGACGTTGTGGGCAGTTTTCTAGGCCCGCGGCAACGGAAAGGTCATCGAAGACGAAATAGTGGACGTTCAGGACACACTCTCAGTACGACCCCACCAAGCGCACCTGGCATAGCAGACAACAAAGTCATGTCTCTGGATGAAGCTGTGAAGGTCACTGGTACCTACAAGCCTCAGCAGGTCATGGCTATAGGTCATGCGCCAGGTGCTATCAAGCGCAGTACGTATCAGTATTTCAGCAATCGCTACTTGCTTCAGATGTCGAAACATTTTTCAGATGATGATTCCCCAGACATGGACGTCCGCATAGCTTGCATAACCGAGTCATACGCAGAGACTGCCGAAGATGTCGGCTACTTTAGATTAGCTCAGACTTGGAGACTACTTGGGTTTACCATGCAGCTCCTTCTTTCCAGACGAGCCGAATACCACAGGCAAAGTCGCTTGGCTGTACCCGAACCATCTAAACCTCCTTCACGCCAGGAACAGGAGAAGGAATCAATTCTGCCATCGGCGACCCAGAGTGAAGTTGGGGAAGAGACTCCTCGGAAGATACACCATGGCGGACATTCGAAGTTAGACAGCCCTCTATATCGCGGGGCTATGTCTCTGATAGCCGAAGATGTCGAAAGTACATCGAATGTTGCCACTCCCATAGTCCGTCCGGCCCGGGACCATATTCCTATCGAGACGAGAGATATGCATACGCCTATACCAGCAGATGAAGATGATCTGACACTACCAGAGGCTGCTCACCCAAAAACACCAAGTCCGATTCCGGTTCCTGGGACTAAGCAATCGCCAGAGCAACCTTCTTCAAGTGTCGAAGGCTATGATTTTTATGGTATGGAGTCATTCTCACCGGCACTAGATTTCGTCGCGCCTAAGAGAAAGCCACCCTTGCGCTTAGACTACCATGAGCAGGAAAGTCATCCTCCGAGGATCCAACCCCAACGACACGACTCGGGAGAAAGTTTTCAGATGTTCTCAACATCTGGAGATTCGCAAAATAAGTTCATGAGCTCAGATGGAAGTGACAGTCACAGCTTTAGACGAGAAGACTCTCTGGCATTGCGGGACAGGGTGCATGAATGGGAGAGTAGCCAATCGCCACACGTGAAGCATCGTGCCAGTATTGATTCCAACGCACCTACGCATTCGGACAGTTCCCTAGGAGGTCATACACCAGATTCTACCGACATTGAGAGAGCTGCAAGTAATGGTGTGCCTTTCAACCCTTCAGCACCCCCCGTTTTCCGCATACAAGAAGCTTCGGTACCTTCTGCCCCTGAAGCCCAGCGTCTTAGATCTCCACCCATAACTGGAACAGCTAGTCCCATGTCATTCGACAAAGCATCCGAAACACCCTCTCAAGACCCTAACATCATCGCTTCCGACTTCTACCCCTGGCCAACCGACCCACCATTCCTAATATCTCCAATTGATCCCGCCGTCCTCGTCCAACGAACCATTGACTTCGAAGTCCAAACCTCCGCCCTCCACGCCTCAGCTATAATCCTCCTCTTCCGCTTCCTCCTCCCTCCCTCCGCGGTCGACGACCTCCAAGCCAGCGCCGTCCTAAGACAATACCACCACCGCCTCACCTCAATGAAGCTCTTCACCGAAGCAGCCACGCTCCGCAACCTCTGCGTCCCCGCGTACCCCCACGTCTTCGCCACCGCCCAAGAAGACGTCAAGATCGGCTTCTTCTGCACATCCTGCAACAAACCCATTGAAAATGACCCCAATATCCCAGACTCCATGTGGCGCTGTCCTCGCTGCGGAGAGAACATCGCTCCTTGTGCCGTGTGTCTTAGTCGGGAACTCGATACCTCGATTCTATATGAGGGGTTGGCGGAAGAGGAGTTAAAACTCCCGACTTGGTTCCTGTGTCCGGGGTGTGGACACGGTGGCCATACGACTTGTATGCTGGCGTGGCATTTGGCGGAGGGAGAAGCGTTTTCCGAGGGTTGTTGTCCGTTGGAGGGGTGTTTGCATCCTTGTCTTCCGGGCAAGTGGCGAGATGAGAGGGCGGAGGAGAAAAGAGTCGCGAAGGAGAGGGAGATGGATGCGTTGATTAAAGAGGGGCAGAGATTGGGGATCAAGGGTGGGAGGAGCGTGAGGAGGGATCAGAGAGAGGTGGGACAGAGTAGAGCTGTAGAGGGCGTGAGAGTTGCTTTAGGGATTACGGGGTTGAGTGGGAGCGGAAGCATAGAGAGGAAGAAGAGCGTTAAGCTTGTTGCTCCAGGTGAGGAGTAGGGTACATAGGAGGTTTTCTGAGGCGTTGACGACGATACCCGCGGTGGTGGTTATCTCTTTTTATGCGGCATGGCGCGGCGTTGGGGCATATGTAACATCAACGGCAATAGTAATGAGCACTCAAACAAACTCCTTCATATGTTCACGGGTATATAACTGTACAATATTTCCTCAAAATTTCCGCTTCTTCTTCACGGGCGCCTTGGCTTTCTCCTCTAACTCCCGTTTCAGCTGTTCGCGCTTCCTATCTGCCCTGTCTTCAGACGTCTCTCTGGGCGGTGGAGTCTCTTCCTTGGTAGGAGCTCGACCTCTAATATCCTCTTCAGGGTTTTGCGAAGATGGTTCAGCCTTGACAGCTTTGTGTCCGATTGCTCCGAGCTTTCTCTTTATGCCAGCCTTTGGCGCTGGTGATGTTGCGACGCTTTCTTCCGGTACAGGTGTTGATTCGGAGGTCTTCTTCTTGCCGCCTATCTGGCCGAATTTCGGTTTCTTGGCCTTGGTTGCTGGCGGGGTGGCGGCTTTTGGGGGTGGTGACGGTTCGGGTTCGTCGTCGGGTTCTAATTCGGGTGTTGGGGGTGGAGGGGTGTCTTTCTTGCCGCCTATTTTGCCGAATTTCTTTTGTGGTTTGGGGACAGGTTCTGGGGACGGTGAACGTGCTTGGGGTGCGGCTTTTGGTGGGGGTGAGGTGTGTTCGTCGTCATTTTCTGTAACTTCATCGTCGGGGACTATGACCTGTGGTGAAGCTTTCTTGGTAGACTTTGGTAGAGGTATTGGCTCCTCGTCATCTGTGCTTTCATCCTCTTTCGTGGGTGGAGATGGTGCAGGTGCGGCTTTCTCACCGCCTAAATTGCCAAACTTTTTTACCACCTTTAGTGAAGGTGCTTTTAGATGGGGAGAAGGAGATTTCGGAAAGCTGTCGGGAATTTTGGAACGCTTTGTGGACCGCTGAGAAGGAGCATCAAGGTCATCATCATCGGAAGAAGTCTCAACCTTTGCTTTCGGCGCTGATACTTTCGCATTCGAGCTTCGAGGTGGTGTAGCTTGAGTTTGGAAAGCGTCATCATCATTAGTGGATTCTTGCTTCGGAAGTGGTGGTGGTATTTTCGACAATGGCGTTGTCCTTCTACTTGCCTTTGAAGGCCCCCTTGTTGAGATCTTGCCTGTTACCAAATTCACGGTAATGCCCTTGATGTTGTCCCACCACTCTTCGGTATCCTCCTCAGAGATCTCATCGCCTCCGCGGAGGGGCAGAGCATCAGCGCTAGCCCCAAAGATGTTGGCAATCAGCTGTGTCGTATCTGGCGATTGGGCATAGTCCAGGCCTTCCTTCCAACTCCCCACGTCGAACTGAGCCAGACCTTTCACCCTTTCCGCAGCCTTCTTCCTGTCCACTTTGCGTCCCACCTTGCCTGCAGCCTGTGGGAACACTTGAGACAGTTCCGTTCCCTGGCTTTCCAACTTGTCCAACAACTTTTGTATGACATGGTCCTTGTCTTTCAAGATGTCCACCAAGCTATTCGCCTCCTGGATCCGTTCATGCTGTGCCTGCAACAGAGGTTTGATCAACTGACCCGTTAACATGCATTGGGGTCCAGCAGCAAGTCGGATCGGCCAGTCCAACGGCGGAAGACCACCTGGAAGATTGACGGTAACGTTAAGGACAAGAGAGGGTCGGCTCGGGTCGGCCAATATGCTCAAAGCTAATGTTGTGTCCTTTCCTCCTTCCAGCCCCAACTTGATCTTGTCCCGAAATATTTTGAACTGAGCTGCGTCACTCGGATCAATGCTCGTACTTTCCTCCCGACTGCGGCGTATAATGGCTGCACGCTCCAAAGATTCACTCCAGATACTCGTCAGGTCGCTGAGATAGATTGTGTACGAATCATTCGTGAAGTTCGTAGATATTAGGAGAGGCGGCAGATGCGCGCCCGCAGATGCGGAGACTCGCAGTGGCTTCCAGGCCATCATGAAAATCGCCTCAAAGACCTCAAATGGGTCGTTGTGGTGCAGCTGGTGCCCGGAACAGGGAGACGGGCGCGTCGTTCCGCGAGGCTGTGGAACGGTTTGGGAGGTAATTCGGTGAATGGTCGAGCGGAAACGGTTGAAGCTGCGGATGGAAGCATCTAAGATATATCAAGTGGTACAATGCATGCTTCCGTGGCTGGTAACGCAGATGCTGTTGGTAAGCGTGGTCGTGGTACGAAAATAACGGTTTTGAGAAGTGAAGGATCATTGTTTTGACAAGGCTGCAGCGAATTCACTAGCGCGGATTATTGTATGATCACGTGTCTTCAAGCATGAGTTGTGAGGGAAGGTTTTCGGCTTTCGCCGTTCTGGCCTTGCATGGGATCGGGATGAGAGTCTTGAAGTTGGGTGCGTTGTCAGGTTGTAGTGCAAGTCGATGTCGAAGTCAGGAGATTAGAAAAGGGGTGCTCGCTTAAGTCAGGGCTTCTACAGTATCTCAGAGGTGAGCAGAGCTGGTTCAAGTACATAGCGTCATGGAAGTCTTCAAAGACTCCGTCCTCCTGGTTTATAGAATATTTCAAAAGTTTGAAAGAACTCGGAACTCGAAACTTTTCCAGCCCCCAAATTCGAGGTCCCTGCCATTGCTGTTGCTCGTGATATGCAGACCGACTTGGGGACTCTTGCAAACCATCAGAACACTTCGAGTCTGTTAGTGCAGCGCAGTCAATCTTTTCAACGCTCTCTTTAGAGGATTCTCTTTCAAGTGTCCAAAATCGACTCGAACTGTCCCTTGCTTACCCATCCGAGGGAAGATCACTTCCATTGCTGCCGAGACCTAGAAATATGGCATGTAACTTTTCTTGGTACAAGGGCTTTAGAATTTATGGGTGAACAAGCATTGAGTAGCACGTTCGTCTCTTTGCCAAATCCAGGGCTGTGTATAAGTTCCACCCCATGCCCGCCGCTTCCCCTACGCTGAATCTTTGCCGCGCAACTTTTATTTGAACTTCTGAAGCTTTTTTCTCTCCAAAAAAAAAAATCTTTGCGAACTGTAATGCTATTTATCACATTTTTTCATTCCGCGCTCGCATCCAGTCACACTGCTCGCCTTCCAGGAGAATGCGAGTACTTTTAGATATGCATGGATTGTCATGAGGCTTGCCACTTTCAAGGCTCCCCTGCCTCGCGTCTCGCATTCAAGGACCCAATGACATTGCAGTTGGGGGCCAAAATCTTGCCTTCTTGTCCATCTACTGCTCATAAAATGGGGCTCAGCCGCGACGGGAGCCTAACATGGCCCCCTCAGATCCTCTCTGTTATCGATTGTATCAGCCGCTCTTCTCTTTTGCTTCAATATTAAGAAGACGCCCCTGCCGACGCAGAATCCAAATCGTGCACCTTACATTCGCATCTTCCGGCAAATGAGTTCCGAGTACCAGTCCGTCCAACAGGATGTTGTTGCTGCCATGGAGGAAAATCGCATTTCTCAGAGGAGCTTTGAGCAGAAACACCTCCTCCCTTCAACGCCGGCATTCGAACCTCTTTCCATAGACTTTGAAACGGCTTTGAGTGGAAATGTTAGTCCTGTTTCGACGACTAGCCGACCGAATGTAGTTCACTCTGTTCATGGAGACGATTTTGGCAACGCACTTCATCAAATGGCTTCTAGCTCCCACACGTCTATCGACGAAGAGGAGCAATCCGAAAAGGGCAAAGATACGAGAGGCTCAACAACTGCCTTACTCTACAGCCCTTTCTTCCTACGAAAAAGCGTTCTCATGATATTTGCGCTTGCTTGTCTTGTCATGATCATTGTTCTTGGGATTCTGTATGCAGTATCACACCACAACCACGGTCTTGGGTCACCTTCGGAGAATTTGCATCTACTATGGAAATATGGCCCGACAGCAGGTGAGTTGTCTACTCATCTGAGTTTTATTGCATCACTAATCGATGCCATCTTTCAGTTCTAGTTCTAATATCAGCTTTATGGGGTCAAGTTGAGCTTCGTACCAAACAACTTATGCCTTGAAAAGTTATGCATAGCAAAGACGCAGGTGCAGAAGAATCAGTATTACTCGACTACGTGGATCCTATGGGTATCATCTCTCTTTTCAAGTCCGTCCGGGCGGCTCACTGGCCAGTGTCTCTGGCCATCACGGGAGGGCTGCTGTTGAAGTTGGCGATCATTTTCTCATCTGGCCTCCTTGATCTGGAAGTTATTCAAGTCCAAGAAACCAGCCCAGATCTCATGGCAGACTATCAATTCGACACGAACAACTACAGTCTTAGTTCCATCGATGGAGCCCCGTACTCGAATTGGTATGCAATACAAAACTTCAATCTGACCTACCCAGTGGGTACGACCCCAACGCAAGCATATCAATTCTTCAACCTTTCAAGTCCACCAAAGAATTTTGATCGTAAGTAAATTCGACAACATATTGAATTTGCAAAGACTAACTCTCTGTAGTCTCGGGATTGTCCATGAGTGGCATCGCGAATCAATTTTCCGCCCACTTAACCTGCCAGCCGCTCTTGGATCGCCTGAATTATAGTTATACCTTCGACGTGGAGCAGAATTTGATTCCTTACAACGGCGTCCAGGTCAATCTGACTAACAATGACAACCTTGGTTATTATATGTTGGATATTGCTTCGCCATCTTGCAATGCGCCTCTCCAGGTGGAGACGCAATATTTCGGATCGATGTATCTTGTGAATTGCTCTACGGGTCTCACAACTATCTCGTGGAATGGGCTGGCCGAGATGCAGACCCGAGACAAAAGTCAAGACCAAGTCATCTTCGCATTCCGCGGACTCGTCCAGAATTACACACAGCTTACTGCTGTCCTGTGCCAGCCATCCTACAATCTCGGAAACTCGCAGATCTCACTCCCCTATAGCCAAGAGATCTTACCGCCAGATATTGGTACTGGCACAAATGGGAAGTTTGCCGATCTCTCGGCATTGGATGTATTGGATGCCTTCCGAGCTGCTGTGGAGCTTCAGCCTCCGGATCTCAAGCAAGACTTCGAAAATAGTCCCCTAGGAGATTACTTCTTCACGGTGCTCAACGTTACGGACCATCACACAAGTAATTGGGTCGATCCCGCAATTCTGAGCCAGAATATTTCCAATATATATTCCAGTTTTACGGCACAGATTGCCCGCCGCGTCTTTACTGTGTCTTCAAATTCTTCCATTCAGGGGACTATTACTGGAGACTCGAATCGTTTAATGGTTCAGAGTCTGTCGATGGCGCTGATCGTTGCTGCGCTTTCAATCACAATGTTCGTCGCCACCGCTTTGACTTTCGTCGCTCCGCGAGGAACGACATCCCGAGATCCTAGCACAATTGCTGGGCTTGCCTCAATTGTCTCTCAAAGTCCAGATTTTATGCAGTTTATGCTAGGAAAAGGCCAGCTCGACCGTTCATCTTTACTTGATCATACAAAACATTCGAGGTACCGCACAAATATGGATGTCGGTGGTGAAGACCCACAATTCAAAGTCGATGTTGTTGAATTTGGAGAGAAGGAGCCAAAAACATTGCCTCCATCGAGTGAAACGAACATCAAATGGTGGAAGCCGTACTCAACAACCATAGTGAACAAAGTGCTAATTGTTGCCCTGCTGAGCATGTTTATTACCCTACTCGAGATACTCTATCGGCTTTCTCAACGACGAGACGGACTCGCATCGGTACCTGACAACGACTATGTTAAGCTTGCCTGGTCGTATGTGCCGGTCACCGCAGTTGTCATTCTTGGCATGCTCTTGGGTGGCTTTGACTTTACCATGCGAATCATACAACCTTATCTGGCTCTACGAAAAGGGAATGCTTCTGCAGCAACCAGTGTTCTAGACGACCAATTGAATAGACTTGCTCCGAGCAGGCTCTGGTCAGCGATGAGAACTATTCAATTCACAGCTATAGCTTCCACTACGGCAGTGCTACTAGTACATGTCTTGACGATTGCTGTCAGTGGTCTCTATGTTGCAGAGCTCAAGCCACAAATAATTCCCAACATCACAATTTCGCAACTGGATGCGCTGGATGGTTCTCAACTGGTGAACGACTCTGCTACAATCCCATCGGCTTGGAACGATGGTTTTGCGGTGACTATTAACAGAGAGTCTCTACCCGGTCTGGTTCTTTGATTACAACGTGCCAAAACCTCTGTGGACAACATCTGAGTTCACATTGCCAAGAGTCAACATATCAAGCAATCAATCTACGAGACTCACAAATCCCAGTTCCGATGGACAAACCTTGCAGCTTACTGTTCCTGCTATCAGAGGCAATCTAAATTGTTCTCTCCTTCCAGACTCACAGGTTGTATTCAAGGGATTAGGAATGGCAGAGGTTTCCTACACGACTTATGGGCAGCCTATGCCGGATGTCAAAGGACTCGTTATCCAGACTCCATCTCTGCCACAGTGCGGCAACGTGAATTTCAACTTCACCCAAACCCAATACAGTTTTGCATCTGGATTTGTTGGACAAGTAAGATATGGATCAACAGACGAAGGTCTAATGAGCAGTGTGAATAGTACTTGTCCCCAATTCGTCATGATATACGGATACATCGACCCCGAAATCTCCAAAAATATCACCAATGCAAACATCAGCGTCGCATGGTGCAACCCATTCTACCAGCGACTTGACGTGAACGTCAGTTACTTGCTTCCGAACTACACAATACAGTCTGCTATAGCGGACGAGAACACAGCAGTTGTTCAAGCGCTCCCAGACATATGGCCCATTACCGTGCAAAGTTTCACTGATCTCCCGACATCATCGAATAATGGCGCAGGGTCGGACACGGATCCATTCTTCCAATCGCTTTTAATGTCCGACCCCAATCCTCTGCCTCTTTCCAACATCAGCCGGAACGATAAGGCATCAGACGTTTTGAGTAGTATGGAATCAGCATACCAAATCCTCTCAGCACAAATAGCAAATATTTACCTCCGATCTGTACCCCTTTCTCCAACACCAGCTTTGTCGGGTTCGTTGACTGATAATTCGAGATTGAGACTTGTACAGAGTCCTATTCCCACGCGTATATTGCAGGGTGTGCTGGCTGTTATTTTGTTTTGTATGATTGTTGTGTTTATCACGAGTTGGAAATCTGATAGGGTGTTGCCTTCAAGCCCGACTAGTATCGCAGCGGTAGCTAGTTTGCTTGCTGGGGCAAAGCTGTTGGAATGTTTTCCTGCGGGGTCGGAGTGGTTAAGTAATGAGGAGCTGAGGAAATTGGAGGTGTTTGGTGGCAAAGAGGGTTTTAGTCTGCGGTGGTGGGGTGAGGAGGGCAATGATGATGGAGTGAGGTTTGGGGTTGATAAAGAAGGCTTGGGTAATGATATATGAATACATGAGGACATTTTAGAATGTATATTGAATAGTAATATACGATATTAGACCTCTAGTCCAGTCGTGGTAGAGTATTCGCTTAATTCAGGGGTTTTAGCTCCGACGGGCTAATCACATGCATCTCATTTCCTCACGTATTCCCGGCACAAGCTGCTGCCTTCAAATACTGTTAATGTCTCTTGACTCGCATCATCATCCCATCAACAGGCTTTGAAACTAACTCTCGTGTCTGTCCAGGATCATGTCAGCCAAGATAGCAAGCTATATATGCAGCGCATTTGCTAACGAAAATTAGGTGATGCTGGAGACTCACTTGGTACATTTCTTCGGCGACTTTGAAGCGGCCCTTGACATCCAGTATTGGCTTACGAGCCTCGTCAAGAGTGATTTCGCCAATTCCGTCCTAGAAAAACAATGTGTAAATTAAGGGGATTGACAGGGCTAAGTAAGTTACCAGGGTTTCATACCTTCGAAAAGTCGTAACGGCGCGCAATAAGCGCAACCACGATCCGCGCCTCCAACGTTGCCAACTCTTGTCCAATACAGTTACGTGGACCTCTCTCAAATCCACGCCAGGCTGAAATTGGGATTTGGTTGGCCACGTTGGGCAACCATCTTTCCGGCACGAAGTCGTTAGCCGTGTCCGCGTACACCTCTGGATCTCGATGGATCATGGTTGCGCAACTATAGATGACGGCTCCTTCTTCTAACATATACTCGCCATTCGATGTTTCTATCTTGAGATGAGTACCGAGAGGTAAAGTGCGAACTGTACCGGCTGGAGGCCATAGACGTAGAGTTTCTTTGATAATAGCCGAGGTATAGGTCATACGGTTCAAGATGTCATGGCCTCTGTCCGAAAGTAATATGTCGCGCACGACAGATGGGTTAGAGTCTCGAACTGTTAGCATTTAACACTTGAATTGAAAGGAGGGAAAATCTCACCTAACCCAAAGAGACTGTTCAATTCGTCGTGAAGGGCTCGGAGAACATGAGGTGTACGGTATAACTCGTAGAACATCCAAGACAGCAGAATACTCGTTGTGTCGTGTCCCGCAAACAAAAACGTGCTTAGTTGGTCACAGGCCTCATCGATTGCTCGATCGGTCAACACGTCGACATCCTGAAGACTTAAGGAGAGAATGCTCCGAGATTTGTTTGGTGCGGTCTGATGGTTCCTTTTGTTAAATGCGTCACCAACGACGGTTCGGAGCGTCTCTCTCACACGACCTGCGAGCTGACGGCGTCTCCACTCTACTCGTGGTGTGAAGTACCATGGGAGATCTATCTGTTCACCTTCATATGTACGGAGTAGCGCTTGGTAGGTATTCGTGAAGTCAGTTCGCTGATTCTTATTTTGGGCACCAAAGTTACAATCCATTACAACACTACCGATTATATCGAAGGTTAGGTTGCGTGTAAGGTTGACGAGTGAGAAACTTTGACAGCTTGCTACGAGATCATCCAGATGACCGAGGAAAGTGAAGGACCTTTCAAGGATTCGGGGCAAGAAGGCTAGTAAGTACTGTGGTGCAAAGCCGGCATTGTAACGTTTGCGCAGCAACTTCCAGTCTTCACCCTTTGTTACAGATTGAAGTTAGCTAATTAACTTCAAGTAGGATGCGTAAATACCTGCGAGCTGAGTATTGACGTTGGACCAGTCATGTAGATCATATGCTCATATACTTCGGACATCTTGGGAAGACTGTGGGGGAAGCGCTCAGATGCTTTGGAGATCTGCTCAGCCACTTCATGACTTCTCACGACTACCATTGGCGGGCCAGCAGGCCTAAGATCAACAAACATGAGAGGCGGCCTGCCTAGAGCCTCGTTCATGGCGGCAAGTGCGAGATCTGTTCATGAGAGTTAGTGCTGTAAGCCCAATCAGCGCGCAACACTGAACTCAGATTAGGGTCATGAACGCTTACCTGGATGACCTTTTGGCTTGCCTGAACGCACAAAGCCACCCATAATCCCCAGGTGTCCTAGAATAAGGGATGGACGTAATTGAGGAAAAGTAGCGTATTGTTTGAGCCTCGTATGTCGAACTCTCATGAAGAGGTAAGATCCAAGAAGAGCGAGAGCAGCAGTCACCAGTTGCAAAATCATCTTGCCGATGATATTCGACCAGCCCGTGCCAAACAGTATGTTCTTGTGGATCGGAGCGACACGCTTTCGGCTGGAGACAACTGGCAGAGACGGAAGTCAGGGTCGAAAAAATAAGCTAGGAAGGGAAGAACATCAATGTTGATAGGAACAGGGGGAACAAGAACTGGTGGTCGTCTTTGAGAGCGCTTGAGGTGGACGGCGTGCTGTGGTGGGCTTAAGCCTAACCTATTATTACTCACTCGCATAGCCCGCTACCTCAGTGAAAGGACCAAAGTTCTTGACGCTTACAAACTGAGGCGCAGGGTGAAAAATGGGGCGCAGACTTAATTTGATCACATTCTTTGCGCTCTGCATGATTCGGTATTAGGCGGATGTGCTGGGAGATCCAACATGCATGGGCTAGTGATTGTAATATTTTGTGAGACACGGAAGCTTCATTTGGAAATTGTCGAAGATCTGGATTTCCCGGCGGCGTTGTCCCAAAAGAATGTCGCGGCAGGCAGTGCATCTCGTCTTGCAGTAGGTATATCGTATCGGTGTGGCGCTTTGCATGCAGTCAGATTGCAATCAGATGCCAGCGGTACGGTCCGCCCCCATGGGGAAGGAGTTTATAACGCGATCCTTGCTCGAATGCTTGCGTATTACAATGGTATATGTTCATATACGTTAACGTTGTTAGAATTGGTCAATGTTCTGTTTTGGATACCGGCAGCAAATCAAAGACATAATAGGCTAGTTCGTAAGCATTATCATACAGGGTGTGTACTCTGGGCAGAATGAAGTATCAAATCAAATCCTCGCATCCTACTGAGCAATGCAGCTCTACGCAGGTCTTCGCCGAATCCTCACAGGAATCTTCCCAACCGGCCTTAGCGTCCCGAAACCAACACTCTTAGAGCCCATCTTCATGCTTGCATTATCTGCAAGCACTTCGCAATCATATCTGCTCACCATCTGGGCCACTACGAAGAGAGCAACAACCTTAGCAAAGTTTCTGCCGGGACAACTATGTGACCCAGTCCCAAAGGGCACCCATGAACCTTCCGTTCCCTTAAAAGAGAATTCGACTTCGCCTGTGCTGCGATTCTCCTTCAAGAACCGTCCAGCCCAGAACTCATTGGTAGGATGATGCATGTTGGTGCCTGTGCACCAGATGTTCGGGTCCATGTGCCCTGGGGTTGAGCTCGTAACGCAGAGCCGGTTTTTGGGGATTTTCCAACCGTTGATATCTAAGTCGGTTCTGTCCGAACGGCGCAAGAGGAATCCATTCACCCTTAAGCGCAAAGTTTCAGCGTAAACAGACTGGAGAAGGGGTTGAGTTAACAGCTTTGAGACATCAAAGCGTAGATCAACTGTACTGTCCGCTTTCTTGCAGGATTCTACTTCTGCACGGACCTGATCTAGGAGCTGCTGATCCTTAAAAACTTCCAATGTAGTCCAAAAAGCAGAAATAATGGAGTTGGTGTTGGTCCTATGAACTATCAATATGATTCTATGGTACTGGTTCCTGAATCAAACTGAGTCAACTTACGCCCAGATGAATGCTAACTCCTCTGAAGCAACTGCGTCCACATCGAACCCATCCATCTTCAGGAACATATCATGTCTGTCTCGGAAGAACTTGGTTCCCCAGTAGGGATCATCATTATCAGCATCAACACATTCAGGTGAAAAGCTGTGTCGCGCCCATGATTGCCATGTTTTAACGGCGTTGAGTAACGAACATGGGGACAAAAGTCCGTGCGTTCAGGCTGTAGAACCTCGAAATTAAAACTCTTCACATTAGGACTAAACTATCAACAACTCCACCATTATGGATCCTTTTACCACTCCACCTATGTCTCCACGTCTCCCAGGTGCAGAGATCAGAACCAAGCACAAAGAGGGCATACGCCGGCTCTTCAAATTCGCTAAAATAGGCCTGCAACAGCTCCAGGGCTACTACCACCTAGGAGACAGCACAGTTAGGAAGATCCTACTATACGATGTGCCTGAAAGAGCGCGCCCTACACGCACAGGGAGACCCAGAGAATCCCTCAATGAACAGGAGGTTAGAGATATTATTGAGTATATTTGCACCGACCATGCAACTAGAGTGCTGAATTGGATCCAAATACACGATGAATTGCAACTCTCTTGCTCTGTCAAGACCCTCAAACGCCGCTGCAAAGAAGCTGGATACTACTCTTGTATCTGCTGCCAAAAGCCCTACCTCACTAAGACCCAAGCCAATGCGCGGTGGCTGTGGGGGATAGCACACATGTTTTGGACTATTTGAGAATGGAGTCAGATACTGTACTCAGATGAGGTCACATTTCAAGTTGGAGGGAAGAAATGCAAGCAGAGGTGTATTAGGAATAAGAAGGAACGCTGTCATCCTGACTGCATTCAATTCCAAATGCATAGAGGTGGCACTATTCCTGTACACTTCTTTGGTGCTGTAGGCTACGGATACAAAAGTCCATTGATCAACATTCATGGAACTGGGAAGAGTGGGGCATTTACACAAACTGATTACCTTGCTTAAGTACTCAAGCCTTATATTCAGGATTTTTTAGCTGCTTTTGCGGCTGTTTTGGGGCCTGGGAAGACCCCTCAGTTCATGGAAGACGGCAACTCTGCTCACGGCCACAAGACTACTAGCAATATTTGTGCTACTTGGCGTACTTCTATGGGTATTACTCTATTCCCCCATCCTGCAGTTAGCCCTGATATGAATCCTATTGAGAAGTGCTGGAGGAGAATAAAACAAGCTCTCCATAGGCGCCTAAGGCAGCCAACAACTGAGGTTCAAATGGTTGTAGCAGTATTAGAAGAATGGGACAAAATTCCTCAGGAATGGATCAATGGGCTTATTGAGCAGCAGGACTTCTGGGTACACGACTTAATTAAGCGATGTGGCTGGTCTACAGCTAATTAATTAATAAAATTCATGATTCTGATGCCCTGAACGCACGGACTTTTGTCCCCATGTTCGTAACTTCTCGCGATTCTTGTAGACTCCAGAAGCCAGGAATCTCGGTGTCTTTACAAAGAATGTCGTTACGTTAGAATCCAAGGCCCAAAGGTCTCTTGTGAATTCTGGGTGTTGATTGAGAAGAAAGGTTCCACACAATGAGTCTATCACGGCGCCAGTCACTTGGTGGTGAAATATGTCCATGAGGTTGCCGATTGGCGTCCAGTCTTGACTAACACTGAGAGATTGTAGTCTCTGAGCGATGTTATGCTCAAATCTTGCCCGAAGAGGAGCGTATCCGGGTCCACTCAGCAGTCTGAGGAATGTAGAACGACTTAGAAACTCGACACGATTGTGTGGGTCGACGGAACTGTCCTCGAAAGGCTTCTCAATATCCCCAGAGTTGTCACGGTAGTACGTGCTCACTGCCGAGGATGGAAGTGAGAAAACATGTGTGAGAAGATACCCATGGAGGAAGAACGCAGACAGAGTTGGGTTCTTGTAAAGAGCGAGGACGTTGCTTGCCCCTTGCACAATGTAGAATTCTTGAAACATGAGCTTGACTCGGATGGGATATGAGCAACCAAATGCATATCTGTGTCCTCGGTTAGCTACTAGGTTTTGCTCGAGTTGCCGATTTCAAGCTTCTAGCACAGCTTACCTCGATGAACAAACAAATTTGTGTGCATCCCAGATAAACCTTAATGGCAGATTCCCAAAAAGTGGTATCATGTGTGGTGCAAGGGGTGGAGAGTTGCTTTTGTTTGACTTCTTTGCCGCCATGTGAAAATTGATTACCGTTATGAGATAGTGAATTGTCACAAAGAACAAGAATGCTGTTGTAGCACAGAGAGCTACATTCAAGAAATGAGATTTAAAAGTCATCAGTACAAGAATAGTGCTGAAAGACATCTTCGCAAGTCGATCAACCTAAGCTCGGCTTGTGATCGATGGAGCGAAGATTATAGAACACTCCAGCAGACTTTATATGTCATGAAATGTTGGTAGCATGCTGTAGATCACCTTTCAAATCACAAAGGCTTGGAACGTTGCAGAAGTCCATTCTGCCGATAGTCCTCAAGCAAGGCTCAGCTCACCGGCATACATCTCCAAAATAGCAACATTCGCATCAGTACGGTATTCGAAATGTTTTGGATGACCGTGGATGCCCCCTGATCAGGGCATACTGCTGTATTGGAAGGTGGACGGAAAAGAGATCGTGATGGGTGGGAGTCGGCGATCTGAGTAACCAAACGGTAATGCAACTAAGGCAATGGGAGTGATGGTTGCGATCTGCATGCATACACGTATATTTCAAGGGGACTTGAGGAAGTTACTTGATATTAAAGATTGGATAAGGATTCAATCCTTACATTTTTATATCGCGACTTGGGGGCTGGGATGCCGTGTGAGGTATTTATCGACAGCTCATGAAACATCCAGGGTGTATCAGGAGCGTCCTGGCACGCCGCGTGCGATTAAGGAATTACTTCGCTCGGGACGAGGCGAGCTGCTCTGCGACTCTAAACATTCCCAGCGTATGCTTATGTTAGCGAACAAATCCAGCGAAAGCATTCGTAAGTATGCACGCGAGAATATTTATTTGCCGCAACGCAACACTGCTGCGCCGTAAAGCGGGAGGAAACAATTATTACAAAGATGGTGACAAAGCTAAGTATTGCGGTTCCCTCGCCAAGATACGTCTTGCAATTCCCTTACTTGGCAGACAGCTGCATGGGGCTCGGTGCTTGGACGTGATTATTTGTATAAAGGATCTGTTTGTGCTACAGGAGTACGTGCTCCTGCAAGTGTGTGGAAACGACACGGAATTGATGTCCCATGCTTGAAGCAGAAAGGCACCGAAAAATGTCATTTTGTGTCTCCATTAGACTTGTATGGTATCCCACCGTGTGGCATTGAATTCTCTGGTGCTTTCAGCGGCCCATCTACTCTCTCTAGCTTGGTAAACCTTTTTCAGTCAAAGAACAGATCAAAGAAGCTTGTGTCGTAACACAGCTTGATAGTTTCGCGGACAGTGTTGAAAATGAACTTGCTTGACCATTATTTGTCGCCTAATGTCACATATCATCACCATGAGTGAAAGTAGAGTTATAGTTCTTACTTCGCCAAGCATCGCTAGAAACTAGCCAATCAGTGTTCCCCATGCGTAAATCGCTTGTTCTTGCAAGGATATACATCGTGGTGTGCCACACCTTCGGTACGGCTACGACCAGAGATGGGAATACCCAAGATTCCCGAAGGAAGTGCAGGTATGGATTGAGAATCTCTTGCAGATAATACGCCGTAATACCACAGTCAAGCCAATTTACCCCATAGCCCAGCCTAAGTCACACAGTGTTTGCTGCGCTTTCAGAAGAGCTCCTCGATGTCCCGCTGCTGATATCGAAGTGGCATGGTTGCATTAGTTCCATGCAAGCCATCGGTTTGTATCATGGCGGGAATTCTATGCGAAGTTCGTGTTTGTAGTCCTCGACAATGGAAAGCCGACCTAGGCCTTTTCTACCTTCAATTGCAATATCTGCCTTCAGCATTGATTTTGAACGATACCTTTGTCTTAACTCCTCTACTACAGCGCAGTCATCTTGTTGAGAGGTGATAATCAACTTCGATTATTTGCCCAAACCTGCATTATGAATGAGTCTACAATCGATTTCTGGAATATTCCAGCGGGGCGACCTCCTCCTGGAGTGGTACCGAATTTCGTCGATCCGCAGACCATTAGGCCTGTTTTGACGATTGGAATTTACGTTCTCTTACCACTAATGCTCTCCTTCGTGGTGGCTCGAATCTATACTCGTGCTTTCGTGACCCGGATGTTTGGTGTCGACGATTGTGAGTGAGGAATTACGTAGGTTGATCGAACTTTGCTGACAACAGATCTAGTTTTTTGCATTGTCGGTGTTGTTAGTATCCTTGTGTTGTTGACCATATCTAAGCCCGGACTAATGCACAGAAAGGCTTGCGTACTTGCTTATAGCGGGATTCTGTTGACAAGTAATCATTCCCCTCTCCAAATTCAAGTACGATATTACATGGCAGAATCAAGACTGATATTCAATATGAATGTATAGTACTGAACTTGAAGCCAATCTCGCCACTTGGAAGACATCTCTGGGATATTCCCGTTGCAGCGATCACCAATCAATATGTCGAGGCAGGCCACTCCATTTGCTAAACTTCAGACTCCGTCACTAACTGTAGTTTTAGCTCATTGCTATGTCATTGGTAGCCAGTCCTGCGGCTCTCATGTTCGTCAAAATATCGATTTTGGTCTTTAATTATCGAATATTCCAGGCAGAGCTTTGGGCTCGTTATGCCATGTGGGTAGGCATAACTGTTGTGACTGCCTTCTACTTAACCAATATTATCGTGGTCCTAGCGGTGTGCACGCCCGGACATGGGGAGACCTGGCTTTCAAAGGCAGAATATGGTTCTTGTGCCCCGACAGAGATCAAACTGGCTCATGCCCAAGGAATCTTTGGTTTCATCTCGGATTTATATATCGTAGCCATTCCATTGTGGATAGTGTCTCATCTGAGACTTCCCACCAAGCGCAAGGCTGGTGTCATGGTGGTCTTTCTTACAGGTTTCCTGTGAGTCAAATTTGGAATTCCCCCTAATTGATAGAACGCATGTTGATACAGCTTGAAGTGCCGTTGCCAGTTCAGTCGGAGGGCTGGTTACTCGTGTGCAACTCAGTATGGCCGACCCTGACCATCCGACGTTAGAATACTTGTTCGGGTATAGCATCTTTCTTACTCCCTCTATCAAACCTCCCCGGCAGACTGTTAATAACTCTCTCAAATAGTCTCTGCGAAGTATGCTTCGGTCTAATCGCCAGCTGCATGCCCGCCATCACGGTCTCCTTGAAGACCTTAGTAACAAACATAGTGTCCTCCTGGCACTCAGCTAAGAAATACTCGAACACACTCCTTTCAAGACCAGACAACAGTGGAGCGGAGCAACTCAAAGACTGGTCACCTGAAGTTCCTAATGCTAAGATGTCTGGGCTGAGAACCTTTATTCGCAGGGTTCAACGCACCAATGGACAGAGTGTGGCCGTAAGCGAGCTTGCTACTTTGGGTACAATGAACACAGAGGTTGAGCAAGACTACCACCAGCAACTGCGGAAGATGCAGGGAGTTGACGTTGAGAGAGGGTCCTGATATGAACGGCTGGATTATTGAGTGTGACTGTTGGATATATGGAAAGGTGTGTACTTCTTCAAAGTGATATCCAAACTCAAACTCATTACAATCCAGGTACCGTACATTCGCATTCAAACATAAGTGCGGAATTAAGTCTAGGAGCTAGAGCTGGGTGTGGAAACCAGGCACGGCAGTATACTATAACTTTCTTCGAAACCCAGACTTGGGTGTTTGATTACTTGAATATAACTTGTAGCTTCAAGCACCATATATCGTACCACAAATTTTCAGCAAGTTCGTAATCAATTAGACCAGTTCCTATTGCCATGTGCTCCAAAACTCATGAATTTGACTTTTGTCTCTTCTTCAAGCATAAAGCATAAAATCGACTTCAAATATACTTTGGACGAGTAGGCATATTACTGTTTCTCTTTGTTGACAGATAAGTCAATATTTTGGTAGCTCTAAGCCACACTCATCCTACGGATGCAAATTAATCTGCAAATGAATAACTGAAACAAGGCTAGCTAATGAATAAATTGGCATGCAACCTTTCCACTAAAGGTTCTGCGGATTCGAGGCAAGGCCAACAAGGTGTTGACTAAAGTGGTGGTAATCTTACCGACGTGCATGAATGTTGTATCACTACTTCGGATGTTCTAACTGCGGCACATATTAATAGCTATTTCCAGGCATATAGACCCCAATGCCGCACCCAATTCAAATGATCAAGACATCACTCCTTGATACCCTCGAGACGAATAACTCAGCCCTATAAAATTCTTCAGCAGAAGATGGAGCCCAAAGTTTCGATGTATCCAGACATGGCTTCTAAAGGCTCAATCGCGTCTGACTCGGATGAACTGGCATTCGTCACTTCAGCACTTGACCCCCAGCCACTACATCCCCTAGAACTACATGATGAAAAACAAGAACCGAGTGCCAAAACACGTGATTGGACATTCTTCATTGTGATAGGATCACTCTTCTTGGGAACGTTCTTGGTTGCGTTGGACACCACAATTATCGGCACTGCCACGCCTGCAATCAGTAGTGCTTTTCATGATCTGGGTGACATAGGATGGTATGGAAGTGGCTATTTCCTTACTTTGACAGCTTTACAGCCCAGCTTTGGGAAGATTTTCATAATTCTCGACGTCAAATCTGTCTATGTGTTCTGCATTTTAGTGTTCGAAGGTATGTCTCACTCCCGAGCCCTGAAGTATTATAAGTGCTCATACGTAAAAGCTGGTTCGATTGTCTGTGCTACTGCTTCGTCTTCCGTCATCTTTATCATAGGTCGCTCAATCCAAGGATGTGGTGCGGCAGGGATTCTTCAAGGGGCATTACTTATCGTCACCAAGGCGGTATCATTGGAAAAGCGGCCGCTCTATTTAGGCATTGTGATCAGTGCGTTCGCTCTTTGCGTGAAGATCGGCCCCCTGCTGGGCGGGGTATTTACAGAACATGTCACCTGGCGGTGGTGTTTTTGGATGTCTGTGAGCCTTCAACATTAGCTGGTTGACGATGGCTGACCTGACTCAGTAATGTGCCCACTGGTGCTATTGTCATGATCCTTATCATGGTTTTCCTGAAATTGGAGAGATCTAGTGAGAAAGTATCAAGTTCTTCTACCTGGTACCAGAAGGTGAAAGAGCTTGATCTCGTAGGCACGGTCTTGATCATTGCTTCGATATGCTGCCTGCTTCTCGCGTTGCAAAGGGGCGGCCAGACTGTTCCGTGGAACTCTCCTTCGACTGTCGGTCTCTTTGTGGGATCCGGCCTGATGTTCATTCTCTTTATGCTGATTCAGTGGAAAGGTGGCGACCACGCAACTTTGCCATTTTCAATTCTTCTGCGACGATCAATCATTTCCGGTGCATTGTACCTATTTGCAATGGCAATGCCAACTTATGTGGTGAGTTGCATCGAAGAAGTAGGGGAACATCGCTAACGTTCTAAGTATTTTTACTATATACCTATATACTTCCAATCCATCAAAGGCTTCAGTCCACTAAGGAGTGGAATCGATTTCCTAGCCCTTGCAATACCACAGATTGGATTTACCGTACTGTCGGGCTGGCTAGCGTCCAGATTCGGGTATTATGTGCGTACCTAACAATTGACCTCCCCGTGGCAGTGCCTCTGATATATCCTTCACAGACTCCATATTTGATCTGCGGAACTGCCATTAGCGTCATTGGATCAGGCCTTTTTACCATGCTGAACGTGGACACAAGACTGGGGACATGGGTTGCTTACTTTCTTGTCATTGCCTTTGGAACTGGAATATCGGCTAATCACCCATATACTGCGGTGCAAGCTGTGTTAGATGAAACCAGTGTACCCATCGGAAATGGTAATCAACGGTACCTTCCTTTTGAAATACTACTAACGCAAGTCAGCAATCATGCAATTCGCATTCTTTTTGGGTGGTGCTCTCGGCTTGTGCATTGCGGAAACAATTTTCATCAATACCCTCAGGTCCGAAGTTACTCGAAATATACCCGATGTGCCCGTTGACCAAGTCATCTCTGCAGGTGCATATGGATTGGCTACTCTCGCATCATACTCACCAGAGACCCTTCTTCTACTGAAAGAAGCTTACACGTATGCAATCCAAAGGGTGTTCCTCTTTGCGCTAGTGGCAGGGGCTCTGGCATTCTTATTTTCCCTGGGCTTTGAGCATCGAAATCTGAGGCAGGTGGCCAAAGAGCGAGAGCAGATAAATCTGTCCGCCAGTCAGGATGATTTGACCAATCAATAATTGGTTTGTCCCCATAAGCACAGCGTCGCCTCCTGTACTTACCGATATTCAAGTCGTGCCATGGAAATTTTCAAGAGATTTATGGCTCTGACTTATATTTACCGATATTGCGTTTAGAATCTATAGCATTCTCATTCAACTGCCTTGCTTTCAATCGTCTAAAATCGAAATTGAAAATATCCAAGAAGGGCTGCAAAAGTTGTACCGATAAATGAAATCTCGCCATTCACGATATCCGCCACCAACTTCGTCTTCAGCTGCCTTCCTATACACCTTGAAGACTCCAGTTTGACGTTGCATCACAATGCATGGCCGGCTCGGAGTCGGAGTACACATATCCACCATGACTTCCGCGTTCGACATGCTCAATCTAAGAACTCCCAGCATTTCAAAAGACTCAAGAAAAAGCTTCAACTTCCTCAGTTTTGCTAGTTCTGGTGGGAAAGACTGAGGCTGAAGTACGCTGGACCGTTTCCAAAACTGAAAGCCATCACGCTTGTGCTTCGGATTGTCCCTATCTTCGTCAACCTCGAGCCAGGCCAAGATAGGGTCAGGGATTTCTCCGGGATAGCTCTCCAAAAAAGCTTTCTTGTTGTCCTCACCGGACTTTTCTCTGTAGTCTTGATTCAAAGACGGAACTCGTTTGGGGAAGGGAGCCGAAACATCCTTGTTCTTTTTAGGGAGGTCTTTGTGTCCGATTTCAACAAACCAATGTAAGATCTGCGAAAACAACAGAATCGGAAACCCTTGAGGATTCACTGCCTTTGATTTGATGTATGAATCTTTGTGAACGTCTGTCATCTCGGACTGCAATTGTAGGATATCGCAGAAGACAGCCATTAAACTTTTGGAGTAGTCTACTTCGATGCCATTCACGGCCTCTTCTGGGAGCAACGACAGGATTGCATAGACAGTATCTCTAGGATCGGTACAACGATGATCCATGAATTGGTTGATCAGATGAACAATGGTATGTCTTTGTAAACGACGGAGGCCTTGATTTCGAGCGACGCCAAGGACAGACTGTGCAAAGACCGACACGTTCCAGTCTATGGCGTGAAAGAGTGCTCTCCATCCAATGCTGAAATTCCCAATCTGAATGATGAGCTCTCTCGCGTGATAGCACTCCTGAATGACCCACATCCGTTGCCAGTACTCTCGTTCTCCAATTTTTTTGATACCTAATTCCATCTCATTAGACCACTCTCGACCATAGTGTGGAGTAGTCAGCCAGCGCATAACCACGTCGCTGTCTTCGGACGAAGTGCCAAGCCATGCGATAACTCGGGTAGCCCTCTTATAAATATCTTTCATCAACCGGATCTGACTATTGCGCTCAGGTATATCTTTTTGATTGATACATACAGCATCAGCCCAGATGAGACGGTCCTTGCCCTGTTCTCGCAAATGCCATAATGCCGACCAGAGATTCTCGCGGAGTCGAAACAGAATTCCATTCAGTACCATTGTTTCAGAATTTCCAGGCCCCCAGCAGTAAGATAACGCCTCGTAGATGGGCTCGTTTTCCAAGTCCCAGACGTCTAAGCTGCATGTGACCGGATCTTCTGCTTTGCCGGCATGGATAGTGAGGAGTCTTATTTCTGTGGTATTTTCAAATGGCGTATACGTGTATTCTTCAGATGAAAAAGACATCTTTCGATGTCGTATGTGGGGTCTTGCTGCAAAAGGTGATAAGGGGACACGAATGAGGCTGTAGAGATACGCGTGGTGGTCAAGTTGTTGTCCATTGATTATTGGTCAACAACATCTTGTGGCTGCATGACCTCCCGTGACTTTGTGCAGAGCCATATCCTGCTCAAGGCTACATCGATTGTAGAACAGCTTGGAACAGAATAGGATCATTGACAAGGTACCTTGATCGCTTTTAAGGGAAATGAAAAAGGGGTGGCTCGCTTAGGGGGCTTTTTATTCTTATCAGACTTTGACTTCTCGACTTCCACACAGCTTGAACCACCAGAAATCAGATGAGATAAATCTCCTCAACTTCAGTAGTCTCTCGAAATCGCGGCATTTCCGCAATTCCCACTCGCACATAATAGTCCTTCTTTCGCACATGGGACGCCAATATTAACCCAACTCCAACCTTTTCCAGACTCAACAGCCGAAATGACCAGGACTTATGGGGTACAACGTCCCAGTGGACGTCGAGTAGATTCCTTTCCAGATAGCAATATTCCATTGACTTGAATTCCAGATTCGCAATCCTCGCACGAATATGAATCAACGCTGAGCCTAGTGTGCCATTTGGGTCGTTCCCTTTGGAATGGTCTCGACCTTAAGCACATATGGGGTCATGGAAGGGTCGTTGGATAGTCACCATAAGCAGCCTACTAGAGACTGCGGCATACATAAATCCTGTGGAGGAAGATTGAGAGAAAGAGCAGGACAATTTGGTGAAGTACCTTCTTTTCTGTCTTTGAGCAGCACTTCAGGACCATGATTGATAGGAGAGAAATATATGGTCACATGATCTTATGTCAATGGATGGGGATTCTCTGTATGGCATTGTCGTCAGCACATCTATGCAAGTCTTTGCGCTAGGTTTGAGTTGCCCAGAGTACTTGCAACAAACGTTATCAAACAAATCGTATATCCTAGACACCAGTGCCAGATTATGCTGTTTCTCTCATACGAGGTGTACAGTACAGAGAACTTCTTGCACATTGTCCGTCCAATTCCTTCCTCGATCATTTTCCATTAAGAAAAATCTCTCATCCAGGCGTAGGGTCTCGTATCAACATATTTTGGTACATTGGGAACACGTTTGACAACAAGCTTAACTTCTGGGATACCTCGTGCCTGCTCCTCTGGAGAAATGTTCTTCGTTCTGAAGGCAGGGAGGACGTTTTCCGCTCGCTGTTGGGGGAGAAGGTCGTATGGATCAATATCTTGACCTTCATCCTCTGACTCAGCATATTGCTGACCCATCGTCTCCTCCTCGTATTCCGCAAATCGTCCGTATTGTCAGGACCATGGCTGAGCAGGACTTCCTTCAAGCTCTCGAATCGCCCTAATTGTTTCCTTAATTCGTCGCCTCCTCCATTCATGTGTGTTTCCTCTCCGTGAGTATCATCATATTCAGCCCATCCGTCAAGATATCTGTAAGCCAAGCGCTGCACTTTCTTCAAGTCCGCCGCTACCTCGGGCTGCAGAGTCTTGTGGATGATGTTTGTGAGGCCGCCAGGGCCGCCAGACTTATACTCATCCCACTCCCAGAACGTGCCAAAGTCCGTAACATCCCATGGTCCAAAGAAAAGGATATCGATGTTTAGATCAGCGTAGATGTTCTGTGTTCCAAAACATAGCCGATACCATTGAAGGGCAATTTGTCTGGACTCGCGGCAGACACTCAACGCGGCTGGGTTCGGGGCTTGGTGCTTGCCCGGGAAGAACAATTTCCTGTAGTCACGATTGGTCTCGTATTCTCCGGATGGCGTGCTCCTGACTCCTGGGCAAAGCGCTCGTGGTCCAGGCAATGAAAAGTGCCAGATTCGACAGCGAATTTCTGGGCCAAATTTGGAGAACATTAGGAATAGGACAATTTCAGCAAGCTTCTTTTCTCGGTAGCTCTTCAGCCTATTCTTATAATCAAGTATCCGCCCTTCATGAGTACGAAGTTGCTCGTCAAGTTTGTCCAAGCGCTTGACGAGAATGCGCTTGGTGCCAGCGTGCGATAGACCGTGATGTTTGCACAATTCCTGGAGTTCGGCTACCTTTTTCCAGCGATGCTCATCTTGGTACTTGTCGTATAGAGGTCGGTCATTGCGAGGATTCGAATGTGGTAGATGTATATTATCGAGTGAAAGCTCAGAATATGTATTTTCTGGAGATTGAAGAAATGTTCGGATCGACGCGACGCGTCGGACCTTTCCGTTTTCGGCCGACCTCGATTTAGGAAAAGAAGACCTCGATATAGGAAAATTCTTACAAAATTCTTCGATTCGGGAAACGTTTGGTCATGACGCACGATTTGTGGTAATACAGGAAATAAGGAGAGAAGTTACCCCTTTTTGCTCAAGCGAGATGTCTCGTGATTGGCTAAGTTGCACCTTCCTTACATGGTGGCAAAGGCGCTACAAACACTTCTGCAATCCAGTTCACTCCTTCCTTCCTCGTTCTCTCACTCTTCTTCCTGCTTCGTCGTCCCTCTGTGACTCATTTCCTTCCAGAGTAGACAAGATTTCAGATCTTCGTCTCATGCATTCACCTCTTTTTTCCTCTTCGTGTTAGACTATGCTTCAACGTCAGTATCAGTCATGATGTGCTCTCCGCTTTGAGTCGTTTACACTATTCTCCTCCGCCTCTTTACACCGCTCATTCTCCGAGGGCTCACTTTTTGCGTGATGCCGAGATGCCTAGGTTAGCAAACAGGACCTCTGTTTGACACCCTCGAGTTACACGCAAAGCATATCGACGAGCACGGCATTTTTCAGGTGGGTCACATGTCGCAAGCATTTCCTCAAGTCTGTCATGATCATTATGGATTAAGCTAACTTCTCTATATCAGTTGAAGCCCTTGTACAGAGTCGAGCACGTCACATCCAGTGCCGTCTCGTTCACATTCAAGCAGTACGCCAAGTCCGTTCCGTTCGGACTGACAACATTGATGTTCGATGCGACAATGTTGTTACACACGGCCGAGCTCGAGCACGCGAAAGTTCCGATCTCTGGCTGATACTTAGATGTTGTCTTCCCATTGAAGTTCTTGAAAACAATATCAGTAATCGTCAGTGGCGACGGGTATTCCAAGCACAAAGTCAAGTTTGACTGTCCATAGCATTGGTCTACTTCGATGGCATAGTCCACCTTGTCGATGAGCATGGTATCGTAGGTGATATTGTTGACTTTTCCGCTTCCGCCGCCTCCTTGGAGGTCACCGCTCAATGCTGACGGAGTGTTGGGCCAAACTTTGATTCGAGCACCGTCTGTGGTGTTGTGCATTGAGGCGTTGAAAACATAAATGTTTTCAACAATGTCATACTCGCCAACGTACTGGCCAAGTGAGCCTACAGATATTCCGTGGCTTCCGTTGCACCAGAGGTTTTGTACTAGCATGTTTGTGCTGTTCGGTTTGAAGGATACGCAATCTGCGAATGTCAGCAATGTGTCCGATCTCAAGTCAGGAGACACTTACCATCACCATTGTTGATCACAGAGTTCTGGATTGTAATGTCTGTGCTTCTATACGTATCCCAGCCATCTGTGTTCTTTGCGACATTTACACTCTTGCTTGCACCAGCGATATTGATGTTGTCGAAGACCACGTTCGAAGCGTTGGCGACAAAGTGGTAGTATTCTGGCGAGTATCGCAGAACCAAATTGCTGAGGATCGAGTTGTGAAGCCCATCAATTCCAATTAGAACTGGTCGAAGCGTGTAAATGTTTGAAGCATATAGATCGTACCAGACCTGGCCGTTTCCATCAATGGTTCCTCCTCCATAGATATTCACATCGTTGCCACCCAGTTTGAAGAATGAGGTCACATTCTGAAAGATGAATCTGAACGAATTTGCTTGCCAGTATGTTGTATCGTTTGTGAATTGAATGTATGATTGGATGTCTAGTCCTCTATCAATCTCAGAACATTTGGAAATAATCATCCCACTTACCAATATCGATGTGCTCTAAGAACGTCAAATCTAGCGCAGTGCCAATCGTGTATTTAATTCCTTCCCTGAAAACCACATGGCCACCATTGTTGCAAGAATGGAGAGCACTCAAAATGTAAGTGGAGTCGTCAGTGACGCCGTCGTTGTGACTCTGCACATAGCAGACCTTATTTCGCGGAGGCGGAGATGGTGGGGGGACATGAGGTGATTTGGGATGGCACGAAATCGACGGTCTTGGTGATGTATGATCTGGAGCAGACTTTCCGCCAGCTCCTTTGGCCCAGTCTTCAAAAGCTTGCCATGTTGGAGAAGCAATTGATACTGTGGCCAAAGCAAGAAGACTCGTCAATTGGAAGCGCATCTTGGCAAGTGCGAGGGGACGTCAATTGATGAAATTGGCAATGATTGACTGCAGCGATGAGGTTTGGGAGGAAAGCATCATGTCTTTATTTATCAAGCTCAAGATAAATTTGGAGAGCAGTAGCTTCGGGACTGATGCAGTGGTGGAATGCAAAGTTTAGGATGAAGACCTGGATATTTTTCCGGCCAGCTCTCCACCCCCAGGAACGTGATGACGATTCCAGGGGTTAAGCTGGGATGGCTTGGGCAAAGTGGCCAACCAATTTCTCTGAAAGGCGGGGATCTCCTCGAGCTCCCCAGCTTCTCCATTGATTTTTGGATGTCGCCGCCAAGGAGCTCCCCAAGCCCCGCATCTTGAACCCCGTTCCAAACTTTTTCTATTCAACATGATTCGTTGGAACGGATATCATCAGGTACGCGAATGAACATCCATGTAGATCACTCACGGACAAAAACGTGGTTGGTGGAACTCAAACGTGGCTGTCCGGCCGCGTTCCCGAGATTCTGGAGAAGCTTTTCTGCATCTCCTCTACATCACAAGTCATTTCATATCATGTGTAATTAATTGCAATGCCATCTGCTTACTGTTGTGCTTTTCATTGCGTCGTTCTTCATTTGTGGACTTGAGTTCGGAAAAACTGCTTAGACCTAGAAGGAAGTAATCTTCCGAGAAGCCATTCTCACGTGGTACCCCCTATCTCGTGCCTACCTACCTATATCCGAAAGGAAACACGTGCAGTACCATTGCACTTCATTTACCTTCGCTTTGGTGTACAATTAAACATCAAACAAACAATTACCAGGACACACAACCAAGTGTCAATCTCTAGCATATTTATAGGCCTTGACATGAGCTCATGAACGAAGCTTCGTTGTCACATGTTGACTGGTCAATTCGTCACTCCTTACAAAGATTGCATTTGCCTTTTCAAGCGAAAGCTGCAGGAACTTGGCATCTGAAGGCTGATCTTTGAGCAGCTCTCAGCTCTTGGACAGGAAGGCCTGGCCTAAAAGAAAGCACAGCACTGAGCACTCTCCGTTGAGAACGAGAACTTGATATCTGACAGTGTGAAGCGAACCTCGTGTCAACATGAAGACAAAGAAAATAGAAGTCAAGAAAACAAAGCGCTTCAAGCACCAGCTTCCTTGCTTTAAGCGCCGTCGAGTCCCTTGGTCAAGTCATTGTACTTACTGCACACAGAATGCACGAAGCCTCTTCTCACCCAGGGTCACCGTCACGAGCCCTTTTGTTTTAGTGTGTCGCATGGTGAAAACGAGCCTGCCGTTTTTTCAGACCGGGTTACTGGGAGCCATGAAAACCTGGATTCTGAAATTGAAAAAAGGAAAAGGAACCTTTGCGAAACGGCCCATGCGGGAGCGGTGGCTTATTCTGCATGCTGCAACACCGAATGAAGTCGGGCTGACGAGAGCTAAACCACACAACCCCCACACTTCAGATTGAACTTTTATTTTTCACCTGACATCTGACCTCTCTGTTCAACCGTGGAGGAGTGGAGAATAGAATTTGGGTATGATAGGTTCATCGATTGATGACAACTCGTAAGTGGAGGATGTAGTGGAGAAAGTCATCCACCAAGAGCCTCCTATCATGGTACTTATTCCGTCCGCTCGATGAGAGCACATTGCATGGCTATAATACTGCAATACCGAGAACCAGGTTATCGAAATCGCAAAAGAAATAATGCTTTCCGTGCAGGCGGTAAGTCCATGATTGGAAGAGATCTTGGTACGCGTAACCTGGTGAAGATCCGGTTCGTGAGAGGACATAGCGATCTACGATCCTCGATCTCTTGCAGATTCACTTTTCCAACGGAATGCACAGCTCCTTATCGGTCAGGACCTAGACCTGGCCATTCGAAGGAGTTCAGACCCCGAGGACGATGGAAAGGAGAAGTGTGAAGAGCTGGCGGAACGTAGTCTGGTATACTTTGCGAACCCCGCGTTGTGTGGGAGTCGTTGATTCAGGGTCCAGGATCAAATTCCACCCTTAGTACATGCTTTATATTAAGTTTACCCTCTACTCCCGCCTCACTGGTCGTGGCGTACGCATGTGGAGAAGCAGGCGCGCTCAAGGGCTGCAAGCCTTCCAAGCACTTCAAAAAGTTCCGATGACATTAAGAGCTTTATAGCCAGTAACCAAGACTGTCACGGTCTATCTTGCATCGTGATCTTATCCGGGAAGCTTTCCGCGCCCCGCCTCCGAAACTTTGTGCAACGACGGAGGTCGATCTCCTCCTCCAACTCCTACACGGCGTGTAAAGTTGCCAGGCACCCCAACCACCATGTGAAAGCCGAGACGGAAGTTAATGCAGCGACAGGGCCATCTAGCCACATAATTTCATTCCAGGACCGCGGCTTAACCTTGACCAGATCTCGAGGCATGGCTAGCTGTGCAGGTGCATGTGCAGCAGCGTGGAAAGTCCGCCCGGCTTGTTATCAGAATCGAGCTCCATACTTCATATAGTCTCACCCACATCCCGTCCTTCTTCTTTTCACTCACAAAGTGATCTGTCGAATATTACACATTATCATTGAAAGCTATTCGTAATGTCTTTGGCCCCTTCCACTTGCGAGTACATGAATTACACTGAACTAAAGATGACATCCTAGGAACCAGCCGTCTTGCAGAAGAACCGCACCCTATTTTCAGATCAAAGAGACCATGCCGAGGCCCGGCACAAGCAAGCCCACAATGTCATTACGCTTGAGAATGAAAGAAAGTTCTCCCGCCACGGGAAAGCCTTGAAAGATAATGATGGGGAGAAAAAAACAACTCGCAGAGATTCTATTGCAGACACTCATCACTGTACACGTCATAATACGGCAATCCAGACGATACCAGATCCCGGATCCAGATTCTCTCCTTTCCACCCAAAATGCCCGAATGGGATATCAGAACCGAGAAGTAGACATAGCCGAGCCCCCACCACTTCCACCAGCAGCAGCCGCAGCAGCATGATGCTGATGATGCTGATGCTGATGGAAAGGACCGCTCCCGTCGCCGCTGAAAAGCGGTCCGCCATCAAGGGTGTACACCCCCTGACACTCCTCCAGCCCATACATCTCCTCAAACGGCGAATCCATGTGCTCCTGCTCCTGCTCGACCTTCGGGAACGGCGCGAAGTACGGACCAGCGTCGCCAGCCGGCGGCGGCGTCAACGGGGATCGCTGTCTCCTGCCACTCGAGGTCTGCCGCTCGAACTGGGCGCGACGCACGCTGTCGATGCGGGACGTGCTGAAATGGTCGCGATCTTCCTTGGGGCGTTGCTGCTGTTGGTGGTGGTGGTGTCGCGAGAGCTTCGTCTTGCACATTCCGCCTTTGCGACCGGATGATTGGCGGGTTGGGGCTGGGTACTCTCCTCCTGCTGCTGCTGCTGCTCCTGCTCGGGGCAGTTTCTTGGCGGATGAGGTGCCTTTGCGGTAGCGGGTGGTGGACTGGACGCCGTCTTTGATGGCGAAGGGTTCGAGGACCCATTCGGTGGATTTCTTGGTGTCGTCGCCTTGGAGTTTGCGTTCTGTTTTCTTGAAGGCCTTTTTGGTCTCTTTGTTAGTGGGGTTTGCTGCTGCTGCTGGGCGGATACATAAGGAGGATGAAGGGATGAGAGTGTACGTACAGCGTTCATAGAGAGATTGTGTCGAATGCTATTCATCCATCCTTTCCCATCCGAAGCTCCTTTCGCCGTGTTGTCCCTGAACCATTGATATATCTCCTGCAATACCATGGAGTGATTCGGCGCGCTCATCAGTGCGCGATAGATCAACTTGGCGTACGGCTCGTCGGCCCCATGATCATCCACATCCACGGCCGTCATCTCGCGTGAGCTGTTCCCGCCGTTCTCGTCGGGCGAGCTCTCGTTAGAAGTCATGAACGCGGGAGGTTTATCGAAGGGCAGACTGCTGGGTCCAAAACACTCATCTTCTTGCTTGGGTCCTCCTGAGAGGGGACTATGGCTGATGCTCAGGCGGGCGAAGTGATCACGGGGCTCTTCGAGAGATGGGTAGATGAGGTTGGGGCGGCTCTGGTTCATGGTCTGGAGATCGTGTTTATGGGCGTTGTTCATGGGGTACATTTGTTCGTAGCTGTCCAGCATCGTCATGTTGGAGGAGGGGTCGTTGTACAATCGCGGATTGTCTGGCATCCAGCGAGGGATACCTGGATCGAGCCAGACGCCATTATTGTTGTCGTTGGCGCCAGTGGTGAGGCCGGGCGAGTAGTCGTAATAGTCGTTGGTATTTGGGTCTTCGAAAGAGGGGGTATGTTGAGATTGGTCTTGCCAGAGACAGGTAGGGTTAGTCGTCATCGAGACTGGAGGCATCGAGTTTCCCAGGTCGTAGTTGGTACCTAGAAGGTTGGAGGAGGAAACAGGAGGATTCGTCATGAAGTGTTGAGGTGATTGTAGTTGTTGTTGCTGTTGTAATCGAGGAAGGCTGTCACAGGAGAGCATTGGATGGGATGAAGTTGATTGTCCTGAGGAGGATACGGGAGCATCGGAATATTGATGGAAGCTGATGGGCAAGCCGGGAGTGGTGTGAAGTCTCTGCTGGTGATATTGGCCGGAATTCATACTGAGAAGGAGCACGGCAGTAGCAGCAGGTAGGGAAAACAGACCCCGCCGCTCGGAGAGGTGGCTCACGGTGAAGTGGTCCTTTCAACGCTGGAGGCGATTGCTGCTGGTGGTATTGTGCTGTGCGACAGACTGAGCGGATATCGAGTCGGAGATTTCGAAGAATTGGGAATAGCAAAGGAAGGTGTGATGTAGTTATTCACCCAGGACTATACTGATAGTCCCGGGCCGTAGCAGGACAAGGCCACAATGACAGGACATGCAGCATGGCGTGCCAACGCATGGACAGAGGTCGATGCGTGATGCAAGCCTTGTTTGCATCGGCAGGTAACATAAGGAAAGATTGAGGAGAATTCGACCCTGGTAAGGGACGTTCTGAAGGCAATCACGATCACTTGCTACCTGTCAGCCAGTGCAATCCGCACCATAAAAATGAGGCAGCCATATGCAGCCTTCATTGTGGAACTAGCGTCGGAGAGCTGCATGGCCCTAGAGGAGGGGGGGGGGGGGTTGACTAGACAGAATGGGAGAGTTGCCAAGGGGTGAAGTACCACAACAACAGCCTCGCTCGGGGCTAGCGTTCTTGCAATCATTCTTCCATTGTATGCCTGTTGTCTCATGGATAGAGCCGCTTCTAGAAAAGCGCTAGAACTAGGCTGTTGATTCAATTACCCGTCCAGAAAATTAAGCATTTCCGGGACAATTCCTTGATTGAGAGAACGCGGTGTAAGGGGACGAGACTGATCCACTGCTTCAACCAAGAAATTGAGAGATGAGCAGCAGCTACCCACGTAGGCGACACAGCCCCGGGAAAATCTAACGGCACTCATGCAGTACCAGTGTCCGCGCCTATCTTTACCAGTTGAAGGCACCACAACGAAGGAACAATGGCTCGGCAACGTTCTTGTGGCTCATATCTGCCACCCGGGCATGAGCACGGATCCTCAGCCGGCCATCGCTGGAGGGGTCCCATTTACGACGCAAAGTATCAACGGCGCGTACAACATGTTACCTTTGCACCACAGCACACGTGCTATGATCTGATCTGATCTGGAATAGTGCTTGTGAGAATTTGCACTTCTTTGCTGCTATGGATTTCTACTTCCCAGGTCAATTGTCTCAAGTATTCCCCACAAGCAGAATCGAAACAATCACTTCCTGTAGTATATCTAAATGACAAGTCAGCAAATAATAAATACACGCGCACAATTGATTGTTCCTTACCTTCTTGTACTGGAAGTGGAGCTGAAGTATGCCCTATGTGGAGAGTCAGTTTTCTGCTCAGGGGTTGCATGGGAAACCATCTAACGCGCGCCTGATGCTTGCTCGCGGTAAGGTAAGCATGCGTACCTTGTCAAAGCTGCTTTTGAACCCACGATCCCGCTTCGCACTATAGTCCCATTCCTTGTCTATAATGCGGAAAGCGATGTCTTCGTACGGGGGTCCTGCAATGAAGCGGATTAGGCAAGTATCTTCCTCTCCGGCGGGTGCGAAGGATTCGCCTCTCTTGCGGCCATGCTCCCTTATAATCTTAAATGTCGGTGCTTTGCTCTTGTCGATGAGATCCGGATAGAAAATGTTGAACTTGTAACCTTGCACAACTTTTGGCGGAGGATTATCATGGTCGTAGTGAGTCTGGTTGTACTTGTTCCATTCATATCCCATCTGTACACGATTGAAGTACCTTGGTTTTCTTGGTCGGTATTTGTCTGCCCATTGTGGTTGATCTGCCGTTGCAACTGCTTCCTCTCCAGTGAAGATTTCTTCGTCCTCGTCAACACCCCGAGCAACTTCTCGCTCATATAATGCTTTTGTTGCCTGAGAGAAATCTTCGTTGGGGGCAGTGGAGAATCGTTGAGTTCCTGGAGGTGCAGCTGAAGTAGTTGCGATACTGACAACCTTGCTGGTCGAACTTGCACCCTTCTCTGCAGCTTGTTGTTTCAGTGGAATATAGCCCAACTTCAAAACTTTTCGACGTTCTGCTACAACTTTCTGAAGAAACACCGATTCGTCAATCACCTCACTCGACTTGTCTTCAGCATGCAGCTTCAATAAAGGCTCTGGATCGTAGATCTGAGAGTATTTGAAATCGGATTGAGGTCGGAAAACTTCTGAGACATCCGTCGATTGTTCGGCACCTTCCTCGGAAACTCGAAGTGGGCCACCTAACAGTTCCTGCATCTTCTCTCGCACACCTTGTGCATCTTCCTCTTGTTGCTTGCGCAATGTATCTAATCGACTATCAAGAACCGACTGATACACCTTCTTGAGCTTTGCCTTGGCTTTCCATATCAGGAGACTTCGCAGTAATTGTTCCCAGTAGTCGAAGTCGATATTTTCGTTTGACCGCAGTTTCGCTCTGATTGACTTCTCCAAAGCCTCCAGCTGCTCATATGTCTTTGGGCCTAGCAGCTTATCGATATCCGCAGAAACAGAGTTGACAGCACGACCTTCTGGACCCATTGGCTTCAATTTTTGACGACGGTCATTGCAGATGATCTGCATTGTCTTCCAATAATCCTGATTCTTCTTGTTCTTTTCCAAAGCAAGGTAAGAGTTGATGTCATTCTCCAGCTCGATGAATTGAGCGTCATTGAGACCTTCAAAAACTCCTTCTGGATCTACGACCTCATGCTGAACCTCCTCTTCATCGTCATCGAGTAAATCTCTGTCTGGGTCGATTACTCTCAGAATGACCGCGAGCCAATCTATCGGCTTTGCTCTCCCTTCCCGTACGCGTATGTCTGCCTTCTTCTTTGCCTGCTTTAGAACGAAACTATCTTCCTCAGAAACCCATTTCCGTGTTTGTTCATCTTCGAAAGCGTCATTGTTTCGTGGAGGTCGAAAGTCGGGAGTTCTGCTGCCTGAACCTGTTGGTCTTGAAGATTTCGATATGCGATTGTTTTGATCTCGTCGAGGCGCTGTAATGTCTCTTGCAGGTGATCCGCGACCTGCTATCATTGCTTTCCTTCCAGGATCCATGGTGACTCTGTTCGACAATGTTGCTGTCGCAAAGTACCTAGGTAGATATCGAGAAGTCTTGTCAACTTTTCCGACATAATTTAGAGCTGGCTGGATAAGGTTAAGCGGGGCATTTTTAGCGTCTCGAGACGATCACCAATCGAAGTGGTCCCTCAGACGAGGCTGTCGCTTCAGCCCCACGTTTATTTCGAGGCACCACTTCTGCTCACTCACCACTTCTTCATATCCGCTTACTTTAACGACGACAGTATTTTATACACCGCCTTTGATACACCGCCTTCCATACACCGCCTTTCATACACCGCCTTTGAACACTCCGAAACCATGGCTATTCTTTCCGGATGCCCAGGTGTAGAGGTCTGCGTACAGTCAGTCGACGATGGAGGAGCCCAAGATTTGCAAGAGTATGACGATGATGGAGGCTGGACATATCGAAAATACAGCCATCTGCCTGAAGGGCAGCGCATCTCGAAATACGTGGAAAGCAAGGCCGGCGCACAGTTTCGCATTCGAATCATCTTGAAGAATCCTTTCAGGTTGACAAGCCAAAGCGTTACCTTCAAAGCGAGTGTTGACGGTCACGGAATTGCCCAAGCCTCGTGCACTGCCGACTATTTCTATCGTGCTTCGGGGTACTATATGGAGTTGATTACGGCGAGACTCGATAGGATCAGTGGGACTGAGATTACCAGTCGGCCGTTGAAATTCAACAACTTGAAGAAAGGTAGCCTCGTCATTACTACTGGAATCACATTTCACTAACAATTTCGCAGTCGACGATACCGACTCTACACGAGTGAGGCAAGATTCGAGAGCGGTCATCGGTATTGGAGAGATTGTTATTTCTGTGTTCCGAACTCTTCAAAGAGATCCTATCCTACCACCACCACTCTATAGATCCACAGTATACAACCCAATCGAAGAAGTCGCAGAGAAAGCTTTGAAAGGCAAAGCTATATCACATGGAGTCGCATATGGAGAGCAACAGATTGTGACTCGACATATCAAGGAGACAGTTGATGTGGATGGATATAACAACCCTCTGGGTGTATTTATATTCAAATACCGATCGATGGGTACGAACCTCCCTTTAATTCCAAAAACTTTCATTAACTAACAATAATCGACAGAGGACCTAAAAATCGAGTTGATCATCCCACGTTCGCCATCTCCACAGCCAGCCATCGCACCTCTCAATCTCAGGGGAAATCTACCCGCAGCTCGACGAGAACGTCTAGCCAACCTCAAGGTAAATTATCCTCTGACTCAGGAAGATGTAGCTAACAATTTGTAGCGGGAAATCGAAGAAATCAAAGCCGAAGAAGAAGATAGCCAACCCAGCGGAAGCAAACGCAGACGAACCGGTGCAGCTGGGAGCAGCGGCAGAGCCTACAAGACATCATGGACCGCTACGGGCCAGGTGGTCGTTGATCTTACCGATGATTGATTGATCTCGAATTTCACTTTTTCTGTTTTTCTTACCTGCGTTGCTTTGGAGTACAGCGATGGCGTTCCTTTTCTTCTTTACTTGTTTACCATATCATGAATCTCAGCAAGGCGTCTGGATGGATGGAAAGGGGGGTGCATTTGCGACGATTTCTTACCATGACTAGATACCCGATTCACTTTGCAGATCATTCGAAATATAACGTTGCTTTCCGTACTTCGTGGCTAGGCTATTGTTTGGTTGTGAGGTCGCACTTTGAAAGCTTATAAAGTAGAGACAGTGACCATGATACCACCAGGTATTTGGCTTGGTTGTCTGTGCTATCGCACTGTGAGGTTTACAAAGTCGGGACAATTGTGATGATACCACCAAATCTTGGCTTGTTTGGCCGCAGCGTCGTGCTTTGCGATTTGATAAGTAGGGACATAACGCCAGATACTTACTTTACCTGATGGTCTTTGGTATCCCGCTTTTAAAAGTATAAAATAGCGACATACTACTAGATATTTACTTACTCTGCTTGATTGTCCATGGTATCCCGCTTTGCAATCTTATAAAGTAGGGATTAACCACCAGATATTTACATATTTACTCACTCTGCTTCCTCGTCCATAGCACTGCACTTTAAAATCTTAAAAAGTAGGGACTTACTAATAGATATTTCCTCGATTTCCTCGTCCGTGGCATCCTATTTTAAAATCTAACAAAGTAGACACATACCACTAGATATTAACTCACTCTGCTTTGCTCGTCCGTGGGCATCCTACTTTAAAATTTAACAAAGCAAATATACACTACTTGTTGGAAATACGGTCCATATTAGGTGAGTCTGATGTCACGAGATCTCGCGTGACACTAGACTGAATGGGGATTAGCTCCATTCAAGCTCGAGTATATCCTCAAGCTCCTAGTCTTCTTAGCTCTTTAGTCAATCAACACTGATTCAACCTGCCTGCTTCCCTGCCCTCGTGATCCTTCTAGGTGATCATTACACCTGAAGGGGATACGAGTTAAAGACTACTAGATATTTATTTACTCTACTTACTCATCCATGGTACCACACTTTAAAATCTCAAAAAAAAAAAAAAAATAAGGACTTACCAATAGATACTTACTTGGCTTGCTCGTCCGTGTCATCCATCGCACTTTTAGTTCTTATAAAGTAGGAACTTACCACCATTACACTCACTCAACTGAATTTTGATCGTCCATGATATCGAAGTTTGAAAATCTACAAACTAGGGACATACCACCCTTACAATTACTCACTCAACTTAATTGTCTGGCCTCTCCCCACGACTTCGGAGCAGCCCTCCAGATGGTTGCAAAGACAGACATTCACATCTCTTTTATCTATCTCATGTCCAACTCTCTCTTGAAGTCTTCGACTCAAGAATATCCTGCTTTTCATAACACCTCCTCTCCTCTCCTCTCGATGAATAATAATCTAATGCATTCCTGTGTATAGCTGGAGATGGGGATTGATTTAATTTTGCTCGGGGTATTTATTTATTTATCTCAGCCGATCCATCCATCGGGTTTCGAAACACCACCGCACCCTCTAGCTACATACATACATATTCATTCATTCCCCTTCCACGCTCAAAAAAACTCAGAACCACACACCCCACGACTACTCGCAATTCCATCCCATCCCATCTATTCCCTCCCCTCCTCCATCATCTCAACCTCCCCACATCCAAATTTCCAGCACCCGTTCCTCTCTGAACCTCATTTCTTTTTTTCCTTTTTTTTTGGGTCTCGGAGCGAGGGAAGTAATTTTCCGTCCGTTCAAGCTCGTAGAGGGGAAAGTAGAGCTTGCTTACTTAGGGGGGAAACTTTGGGAGAAAAGCTTTGGGGGAGGGATTGGGAGGATGCGTGGATGTGTGTGGGCTTGATGGGTAGTATTTATAATTGAGTGGAGATTTTTCGGGTTATGTTAATAGTCTTCTTACTTGATTCCTAGTGAATCTGAAGTGCAGTTTCTGCTAGATAGGTAGTAGGAATGAGCCCAGTCACCTCCTCCTTATTTAAATCAATCACTCATCCCCGATTAATTGATAGTCAACACTCATCAATCATAGTCCAAAAAAAAAAAAACCTTCATCATAAACCAAATCCATATATCCAGCTATCATACCTATCCTACCAGCGCCGCAAAAAATGCCATGATTGAAGCCAAGCCAATGCCAGCCGCCCATTCATACAATCATATCATGATATCTGTCTCCCTCTATCTGCATATCTGCATATCTGCATATCCTCCTCTCTATTTTCAAGGTCTTAAATCCCGGTGGTAAGCTCTCTAGCTCTCAACGCTCGCCCAGCCCCTCACTACCTCAACCCCCACCCCCCCTCACTCCCCTTCCTAGTCTCAAACCTCAATCCCCCCCGTCTAAAAACCCTCCTACACCTCTCCTCCCCACCCCCCTCCAACCACCTCCCCAGATTCTTACACTGAGACACATCCATACTCTCCAACATACTACAGCCCTCAACCACAGCCTCGACGCCCGTGCCCGTGACCCTCACACAGCCTCTCACACTCAGTTCCCTGAGCTCGAGCAGGTGCAGCCCGATGCCGCGGAGGGAGGAGTCGGAGACGGCGCTGCCGCAGAAGGAGAGTTTGAGGGAGCGGAGGCGCGGACAGCCGAGGGAGAGGACTTCGGTTGCGGTGTCGGAGAGGGCGCAGCAGAATGACTGTTTTTTTTGTTAACTTCATTCTTTCAATAAGAAGGGAAGGAGGGGAAGACAAACCAAATCCAACTCCCTCAACCCCTTCGCAGCATTCGTTAGATACACAATCGCATTATCAGTCAAATACGTGCAATCCGCCAAAATGAGCCTCTCGAGCCTCGAAAACTTATAGATACTCCAATGTTGGAACCCACCATCCGTGATCGTCGTACAGCGCGTGAGATCGATGCTCTGGAGCCTCGAATGAGCGTGGACGGCTAGATGAGCCATGGAGCGATCCGTGACGTGTTTGCAGTAACTCAGCGTCAAGCGTTTGAGGTTTGGACAGCCGACTACGGTGCCGACGGGAGGAGCGGCGGGGTTGGGTTGTTGGAGGGCTTTGGAACGGGTGTTTTGTTGAGGAGGGGCGGGTTCGGTGACGACCCAGCCAACGATGCGGGCGAGGAGGTTGTCGCTGACTTTGCGGCAGTTGGAGAGGTCGATTTCTTCGAGTTGTTTGGCGTTGTTGGCCATTTCTAGGACGGCGTTGGCGGTTATGTCCCAGACGCTTTTCATTTTCCAGGCGTGCACGTTGGAGCCGGATTGTTGGGAGAGGGCGGAGAAGCCTTCGTCTGTGATGTGGAAACAATTACTGATATCGATGGTTTCTGGTCGTTTCCCAACAAATGGGCAGATGATGTCAGTTAGTACTTTGTTGGTAACTTGGCGATTATAGAGAGAGAGATCAAGGGTTTTGCAGATTTTCGGAGATGTAGTGAGAAGTTTTGACCAATGAAGTGACACACTTCGGAGCCGCATAAGCTGATAAATGTCGAGATACGAAAATATCAGAATAAGTATTGGATCCGGAAGAACACCTCTATTATATTGACTCGGCCTCCGTTGCGTCCTTGGTCTCTTTGGACGGAAGCTCGAATCTGGCGGTGTCATAGCTAGTGGTGATTTTGTCGGAGTTGGAGTTTGAGTTCTCGACCTCGTTTTTGGACCTGATTGCACTTTCTGCTCTTCTGGTGGTGGAGTGTCAGGAACAGGTGGAGCATAAGAACCTCTCCTTGATCTCGCTCTCATATTATCCATATCGACACTCAAGAAAGGATCAGGATCCAGAGGTTCCAAAACCTCCTTATCCTCTGCTCTACTTGGCTTGTGCGGACTGGCAGGTTTCGACGGGGTGAACGTGACTTGTGGAAGACTGGTCCGTATAGGTGTCGTGACACGATCTTCAAGTTCCAAATCGTTGATTGAAGGTGCATCAACATCGATCATATGCACATCTTCATCCTGGTGCTCCATTCGAGTTTTGGCAGTTCGCTCCACCTGTTTCTTGATATCCGGAGGACATCTTCGCCATAGCTCTTCCAGAACCTCTCCACTGATCAACAGACACTCTACTGTTGTAATTGATCGAACAGTAGCTGTTCTCCTGGGTGCTAGAGCCAGACTAGCGACTTCACCAAAATACTGCCCTTGCTTCAATCTCGGCCGAATGTAAGAAGGATGTCCATGATTCGCGTGACTGAAAGATTGGCCATTTGTCGTCTCATGTATGATTTCCACCTCTCCTCTTACAATAAAGTAAATCTCGCTTCCAGGCGACCCTTGGAGAATAATATCCGTGAACGGAGGATACGTCTTCGGCTGTGCACTCAAGCCCAGAAAATGAAGAATTTCAGGAGGAAGCGTTGAGAAAAGTGGTAACTCCTTCAACGTTCTCCTCACATTCACAAACCCACTTCCTAACGCGCTTCCAGCCGCAGGATCCTCAATCCCTTGCGGACTTGGCGATTTCCGCTTCTTGGTATTGATCACCGTCCCCTTCTCAATCTTCCCCACATCACCCATCGAAACCTCTCCCGGCGCCGCCTCCCGCGCAAGCAGTTTCCCTCCTCTCGACGGCAAAGAAGTCGAAACCAATTTCGGCCCAAACCCACTCTCCTTCCGCTTCTTATTCAAGATCGTCAAGCGCTCTTGAGCCTCCTCCATAATCGCTTGTTCCATCTCTGGAAAATTCGGCAGCTCGGTCCGCAGATCCTCCTTCTTCAGCACCACCAGCAGACACTTCGTCCGCGCGATGATGGTCGCCGTCCGCGGGACGTCCATCAGGATGCCAATCTCCCCAAAGAACGCGCCTGGCCTCAACTCCGCATACGTAGCCTCGCCATCCCGCGACGTGACTGCCACCGCGCCCCGCACCAGCCAGTACATCGCCTTGGCCTCATCGCCCTCCGTCAAGATATGATCGTGCGGGGAGTGCACCTGCGGTCTCAAGTGCTTGCCAATGGCAGCCAGGAACGAGTCGGGCGCTGAGAGGAACAGCGGGAACGAGCGAATGCGGTCCACGAGGTCGAGCGGCATGTCGGGGATGGTGGAGGCTGTCAGCGGGGAGGGACGCACGGGGCGGGTGGGATTGGTCTCGATGTTGAAGGAGCGGATCAGGGAGAGGGAGTCTGGGATCGGGGCGCCATTGGTTCTGAAGGGCGAGCTGGGCCCGCCGCGGTTCCGCCGCATGGTTTGTGGTTTTGTTCTTGGGGGTATTTGGGTGAGGGGAAGAGGAATTTGGGTTCGAGGAGATGGTGCCTGCCAAATCGCATCCGTTATTGGCACGGCCTATCGGCCGTCAGTGCCAGGTGAGAGGCCAGGTCTGCAGATAGATGATGCGTGTGTATGTGTGTACGTGAAAGTAGGAAGTAGCGGAATATTTGCAAGTAGAAAGAAGAAATCGGTGCTATCTCCAGTATTTCGCAAGTAGGTATGTACAAAAAATTCGAAGGGGAGTAGGTTTCTTTGTTCTCCAAGCTCGTGCGCCGGGACGTGTCTGCGAAGACATTCTTAGTTCTATTTTCCCCTTCTTGTGTCATCTGCGGGGGTCCTGACTTACAGCGTAGAGTGGAGTGGTAGCTCGATGTCGAAGTCTGACTTGCTTGACCGTCACATTCCTGGGACTGCTCGACGGAGGGGTAAATTCGAAGTGTCACGGTTCGGGGCGTTGAGGAGTTGAAGTTCGGACAGGAAGAGGAAAGGCGACGATGCAAAACATCCAGGGACGAGGCAAAGTGCAGCAGCAGCAGCGGACGGATGCTGACTGGAATGGGATTGGGATTGGGGGGAGATGCACGGAGCGCAGATTGGTTGTAGAGCTTCCCTTTCCCTTCTTCCCTTAGTGAGGTGAGAGAGACGAGGGCGCGAGCGACGGACCGCCGAATGAATCCTCAATTGGGGCCAAGACCGAAACAAGCCTGAGCCTGAGCGTGAGTTGAGTTGACTTGACTTGACTTGAGCTGACTGACTTGAACTTGACTTGACTTGACTTGACTTGACTTGGCCGAGCGCCTGATGGATGGTGAAATGGGAGGGCACAGTGGAACTAGAGTGGAGTCTGCGGGAGGCGCTAGAATGACGAAGGTGTATCGCGACGACGATTGACGAACATGTTTCTTTTTTCCTTCGTTTCGATATTTTATTCGATATGATATGTCAGAAAGGGTCCTTCCGTCCGTTGTCGCTCATCCAAAGAATATCAACAGAGAGAGAAAACGAACGGTAAAAAAATAATAAGAGGACAGAAAACAAATGGCCCCTCAGAATATTATTTTCACAATTATTCTTCTTTCAGCCGTAAGTCACTCTCTTTTTTGTGCGTGCAGTCATCATTTTGCCAGGCTCGTTCCCTCGCTCGCTCGGTACTGTACTGGTACCCTTACTTAACCTTACCTTACCGCTCGATTCCCTTCAGGGGTCGCACGCCTCGCACGCCTCGCCTACGAGATTGACTCCTTCCATTTGCATTCTAGAAGGCCACATGGGAGAGACGCCCCCCCCCCCCCCCCC
>NW_017263581.1:2320445-2431840 GCF_001500285.1 Mollisia scopiformis
GAGCGTGGGGCAGCTCTCGGCATTGTGTTTCGTATTATTGGTCATGGGGGTCCAAAAGAAAGAAAAGTACAACACACTTGGTCCCCTCCTTAAACCGAGGTCATTGTTTCGTTCCATCTCACTTACTTTGCTTTCCTGAATTGGTTCCTTTCTTCTCCTCGGGCGGTAGCAACGCAAAGCAATTTGGGCGGTCGAGCCAAGCAATATTAGCACGCTGCCAGATCAAGCTGTCCACAGCATTGATGATGTCCCCTCTCGAACATCCAATTTCATCTTCTACTTCGACGACATTGCGGATACTTTGTCCTTTCAGTGCATGGTTCTGGCTCATGTAATGCAATCGAGCTGATAGATAAGGCCACGGTAGAGAACCGGGCTTTCCTCCGAAAGCTCGAGGGCACTCAATATCACTTGACTTTGGATGAATATGGAATTCACATGGGTCGATGTCCGATGGGTGTATATTCCCCGTATGCGAGGTTGATTCTCGTTGTTCCTGTATGGCGCGGGAGAAGTCAGACATCAGATCGGGGATTTCCATGGCCAACTCAAGCATTTTCTTGCAGTCGTAGGAAGACTGGCAAACGCTTTTGGGGCAAGTGAGAAACCAGCAAAAATATCTTAATATCAACCCGCGTACACCGGTGCTTTTCCAAGACTCGATGCTGTATCCGTATACGTATAGACAATAACTTCGAAACATATCCCATGGGAGCTTCGGTTTAACACCGTAGTCTTTGCCCAGGAATTTGACCAAGGAGTCCACAGCTATGGTATGCAATAACATCATATTATACTTCGCCGCTAGACAGCAGAGTTTGATCCGAGTGAGTCCTTCTTCGGCGGAGATGGTATCTATGCCTTCCTCTGTCTCGACTGCATGTAATGTTGGCAGAAATTCTGTATAACACCATCCGATTAGAAGTCCCCATGCTGCCGGATCATCTTCTGGAAATTGAGCACTCTGTGTGCTGGCTTCTGCATGGTGTCCATTGAACATCTTCTCGAAATATTCGGCTGCGGTAGTCAAAATTCCCTTGTGGACCTCAACTACCTTCAATTCACGCCCAATCCGAAGTTTCAGTATTGACGACTGTAGTTTCCTGTTGCTAAAGGTCAGTATTGCGTTGAATGAGAGAACAGCCATGGTTCAACTATGTCAGACGTACTTAATCATCCCTGGACCAGCCTTGTATGATTCTGGCTCTGGCCAAGGTCGATTGTACGGGAAGATGTGAGGCCACACGAGATCATCAGTGTGTACGCGCGTTGGTGAAGATTCATCTCTGGAATCCGGGTTGGACGAAGTTCGAATTCGTTTGGCAGAAGGCATTCTAGCTACTGGCAGCCTTTGATGAGCGTGGTTGTTGCAAAAGTCAGATGGCAGATCTGCGAGAAGGGTCTTGATTTCGAAATTCACCGGTTCGGTGTTGAGCAGACGGGAGGAGGAGCGATATCATGAGAATTTTGGCTTGAAGTTGTACTCGTCGACTGGAACTTGGCTAACTCGAGTCTATTGCACAGGATAGGCATGTCCTTCCACCCAATAATAGGAAAAAATTTGACAAGCCGTGAAGAAGTCTGTTCACGATGTGAATTTGGAAACCAACCCCGCCAAACGCGTCAAAAGAAAGTACGCGCACACGTGATTTTGGCTGATTGGTGCCTACAAGGCCATCTTGAGCCACATCGTCATTGTGGTTGGTTTCTCTTTTCTGTGATTGGGGTGGTCGTTTCATGGCACTTCTCTGGCTCTGCAGGACTGGAACTTGCACATGTTCAATTCAAGCATTCGAAGAACGATCGAGAGCCGGCTCTAGTAGCAATGAGCCATGCTGTTGAACGTATTCGAAGATTCATATACAATAGAAGCACCCGGATTGCAGAAATGGCGAATGATTCGAACCTGCTTGAGAATGGTTGTCGAAATTATAATTACGAAAAGAGAAAAGAAGTTGAACAGGACTTGTGCGATGATGGCAACGAAGCGAAATCGATGGTAATCTTTAGTAAAGAAGGCAAGATCAGCCTTGCATCGAGACTAAGTGCTCGACATCAGGAAAAGGAAGAAACGTTCCCAGACCACATCCGAAGGTTCGGTGGTTTCGAAAATCCCGACATCATTTGGCGCTGATTTCTGGAAGTATCGAAAAGCACAGTCTAGACAAACAACTCGGCTTGCTGAATGATTGTTCAGCTCGACCATCTACTCATCTAGGATGCCTTGAGACTCGTGTGAGGAACATGGGGTAGCATGCTCGATCAACCTCATTCCTCCTGCTCGTGTTCCATAATCTTCTGCCATTTCTTAGGGTTAATCAAATCAACATTGTGACCTTCGTCCAGCCATTCCACATTAGCAACATCTTTTATCAACGAATCCACCGCTGATATCACATCTTTCGTGGCAACTCCAATTACCTCAGCCAAACGCATCACACGGCAACCTTGGCTCATGTCTGGCTCATACATCCCCTGAACAGAGTAATGTACTTGGGCCTCGGTACGAGGCCATTTAAATGATGAACATCCTCCTAGCGCCCTGGGGCACTCTTCATTGGCCGGTCGAATGTGCATATGGAAAACACAAGGATCAATGTTGTCTGGCTTCGTGGAGTCTGGTCCACTGCTTTGTTGTGTGATCTTGAAGAAGTCGGACATGAGGTCAGGTATATCACTTGCGAGTGACATCATTTGCTGCGAATCGTAGGTAGATTCACAATCCTCTTTCGGACACGATAGTAAGTAGCAAAAATAGGTAGAGAACAAGTGGCGCAATCCTGTATGTTCAGCACTATGCTCATACGCATAACGACAACACACTTGAAATACATCCCAGCTCAGTATGGGCATCGTAGAGGGCCCCTGCCATAAGAAGTCAATCAAGGAGTCAACGCCAAGGTTGTACAAGCGTATTATGTTGTATTTCTCGGCCAAGCAGCAGAGCTTGATCCTGTTGAAGAATGCGAGCGCCTCCTTAGCATCCAAATTCACCCTGCGCCGGTCGCATGGTAGGAAGACGTGAAAAAATGCGCCGTATGACCATGCAATAAGTTCCTCCCATGCTGCTTCATCATCTTCGGGGAAATCGGCGGCTTTTTTGGCGGCTTCTATGAATTGTCCATCAAACATCTTTCCAAAGAAATCTGCTTTGTCGGTGAGCACCCTTTTGTGAACTTGAAAAAGTTTGGCATCGGGGCCGACGCGGATGTCTAGGATGGGCGACTTGATTTTGCTTTAAAGACAATGTTAGTAGGGATAGTGTAGAGCTGTGAAGAGGAGAGCTACTCTATATACGTGTCTGTCTCTGGTGGGTCATTCCACGGCCACGGGAATTCCGGGACAGTTTTTGGTTTCTTCGTTGCGGGTTCTTCGCTGGATGCGGGGTCTGTACTGCGTTGCCTCACGAGAGACATGTTGGCATCAGTTGGTCGAGGAGGCTGATGGTGACTGAGCTGCTAAGGTCCGATATAGTACAGGACGAGAATCGAGAGATGTTGATCACGAGATCCTAATGCCAGGTCTCTCCTTAGTCGATGTCGATGAGTAGGCGTTGGAAAAGACCTTGAAGTTGTGGGGTTGTGCGGAGCTGTCGAGGAAAAAGCAAACGCGATGCGACAAATCGATGTAACGTGAACACGTGAGCGCGGGGTTCGCTTGGTGCTCTGCACTACCCCTTTTGAGGACGGCAGAATTCAGGTTTCTGTACGTCATAATCATTTGTAGAACGGTGGTGAGGATGTTGTCGAGGGTGTGGTGGAAGAAGAGAATTGGGAAGTGAAGGAGGGTTTGTCAAGCAGGTGTTGGGCATCAAATCAGGAAGGTACACTTTTGATTGGGGACTCTACAATACAATTTGTCCTATCATTCTATACAACAAGAATCCAGGAGACATAGCTAATACAAGTTCTCTCATCCACGAACTTTGGTTTCGTCGAGTTCAGAGAGGAACCTCCATCGTTGATCGTGGACCGCTTTTGCGTGGGGGTGAGATTTGTCCAGGTAGAGAATTCCAGGCCCTGGATGGTTTGGTATTACAGGGTATTGGGTATAGCAACAATATGAGCACCGAGTACTAACCTATCTCGTTACTTGGGGGTGTAAGCTTGAAGCTTGTATCAGGAGCCACCCAGGTAATGACCTTTGCTCTGTTCAGTCGCTCAAGCTGGGAGTTGAAGCTTCCATCATTCATATACTTTAGCTCTGTAGCTACCTGCCTGACGTCGAACAGTTCTGTGCCTTTCAGTGTTCTGTCCTGGATATAGTACTGGATACGAAAACATTCTTCTGGCCATTTTCCGACGGGGTCAGTGAGGCTAATCGGACATTCGAGACTCTCAGGCCACATCACTCCTGGTGTTGAGTGATTGTGGAATGTACACGGCGAGAGGAGCCAAAAATGTTTGATAGCTGCCTGTCGGACAAGGGAAAAGAGCCGCTTCTGAAGGTCTGGGATGGTGTGCGAGAGCTCGTCGAGGTCATCGATTGCGTACGGCGTTCTCTTTCCTTCACCTCTGAATGAGAATGGTACTTTGTACGTTAATTCATAGTAGAAGTAGTAAGCTATGAAGTCGCGGGTACCCGACTGTTCGGGGGTGTTGTCGTATACGTATGAGCTCCAAACACTGAAGTTATCAAAGTCCATAAAAGGACTTGATCCGCAACCTTTAAAGTAATCGATGATGGTATCCATAGCAAGGTTATGCAGAAGCGTTATACCATACTTGTCGGCTAGACAGCAAAGTTTCAGTCGAATCCAACACGACCGGCGAGAGGTCGAGTTGTCTGAAGCCGCATCGCGATCCGATTGCTCGAGAGGTTTGATAGATCCGGTATGGCACCAATCGATCAACTCCTTCCAGGCATCTTCACCGTCTTCGGGAAAATCTACCTTGTCTTCCGAGTCCTTCTCTGAAAGGGCCATCGAGCATCTTCACGAAGAACTCCGCGGCGTCTGTCAGCATATCTTTGTGCACTTGGAAGCTCTTCGAGTCGAGGCCAGCGGTGATGGTAATGAGGGGCGAATCTAACTTCCTACACACCGTGTTCAGCATGACTTGAGGTGACTTGCGGGGAGGCGGCATACTCAGCATAAGACCGCGGGGTAGCAGTGGGCTTGTAAGGCAAAGTCGCGCACCAGGGTAAAGACGGTGTAAGCTTCTGTTTCTTCCTCGGGGGCGCATTATCTTCATCAGACACTTCTCTTGGCCTTACTCGAGACATTGTTGTGATTCGATGATGTTCCTTCGTAGACTGATGGAGTATGTGAAAGAGTGAAAGAGAGAGGCAACGAGGCGCGACCGAGTACTCGAAGAGGACGCGTTGAGCGCAAGGCTGAGGCTGCCTCAGCACGACTTGCACCACGGTCCTGATAGCCAAATATGAAAGAACCAATGTTTCAGTTTTGAGAAGATCTGAAATATCAATCATCAAATTGTATTTACAGAGTCATTCCAGGAGATGACAGCTTCAGATATCAGCACGTGTATGTCACGTGAGTATATTCGTTGCACATGATGAGATTGGATTCCAAGTTTCCAACATAAGTTCCTCTCTGCCGGGTACCTAGGTATTTCATAGAGCTCTCATTACCATTCCGCGATTTCAGTGGCCGACTTGAGAATGGAGAGCAACACAATTAGAGATAGGTTATGCGTATCGTAGCATAAGAACCGTGAGAGAGGAATTGAGGCCTGGTGGGGTATTGAATGAAAAGGCGTAGTATCTATGCTCGAGTGGATTAACTGTGCTTACTATTCATAGATTAACGTCGAAGTTTAATTAGAAGGCTAGAACACATTAGAAGTGGTTATAAACAAGGAGATTCAAAAGAACTAGAGGGAGGAACATTTTGAAAGGAGTGGCTTTGCACGGAGTATTCATGGCTGGCTGTCCGGAATGGCTTGGTGCCATGAGAAAGAAAAAGTCATAGCATAGATGGAGAAATCTAAACTATGGAACTTGCAAATATTTGGCATAGATACACAGTATTTTTGCTCATCTGTTGTCGAACCGTGTTTGCGAGCTATAAGTTCATCCGGAGTGTGCCTCCGGCTGACTAATTTACATTGCTTCCAGAACCAACCACTTAAAATCGTGATCAATACCTTAACTCCGGATTGACGTCGACATCGTTCGCCTGCCCTTCGAATAAATATCTTCGTCCTCATCCGCCGTCGGTCAATCGAATACTCCATCGCAAACTTATTCACAAGATGGCTTTCGTAATGCGCCAACCTTTCAAGCTCAGCACCACTCTCGTGGTAGCTTCCAAGACAGCCTTCAAATCCGCCCCCGTCCGGTCATTTCATAGCTCCAGACCTGCGGCGAACTTCTTTACATCACGAACGACAGCACCTACAAGCACGCTGGTAAAAGCTCGAAATGCCTTCCGACAATCGCGAACATATCAACAGCCTGCTGCTACTGTACCGAATGGGGGAAACCTGATGCAGAAGCTGTTGGTAGGAGGCGCCCTCTTTGGTGGAACTTTCATCGCCATTCAGTTGATCTTCAACAGGGAAACGCGAGAAGATGGAGGAATGCCACCTTACGAGAGAGCGTATCTCAATGATACCTTTATGCATACTGGCTTGGGTGTTGGTATTATTGGTCTGTCCGCGAGAGCTATGTTTCAAAGCGGATTCATGTATCGAATGATGGCAACAAACCCATGGGTGGTTATGATCGGTGGCCTTGGTCTCAGTATCGGAACAATGATGGGTACAAGAGCTGTCAGTCCAGACAAGTGAGTATACTCTCTTTCCTATGCTCGAAATGCTGCTAACAATCATCTAGCTATATCCCTAAGTACGGTCTCTGGACAGCTTTCAATGTTACGCAAGGAGCTCTTCTCGCCCCTCTTCTCTTCATGGCCCCTCCGGCTCTCATCGCTCGCGCCGGTCTTTACACAATCGCAATGATGGGCTCAATCTCGTTTGTTGGAGCCACTGCTAAGCAAGAGAAGTACCTCTACCTTGGTGGGCCACTTCTCGCTGGTGTGGCTCTTGTCGCCGTTTCCGGATTTGCCCCTCTCATCCTCCCTGCCACCGCTGTCCGAACACTGGCCTTTACTGAGAACATCTGGCTATACGGAGGATTGGCTGTCTTTGGTGGCTTCACACTCTATGATGTGCAAAAGGTCCTTCATCACGCTAGATTGGCCGAGCGAGGTTTGATTCGCAAGGATGCAGTCAACGAGAGCATCAGCTTGGAGTTGGACTTCCTCAACATCTTCATCCGAATGGTTCAGATCCTGATGATGCAACAAGGTCGGAGGAAGTAGAAGTGTGTGGCGTGGTCGCTTTGCATAATGGTAGTTTAGGAGCTTTGGGGGTGGGGTTTGTTATTGAAAAGAAGACATACAAAGTCTCCTCTCATTTGTTTTATTAGCCATGGTCATTAAAATTGATCTCTTTTCCAATGAGCAACTCGCTTGTGTCAAAAAATAATATGGTGATGTAAATTTTTCATTTAAAATATCCTCTGCGGCAAAGAGACCCGGGTATTCCAATGAACGAAAGAAGCCTTGCAGTTTCACATTACCAAACACTCTATATCATCATGTCATGAACTCCATGTCCTTCCCATTCCACTTCCCATTACCATCTACTCCAAAGCCGGAAAGTTCCTCAAGAAATGGCTTGGGCACTCATATCCTCCTGGGTTCACATCCAGATACTTCTGATGATACGCCTCCGCATCCCACCACTCTCCAGCAGGTAGAATCTCCGTAACGATCTTTCCCTTCCACCATTTCTCATTCGCCAATTTTGTGACCTCCCTCGCAATGCTCTCTTGCTCGGCATTGTGGTAGAAAATGCCAGAACGGTATTGAGAACCACTATCTGGGCCTTGACGGTTCGACGTCGTAGGATCATGCATCTTATAGAAGAACTCGAGTAATTGCCGATAAGTAATCTGGCTCGGGTCGTAAGTCACTTGCAGCGCTTCCGCATCTATTATCACCACAGTCAGCATCTCACTCTCCCAACGCCCTTCTCAAATAACGAGTACTCACGACCAGTGCGCCCCGAACAAACAGCTCTGTAACTCGGACTATCGGTATTCCCCCCAATATACCCCACTCTGGCATCGTAGAGACCTTTGTTCTTGAATTCCTTGCGATACATGTGCTCGACGCCCCAGAAACATCCTGCTGCGATGGTGGCTTTCTGTGCGCCTTCGGGACTGGTGATGGGTGCTACTTCGCCGGGCGCGAGACCGAGCATGGTGCTTGTGCTAAAGGGCCGGAGGAGGCGGTTGAGGAAGGCGGGCATCGTGAATGCCATGAGGAGGATCAAGGTTGAGTAGAGAAGAGTGCGGGGTGTAAGCTGAGGCAGATTGAATATCCTTCTTGTTGCAGTTGTTGGTGAGATGAATTGAATATGTTGTAAAGAGAAGAGGCAATTGAGGCAGTTATAAACTTTGAAAGAGGTCGAAAGAGAGTGATGATGGCGTATTTGTATTTGCCTCTCACGAAATGCGTATCAAATCGTCATGCAGCCTCGGACTTTGATTTGGAGGGGCTGAAGCTCTGCTGACGAATCAGAGGTCAGTGATCTTCAGCCACAGGCATTGATTCCAAAGCTCACCATAGCAATTCCAAACACGAATTCCAAATGTCGTTTCATCAATAAAAGGTCGATTCCATCCCTGTATTTGAATTGAATGTGCTGCAAGCTGAAAGATAAGCTCGAGGCATCTTGATTATTCACTACTGAGAGATTATTGGCTGAGACGTGGCAAATCAGGAGCTACCAATCACGTGTTGCCATTCTCTGTCCTTGGCTTTTGGTAAGGATGAAAGATACCCCAGATGCTAATGGGAAGATTACCGAATTTACGCTTTGTTTGGTTATACCTTGCGTCGAGCTTGCCCATTGGTAAACTACAGCAATGCGATACCTTTGGCATCATGGCTTGTGTTTTCAATCGCTTGTTCTTGACGGATGTCCCAGAATAGTCTCAATACGGTCGACACAGTCGAATTATTCCTGCTCTAGGTAAGAGCTGTGTGGCGAAAGTATTCAGTATTGTAATTGACCATTTCAACCGCTTCTCGCTTATTGACTCGAAAAGGAGATCGCTAGAAGGAGTACTTTCAACGGAACCGAGATGTCACTGACGAATTGTGACGACAATTGAAAGAAGTTATTCAAAGTAATATGTCCAAGCTTCTAGTTTCCCATTTCCTCAGAGTTCTGAGGTTACATCCTGACTCTCATCTTCCTCCAAGCCCCCCTTTTCACAAGCGAGCCTCGGCTAAATGTATTCTGTATGCTCCAATGTTCCAATTACCTAGGTATGTAGAGTAATATTGAGACTAGCCGTTCCTCAGAATTCGTGGAAGAAACACAAGTTACTTCAATAGGCACGGAAAACAATAAGTTTTCTGACCGGGCTCAAGTGAATGACTTCGATTTGGTATTTCTACCATCCTTCAGAACCGTTTTACCAGCCTACAAGGGAGAGTATTCACAAGATCCAATCTCTAGGTATGCTCCATTCATCTGACTCAAATAACTTCTTGGGTTTCCCAACGTCATCCTACGTTGCAAGGCTTTTCTCGATCAAAAAACAAGAATCGTGTGGCACATCACTTTCCAGTATTTGATCCTGAGTCTGTATAAGCAAGCTTGAATTTTTTCATGCTTAAATGTTCACTATTGTAAGTACCTCAAAATCTCTAATAAACCAAACTCCGCCAAAACCCCACACCTTATCAGCTTCCTATCTGTCTCCCCTTCTCTTTTTCTGGCCCAGCTGTACTTGCTCGAGTTGGTTTATGCTCCAAATTTTAGAGCTTTGGTAGCCTTCTGTCGCCTTTCTACGACGCCTTGTACTTGCTCGAAAGATAGCAGAGCGTTCTTATAAGTAGCAGGTATGACAGATCTTGATGATATCCTTAATCTCTCGACCATTGAGTTTTAACTTGGCTAGAGTGTGAATATTCTCCTCACTCAATTTCCATTTACTTGTGGAACTGGAGCCCAAGAAGCTTGACTAGACTAAATGACGGGTAGCCTCATTGAGCTCCTCGTATGGAACGATGAGATCACAGCGAGACCATCTCCCAACTTTCTGATCCTCTCGTTCTCATTGTCAGAGTGTTTGAACTCTGACCATCTCTGACAGTAATCGCATGCACTTTCTCCAATTCCGTAGAAGCTCTTTACGTCGAGTTTCAGTCCCTTTGACGCTTCGGTGGTGAAATGTTCCAAGACACAATTATCATCCCTCTGTCGGAAGCAACTATTTCAGAAGTAATTGAAAAGAGAATTTAGGAACGCGTAGCATATGAATCTACCCTTGGATTGGTGTAATTGAAAGCTGTCCTTTATACATCGATTACTACATAGAATTTTCAGCCTCCTTCATCTTCTTCAACAGCCTGCTCTGCCGTGGCCTCTCCCAGTGAAAGCAATACTGCCCCAGCTCCATTGCAACACGTCGCGTCCGCACGCCCGTTACCAGATTAGGCTCTCCATCCAAGGTTTTTCCTACTTCGTAGGGGACATTGTATTCGAGCGGCGTTGGTAAGTCCGGCCATGTAAGCTGGTTCGGTGCATTGAGATATCGTTCCATATCCCCCATCGGATCTTCGTTTCGCTACCCATTTATTCAAAAAGTTGCGGAGTACCGATACATCAGAGTCGAGTTCACGGTTACAGGGCCACTCTGAAATGCTCTGCACCATGTCTATATTTCGATCCCACGGAGGGGATGCTCGTGAAGTGTGTATCGTTCGTGATGAGCTCGTATAGTGCGAATACAACGCCAGACACGTCGTCCCGACCGTCTATCAACCTATCCTTTCCGCGTGCAGCGAAGTTAAAGTCGAAGAGAACGAGCTTGTGTGTGTCTGGATCGATAAGCAGATTTCGGAGTGCAATGTCTTGATGCATAATTCCTAGTTCCAGGTTGAGAAAATCCACAACTTGGGTAAGTTGTTGTAGCCACTCGAATCGGAAAGGAATATTTTGAATGTCGAGAGTTCCACCTGGGATGTACTTTGTTGTAAATCCAATCACACGAGACTCCACATCTTCGAGGACAACGCGATCAAGTCGTAGTAGATTGGGATGCGGAGGGAGGCTTTTCAGAAGGTGTAGTTCATCCCAGGCCATCTGCATTCTCACAGGCTTCCACCAGGAATTGAATTCGAAGGCAACTGTTTGAGGATTCCCGGATTCATCTTTGTAGGATGAGAGATCAACACCTGGTCCTAACCGATCGAGCTCTTGAAGTTTGGAGTACTGGATTATACGGCAATCGGCGAGCGATGGGACCGTCGCGAAGGGAAAATATGGGACAAAGATAGTTTCATCCTCGTCCGGATCTGTGGAGACTCCAGTAATGAGCCCGTCATCGTCAAGGGTAACTGCGCGAACTTCCGGAGATAGGTAGTCGGCGAATTGCGCCAAAATTTGTATCTCGTGGCCCTCATCAGGTGGGAAGATCTTAGCGGTCCCTTTGAGCTTAACCATGCGCAGTTGATCCCAATCCCAGACGTTCAGAAAAGCTTCGGTATTGGGGTTTTCTGCCGCGCCAAAGTAACCCCCACCATCGCTGAAGAATCTTTCTTCGGGTTTGATCATGGGCAAAATAACATAATACTGCAAGAGGCTGTTGTAATTGTCCTTCAGCAATGTGAGCGACGGGCTTAAAAGGGGTTGGGTGAACAAGCGGCAAGCGACGGGAATGTTTTGGCGCACCGCCAAGGTGGGTTGGTTACTTCTACCCAATGGTTGGGAATCTAAGCGCGCACCCACGGGGACTTATACGCGCCCTACAGAGGCGCACTGTCTTTGGGGACAATGTTTGCCACCAATCGATCCTGCCCTTGCACTTGTTCGACGAGTCATAGGAGATACAAGTCCACTTATCGACTTTCCTCCTGATAATGAGCAGCACATGATTGTAAAGGGGCCATTGATCGAATCAGGTACCCACCGACCAACAGACAATAGATTAGCCCCGCATCACGCGTCACCGAACGTTTGGGGATCACAAATGCTGATGGTATCTATTGTATGAGATGTAGGGGCAGAGACTACGAGTCATCATCAATATCAGACAAGAAGTGCTGGCTTGATGATTGTGGTTGTGGTTGTGTAGCTTTCAATGCACAACTCAATGACGAATACAATGAAGTTGGAAAGTCCCTTTCATAGTTCAAACAAGAAGTCCTGTAAATTTCTAAAGTAGCGATAAGTCTTGCCTTCGCATGGCGTATACGGGGCGTGTGTCACGTGTCGCTGGTTCTATTTGACATATTCTTTAGGAGTTGCGAACTCATTCGATTTAGAAGAAGTCGTGTGAGAGAGTAATCTCATTTTATTGATATGCTGTACGCATAGCCTTCTTCTAGATGTTTCTATCATAATGACGAAACCGGGAGCTATGCTCCTAGTCAGACAATCTTCGATCTCGAAGTCTCGAAGTTCCAAGATAAACTCAACTTTCAACCCGCCCTTTGCCCCTCGAATCGAGGCTGTGTCAGTCAACCGCCCTAAAGATGTCGTAATAGCTTTTGCTTCAGTTCACATGATTGACACATGGAGTTCTTCGGAATGCGATATATGCACTAAGCTCCCGCATTCGCTTAATTAGCACGCTTCTAAAGCTTCTTCCAGCACTATGTCACCGATACTCTAGGGCGAGGCTGAATGTAATTCGCTGTTAGAGTTCCCGTCTGCCGTTGCTTGGCTGTAAGCTCTAACAAACATACGTACGCAGGGAGACTGGGTAGGCACCGAGATCCAGGTCCGGAGAGCTAACGCTCACAACGTCATTGACTTTTGGCATGTTAAGAAGTTAGCGAGATTGTACAAAGTCTCCGAGAAGCATTATAAGTAGGCACAAACTCCCCTTCTAAATACAAGTCCAATCCAACAGCCCTCAAACAAACAATCATATCCTCAGATCAGATTCACTTCCTCACCTCAAACATCTCAAATATCCAAAATGTCAGCCATGCAAGACACAACCGCAACCGCCCAAGCCGGCGAGACCGCCTACGAGAACACCAAAGGTCAAGGAGTTTCTCATGCCACCGATTCTTCTGTACCTGAGTCCGTCCAGCGAAAAGTGCCCGCTAGCGTCGAAGACAACCTCCCAGACAGTGTACACGATACTGGATCGAACTCCAAGACAGGAAAGGTCAGCCACGCTACGGGCGATAGCAAGGTGCCGTTGAAGGTTCAGGAGGCTTTGCCCGCGAAGGTGGAGAAAATTGTGCCCAATTCTATTCACGACACGAGGGGTGCATTGTAAAGTAGATTTTGAGGATAACGACTAGCGGGACCATGTGTAAAGTGGCATAGAGCAATTGAAACTTCTTTGTGCTTGTTTATCATTGTTTAGTTTGATGTGCTTTGATTTGTTGTGCCCATTTGGCCATATTGAGGACTATTGAATTTGTGGTCGATTTGCTAACTTCGGAATTTATTGTTTCTAAGTGTAACTTGATAGTGATGCGGGGTAGTCTCAGCACCTTTTTCTGCTTGCAAATAATGGAATCCATTTTTGATTGATGTTGTATGCAGCAAAGACTTTCACTGAGCATTTGATAGTCTCTCTTGCCGTCCCTAAGTTCAAATATTCTTATCTTGTCTTGTACCAATGATCGAGAGTGTATCTCTTGGGCGCAAAATCGACTACATATAGTTTAGCCCCTGAATAAGCGAGTGGCGGATCTAAGTTCAGGACGACGACATCTAACGGCAAAGTGAGATTCAAGACCGCCGATGCACGAAATGAAATCCGATGATGCATACTTTTGCGACTTGGTGGAAGTCGTCCCGAATATCTCATTGCATGAATCCTTGCCATCAGTCCTTGGCCGCATCATCTTGAAGTCGGATTCAAAGTCGCAAGCCACACCGAGTTTGCACTATGGCTGTCCTTACACGAGGCCTTCCCTTACACGAGGCCTTCAGAACTCTGCGATAGCCGACAACTTCGTCAGCCTTGTCCATCTAAGCAAAGACCGATGAATCGTGGTCGAGTCAACTTAGACTTGACCATGAAGCTACAGATAGAGAGTGCTGGCGTGGAAGCCGGAGATATGCTTCGGCATATTAGTAAGCATTGCTACCTCCGGCTCTTTGGCTCTGCTTGTTTGATCTAATCTACCGACTTCATATGTACCGCATTCACTATCTATGAGTCCAGAAATCTGTCCGCGGACTGTGAAATTGTATCAAGCGACTCGGCCGAAAGACTTCAGCCACCAACTTTCATGGAGCGACAACCCCGTCGGCGTCGAAGACCAGCCTTGGCATGTCTTGACTGCAAGCGCCGAAAAATCAAATGCGATCGAAATAATCCTTGTGGCCACTGTATTTCGACCAGGAGCCAATGTACCTACGCAATTTGGAGCAAGGAAAATGAATCTGTGGTCAGGCACCCACCTCCACAGAGCAGCGGCTCAACAACAACTCCATCGGTCTATGCATCCTCGCCTACAGCTCAATACTTAGGTATTGGCACCAATCTAACGAGCACAGATAGTGCTAGCCTTGAGCATCAATCGTGGTCGGGAATTCTAGAAGCAGCTAGACAGAATGACATTCAAGACAACCCTGGATCTAACAATACTTCATCACTCGAAGTCACCAATGATGAACCAGATCTCTGGAGTCTGTTACAGCGAATACAAAAGCTGAAATCTTCCTCGCCATCCAGTTCTATTCATGAGTTGTCTGAGAATGGTCGGGATATACTTGCTCGCCAAGCTGGACTTCATGACTCCCAAATTGTTCTGAATAAAACTAGGATGATGGGATGGAGCCACTGGATGGGCATTGCTCAAGAGGTACTAACAAGTTCGATTCATTTGAACCCTGTAGACTTTTGCTGATCACCTCCATAGTTTACACCCATCATTACCTGTTTCACCAAGGCTTGTAGCAAAGAAAAGCACTCCTCACATCAAGGCACCGAGACTGAAAGTCTGATTTTTGAGATGGGCGATCTTCTTCACAGATGCAAAACTGTTGCAAGGGTGTTGAAAATAGGGCGGCCCAGTAGACACCTCACGGGTCCTGATTTGGGCGTTGCCATGCCTTCCCGTGAAGTTGCAGACACGATGGCAGCTCTTTACTTCGAGTCATTTGAGTCGACGCACCGCATACTTCATGTGCCTACCTTTTGGACAGAGTATCGGAGATATTGGAGCCACCCCGAAACTGTCACCACCGGCCTTCGACTCAAGATTCTTCTTGTCATTGGAATAGGGTCGAGTCTGTGCGAGCATGGAGATTCAGGTCATGAATTTCGAAATATGGTTCATCAGTGGATATATGCGGCTCAAACCTGGCTATCTGGTCCCTTAGAGAAAGACCGCCTGAACATCACAGGGATTCAAATCCACTGTTTAACAATCTTAGCGCGACAAATCTTCTCAATAGGCGGTGACTTGGTGTGGATGTCGATGGGGTCTCTTGTCCATAGGGCGATGCAAATGGGACTTCATCGAGACCCCAAGAATCTTCCAGCAATTTCTTTACTGCGAGCTGAGGTTCGCAGAAGACTCTGGGCTACAATACTTGAGATGATAGTACAGTCATCTTTGGACTCAGCAATGCCACCTAGAATTTCTTTCGACGAGTTTGACACCGAGGCGCCTTCTAACCTTAACGACAATGAGATACATGAGTCTATCATTGCACTTCAATCTCATCCCAAAGAGTCTTACACTACGACATCAATACAGATTATGCTTCTTGAAGCACTTCCAACCCGTCTCCAGGTCCTCCAGCTTTTGAATGGCTTGCATTCTGAACTCTCTTTCTTGGATGTCCTCAAGCTCAGCTCGGAAATCACCGAGATCTGCCAATCATGCACCAGTTTCATGAAAAAGCATTCGCATTCTGGTGTGACAGCCTTTCACCGAAATTTGACTGATTATCTATTGCGTCGGTTTCTCATCCCTCTACACTGCCCATTTGCCAGCAAAGCGCGAACAAACCCATTGTTCCACTATTCGCTAAAGATCAGCTTGGACACTGCTATGGCAATCATCTCTCCAGAACCGGACGAAAGGTTCTCCCGTATTATGGCTATAGGAGGTGGCCTATTCAGAGAAGGCTTCAGATACGCCTGCTCTGTCCTTAGTCTTGAGCTCATTGCTCAAGCCGAGGCTCAGCAACTCGATGGGACATTGCATCGCAACTCCCACTACAGACATATTCTCAAGCAAGCAGTGAAAAATATGATTTCTTTCTCCTCAGAGCGCATACAACAAGCTGAGACCAATATCAAGGCTCACATGTTCTTGAGTATGGTCCTGGCCCAGGTCGAGGCAATGGAAGCGGGCAAGTCGTACGAGATCGAAATCGCACAAAGTGGCAGGGATAGTGTGAAGTACTGTCTAGAAATGTTACAAGCACGGACAGCCGCTGCTTCACTTCGATCTCCCAGCGATGCTGATTTTCGACCAACAATTCTTGATGTGGAACAAGACATTTATGGATTGGATCTGGACTTTGAATTTTTCTTGCCAGATGCAGGCTTCTCTTAGAGCACTTTGTATTATGGCTTTCTAACACGCATTTGATTGTTCTTTCTTCTATTTACGATCCACCACCCGGTACTCTTTTTTAGGCGCTTGAAACCATAATGTGACAATATGTAGAGCTAGCTCGGTCATTTGGCACAACCTCTCGGCCGAGAGTTAGGCCTTGGCACAAATTCGGTGATAATCAATTTGTCGAAAACACCGAGAAATCAGTTTGAGGGTCAGATAAGTCATTGGATTCATCAAAGCTGGCGCTCTTGCAATTCTTTTGATGGAAAGCTCGTGATCGGCCTGGTGTTAAAAGCTTTTGTCCAGGTATTTCATCATCCACAGTCTCGTAACTCAACTGACACTCAGCCTTCAACAGCCATCAACAGCCTTTAAGTCAGTCTTCTAATCGGTCGTTCGTTACAGTTCAGATTTCGACATCCAACGTTGTCAGATATATTCTTACACCAATGGATATACTCGCTGATGCTGCTGCGGCCAAGCAGATGCAGACCCAGGACTCCATCGTGCAGGAGCTTGCACTGGGAAATACAGGCGACGATGATCCTGATGGGAAGCAAATCTTCGGAGGCAACGATCCAAACTCGCCTCTGAATCCACACAGCGAAAAGTTCAACGCAAGGGCTTGGGGCGTGAATTTTACCAGGATTGCCCACAAGCACGGCAAGAAATTTCGCCAGGTTGGCTTGTGTTTTCAGAGTCTGAACGTGTTTGGCTACGGTACTCCCACAGACTTTCAGAAGGACGTGGGTACTGTGTGGTTAGCTTTGCCAGGCATGGTTCGACGATTCTTTTCCAGCACCTCCGGTCAGACTCGAATCAACATTCTGCACCAGTTCGATGGGCTCCTCCGCCCTGGTGAGATGCTCTGTGTTCTTGGACCACCAAGCTCTGGCTGTTCAACGTTTCTGAAGACAATCTCTGGAGAAACGGACGGCATCTTCGTCGATGAGAATTCGTACTTCAACTACCAGGGCATATCGACCAAGGAAATGCATACTGCACATCGAGGCGATGCTATCTACACTGCTGAAAACGATGTCCATTTTCCTCAGTTGACAGTCAGGGAGACATTAACTTTTTCTGCGCGTGCAAGATGTCAAGCAGAGCTGCCACAGGGTATTAGTCGCGAGCAGTACGTCAATTTGACCTTTGACTTCTTCCTGGACATCTGATTACTGACGGTATTCTTCTTAGGTACTGCGAACACCTTCGAGATGTTGTCATGGCCATGTATGGTATTAGCCATACCATCAATTCCAAGGTTGGCGACCAATACACAAGAGGTGTCTCAGGAGGAGAGCGCAAGCGTGTTACGATCGCCGAAGCAACACTGGCGAATGCACCGTTTCAGTGTTGGGACAAGTGAGTGAGATTTGGAAATCTGCAAGATGTTACAGCACAAAGGAAAGCTCACTAACAGCATCTCTAAGCTCGACCCGTGGCCTGGACTCGGCCAACGCCATTGAATTCTGCAAGACTTTGAGACTCCAATCTGAGATCTTTGGCCAGACGTGCGCTGTATCCATGTACCAAGCACCACAAAGTGCGTACGATCTTTTCGACAAAGCCATGATCATCTACGAGGGACACCAGATCTACTTTGGTCCTGCATCTAAGGCTAAAGACTACTTCATCAATCTTGGATTCATATGTCCCACACGTCAAACTACGCCTGACTTCCTTACGTCCATGACTTTCCCAGCTGAACGTATCCATGACCCAGAAACCAACCCCCCCAGAACTTCGGACGAATTTGCGATTGCCTGGAAGACCAGCCCTGAATACCGCGCACTACAGACAGAAATCGACACATACAAAATGCAGCACCCTATTGGAGGCCCAGACGCCGTGACGTTTCGAAAACTCAAGAAGGCTTTCCAGGCAAAGGGACAACGTGTTAGCTCGCCGTACACCCTTACCTACGCCCAGCAAGTCCGGCTTTGTACTTGGCGCGGATTTCGAAGACTAAAAGCGGACCCTTGGCAGACTGTCGGCATGATGATTGGCAACACGATGTTGGCTCTAATTCTATCATCTTTGTTCTACAACTTGGGCACGACTACGAGCTCATTCTACGGCCGATCTGTTATCCTCTTCATAGCTATCTTGTTCAACGCTTTCGCTTCTATTATCGAAATACTGACTCTGTATGCCCAAAGACCTATTGTGGAGAAGCATGCACGCTATGCTTTTCACCATCCGTCAGCTGAAAGTTACGCCTCTGTTTTGGTTGATCTACCTTCGAAGATCCTCAACATCGTCTCATTCAATCTCGTCTTCTACTTCATGTCTAATCTTAACCGTGAGCCCGGTAACTTCTTTTTTTACCTTCTTGTGGTATTCCTCCTCGTCATGGCTATGTCTGGTATCTTCAGATTCATGTAAGCTGTCCAATCCATCACAAAGGTGCAAAGAAAAGAATTGACATCTCAGTGCCTCCTTTTCACGGACAGAGCAGCAAGCCATGATTCCAGCTTCTATCATGATGCTTGCTCTGCTTATCTTTACAGGATTCATCATCCCAGTCGATTACATGCTTGGCTGGTGCCGTTGGATCAACTTTCTCAGCCCAGTTGGATACGGATATGAAGCACTCATGGTCAACGAGTTTCATGGCCGTGAATTTCATTGTTCCGGCTACATACCTGACTACGCAACTGTCAATATGGATAATATAGCTTGTAACGCTGTCGGGGCACTTGCCGGACAGTCTTTCGTCAACGGAGACCATTACATAAACTCTGCATATAGCTACTATCATAGCCATAAATGGCGCAACGTCGCGATCATCCTTGCCATGGCAATCATCAATCATCTCGCCTACTTCATCTCCAGCGAGTACGTTACAGCAAAGAAGTCTAAGGGCGAGGTCCTCGTGTTCCGGCGAGGCTTCCTTCCAGACTCCGCCAAGCCTGGCTCTGACGTCGAGAAAGCGCTCTCCATTCCTGTTGCAGTCGCAGAGAAGTCCAAGTCTTCCTTCTCGATCAATGAGAGATCCTTCCAGAATTTCAAAAGTGTCTTCCATTGGCGCAATGTTTGTTACGACATCAAGATCAAAGGCAAATCTAGGCGCATCTTGGATCACGTTGACGGTTGGGTCAAACCAGGTACCCTCACCGCCTTGATGGGTGTCTCCGGAGCTGGTAAAACGACTCTTCTTGATTGTTTGGCTAATCGTCGGACGGGGGTGGGCATCATTACTGGAGAGATGTTAGTCAATGGGATGGTTCGTGACGAGAGTTTTCAGCGCAAGACTGGCTATGCCATGCAGCAAGATATTCATCTTGAGACTAGCACCGTTCGAGAGGTAAGTCTCCGTTGTACTCTAATTAAACCAAATCGAATCCTTGTCTTCCTTCCCAGATTCTGGCTGACTGTACATCCCAGGCTTTGAGATTCTCAGCTCTCCTTCGTCAATCGTCTAGTATTCCCAAGAAAGAGAAGTTGGCTTACGTAGATGAAATTATTCAACTACTGGGCATGGAAGACTACGGCGATGCAGTTATTGGTGTCTTGGGTGAAGGGTTGAACGTGGAACAGCGCAAACGATTGACTATTGGTGTTGAATTGGTTGCAAAGCCACCTCTCCTGCTCTTCGCCGATGAGCCTACTTCTGGTCTTGACTCTCAAACAAGCTGGGCTATACTAGACCTGTTACAAAAGCTATCCAAAGCCGGCCAGTCTATCCTCTGCACCATACATCAGCCCTCTGCCATGTTATTCCAAAGATTCGACCGCCTTCTTCTGCTTGCCGAAGGAGGCCGTACAGTTTACTTCGGTTAGTACATTTCTACTTATCATCGCTCATGCTATATTCCCTCCCCATCCTGATAATTGCAGTTGAGTCTGAGCAACACTAATTTATTTCGCATTACCATAGGCGATATCGGCACAAACTCCCATATTCTCACAAACTACTTCGAGCGAAATGGAGCGCCACCATGTCCAATCAGCGCCAACCCGGCGGAGTGGATGCTCGAGGCAATTGGTGCTGCCCCTGGTTGTTGCTCCGACAATGACTGGCACGAAATATGGCGATCAAGCCCTGAGTACCAGATCGTTCAGCATGAGTTAGCGAATCTCGAGAACCCAAGCACACATAGGCCATTCGATCAGATACACGACCGTAATTCGTATGACGAGTTTGCAGCACCACTTTGGCAACAGTTCCTGCTTGTTACACAACGTGTATTTCAGCAGTCTTGGCGCAACCCTTCTTACATCTACTCCAAGCTCATCCTTTGCATCTCGAGCAGCTTGTTCATCGGTCTGGTCTTTCTCAATGCTCCTCTGACCATCCAGGGCCTCCAAAATCAGATGTTTTCTATCTTCGAAATTAGCAGTATCTTCGGCCAATTAGTCGACCAGCAGATGCCACACTTCGTTACCCAACGCTCATTATACGAAGTCCGAGAACGGCCATCCAAAACCTATTCATGGAAGATTTTTATGCTCAGCGAGATTATTTCAGAAATTCCTTGGAACACTCTTGCCTCGGTCTTCATGTGGGCGCTGTTTTACTATCCCGTCGGATTCTACAAGAACGCCGAGGATGCAGGACAAGCTATAGAACGAGGAGGTTTGATGTGGCTCCTATTCTGGCAGTTCCTCTTGTTCATGTCTACATTTGCACACATGTGCATTTCCTTCGCTGATACGGCTGATGAAGGTGGCAACGTTGCCAACTTTCTGTTCGTCCTCATCTTCTTCTTCTGTGGTGTCTTGGCGACGCCTGATTCCATGCCTCGATTCTGGATCTTTCTGTACCGAGCTTCGCCACTGTCGTATTGGGTCTCTGCTGTGCTCTCAACAGGTATAGCTAACGTTGAGGTGACGTGCGCAAGCAACGAATATACCATCGTCAATCCACCAAACGGTCAGACATGCGGCGACTATATGGCAGATTACATTTCCAGGGCTGGTGGTTATCTCCTGAACCCTGAGGCAATGATTGACTGTAGCTATTGCAAGATCAAGGAAACGAATCAGTTCTTGTCGGCTATCGGCTCTGATTATGGAGATAGGGTAAGTGGACACTTCTTTGCCATACATCCTCGCCAGTTGTTGATAATACTAATTTTCCTATAGTGGCGAAATTTTGGTATCATGTGGGCTTTTATTTTGTTCAATATCGTGGCGGCATTGTCTTTGTACTGGCTAGTGAGGGTGCCCAAGGGAAAGAAGAAAAAGCTTTGAGGTAGGGACTGAGGACTTGGGATAGCGATGACCTTGAGAACTTTTTCGTTACGTACCTGTAATTCTATCATTGTCTCCTGAATCTCCACTCTTGGCGAAATTTAAATTTAAGACTGAACTATTTATAGCCTGCGAAAGTCCCTTGGAAGAGTTGGAAAGCTAGAGTCTTAGCTTTGTCCACGGAAACAACATGAGTTTTACGAGCGCAAGTCGCCTATGATAAATAGTTCAAAGGAAAAGCAGTTATCTTATTGTGCTCTACATTTCCTTTCATGAGAATAAGAACTGAATTGTGCCCCAAGTGCTAGTGTGCCTCCTTAGCTTCATGGTTTATTAGTGCTCCCCTTCTCATAGTTAAAATTAGACGGTGATTCATATTCTCGAGTACTAGTGTACCATCGATTAGTGTGCCATCATAACTTGTTGACTGCTCCTATAAAATGTCCCTCAATTGTACTACCTCCACTTTCCTTCTGTCTCGAACAACATGTCTCAACAGACCTCCCCCTCTCCAACAGCGATGTGTTCATATTTAATGAGCAGCAGTACTATTAGTACACTCAAGACGCCACTCTTATTCCTTTTCTGCTTTTCTTGGTCAATTGCGATCACCATGAATAGCGCCCTCGCCGCCAAAGTCGCAACAGGAGTATGCGCTTCCCTCAGTCTGTGGATCATCGGCTTCATCACTTTCTGCTTCTTCTACTGCAGTTATGAAAAGAAATACAGAATCGCAAGTCCTTCTGCACCTGGCCCTCCCCCATCAAGCATGCGCCCGAAGAAGAGAAACAAGGGGAACAGGAACAAGCGCAAGAAGCCAACACAGCCCCCACCAAACGCCATCAAATCCGTTGAGTCTGATGAGAAGCCTTTCCCATTCTTGAAGCTACCAGCTGGTACGTAAATAACCACGTTTGATAAGGCGCAACTAACGTCTACAGAAATTCGTCTTAAGATCTACGAATTATGCTACGCCCGTCCACTCTGCATTGTCCCAGGTATAAACTTCTACAAGCGTCGACCTCGTAAGGAGCGCGATGGCTACACGGGGGGTTGGATCAAGTACTCCGCTTTTCAATACCGCTGGGCTGGATATCCGCAAGTGTTGCCAAGCTGGGGAGGGAGGGACTGTCCGACCCGAGACGGTAGCGCTGAACAATTGTATCGGTCCTGGATATCCGGCCCTACCCCAGAGCAACGCCAACTTGTTGCCGAAGGAAAAGACTTGCCACCTACAGGTTCAATTTGACATACACTAGATCAGGCTGCTTATCTGTGGGATAATACGATCAAGATCAGTAATATCGAAACATTCTACATCTGTGGTCTCTTCGGCATAAAGCTCCTACGAACATGCAAGCAGCTCCGAGAAGAAGGTGCCGCGGTCCTTTATGGATCCAACACCTTCGATTTCTCCACGCAGCACGCGCCAGGCCAACCCATACTCTACGACGAGCCCCATCGGATCCCTGGATATCTTACGGAAGATGGAGAATACCCCACGAGCGAGCAAATCTTGCAAAGTATCGAAAACCTCTTTGTCAACGACCAAACGCAGTTCAAACAACCAAAATTCCTTTGGCGGGACCCGCTCACTAAATTTATGACAAAGACCGGTCGATACAATGCAGGGCTCATCAAGTCCATCAGGCTCAATGGTACCTTCAAAGACGGCACGTATTATGAATGCCCTCTAGCACAGACTCTTCCGATGTATGCCTTGATATTGCAGCATGCATGCCAAAGTCTGAGGAAGGTTACCTTACAGGCGCATCTGAGAAGGGAACCCTGGCCACACCGGGCAGATTACAATGAAGGGGAGCCTGATAAAGAAATCATTGACGACATTGTGGGCAGGTTCGTTGAAAGTTTGCCGCAATTAAGTCAACTGTGCCTAGGATTCCGTGGAGACTTTCACGGTGATGAGATGTCGCCTACTGACAAGGAGAAGGAGAAGGACGAGAGCGTGTTCGGAGAGGCTTTGCGTTGGGTCGACATTGTGAAAAAGCGCGCAGGGAATGAGACTATCACTTTTCCCGATGCAGCCCGCCGCGGCGGCGACTACGAGCTATACTTGGAGCCGAAGGGAAGTGGTAGCGAAGCGGGGATTTCTGAGGTCTTCGAAGCTGGAGGAGAACACTCATCTTGAGATCTGCTGGAGATATTTGGCGAGGCTGGGCTTGGCATAGATTGGTATTGAAACGAGCGTGGCATCTGAGTAATGGTGGGGAGTGGTTTTGGAAATGACGTCGGCATCACTTCTGGAAGTAAACATTGCAGCAAAGACAGCCCCAAGGATAATGCAAAACATCTCACATACTCAGAACCTATGATAAAGCAGAACAAATAAATCTTCATTTCAGAGTCATCTACTCCGAGCCTGATCAAACCGTTGCCATGACCATGGTTGCGCCGAAAGTGAATAAATTAACTCCTTCGCTTGCAACAGCCTATATAGCGCAAAACAAGCAAAATTTCCCTCGCCGAAAGGCACCTGACCAAGTAAGTTCCCTCGCTTCTAAAAAAATACCTTTAAGTTATTAACTAAAAAATAATCAGCTTCAGCAACCCAGCACTCTTTGATAAAAAAAAATTAGAAAAAAGGAGAATCGACAGGGTGTTTTAAAAAAAAGTGCTCATTGACGCCATGAGTAGCAAGTCCTATTTGGCAATCCTTCTCTTTCCGGCGGTGCAGCTTTCGACAATCGTATACGGAAACCTATTCAATTAGGTTTGTATCACCAACCCACATTACGAAGTGGCTTGGTCGAGAGTTTTTGTTTTGCTACTTGGCTTGTTCAATATTTTCGAGGATTTCTTTTTAATGCACATAAATTTAAGCTTTTCTTTGGCACAGCTTCTAGGCCTTAATAAATATTGACCACTTACAGAATTTGGTCTTGGTCAGATTGTTTTCGACAATGGCTTGCATTGCGTTTCCTTGATTCTGATTTTGATTTTGTATCAAACTGCCCTCGCAGTCTTTATGGGACAAGCTAGCTGCTATTTGGAAGATCCACTCCACTCCAATCCAGCATCAGCCTGAGGTAATAAGTAGGGACCCATATCTTCAAAGGCTAAACATCTTCCCAAACTGTAGAGCAACGGCATAACTCATAACCCATCTATCTATTGGGATTCTGAAGATAGTGAATTGATGTGCAAGAGAGGAGATTGCCGGCTATGTGGGAGGATCGCCATTCCAGCACGCTTTGGAGTCTACTGATAAGTTAATGGAATGCTGATCAGCTTCTGTGTTGAGTGCCATGAGTCTCTAGAGCTTGCTTTTGATGCATTTCACGGAATTCCAACATGAATTTATTGTAGATTCCTCTGGAAATAGAGCGAGGAAAAGAGGAGTACGACCTTTCTGAAAATATTCATCTCCACTCCATTCGAGTTCCAATTCATGCCCTTGATAGTATCTTCCTCGACCACAAATTTCAGCAACCACGGACCGGGACCTGTTGACGGATATCGCCCGATTTCGGCGTTCTCGTCCTGCATGAGCAGCAACGTAAAGATATCATTATGGTAGTGTCTCAAAGCGTGAACATATTCTCGATCGCTCTGAAATGCCATCCTTAGCTCATCAGCCTCGAGGTAAACTTCCAGATACCAGTTTCCAAAATTGTTCCAATACTTTCCGACATATCTCCCCAACGGTTTCGGTGTTGTCCCCGGCTTTTGACCCTTTTCAAGGGATGAATGCAATTCTTTCCACATATCCACGTTTTTTTTAGCTGCAATTATAGACAAATCCTCAAAGTCGTTCTTGTCTGGGCTATCGAGGAGAGTATCGAGAAGCATACAGGCTATCCAGTTGGAAGCGTCGCAATTGGCCATCGTATTCGTGAGGACTATGATGGCAGAGTGCGCTTCTGGCACCAGAATTATCCAGTTCTGCGATGCCGTGGAATTGCCATCATGATAGAGCACAGTGGTGGAATTTGTCCCTCTTGCTATGATGGGCATTGACAAAATGAGCCTTTTGTTCTCTCCCGAAGCACCGACTTGGTTCGGCAGCTGCGATCGATGCCACCCAAAGCCATAAGATCGATTGAGAAGGGTTGGATTGCCAGTGGGAGTGTGTGCACTGAAGACAGTTTGTATCTGCTTAAACAAGGAGTCCTTCATCACGGTAGTTCCGCCGCTGAACTGATCTGCTGCTGCATGCAACAAAACGCCATAGATAGTTAGAAGGTCTTTGACACAACTATTCACACCCATGGCACCAAACATGATCTTGTCATCCCCCGCAAATGGCCTTTCGATGCGGGTTGTTGATCCATCAGAGAGAGCCACGTAACCTTCTGATATGTTCTCTTCGCCGCCTTCGCCTTCTGGATGGACGACACTCATCCTTGTCATGCCCAGGGGTTTCAAGGACCTTTGATCCAGGAAGCGCCCGAGGGCCAAACCGCTCACCTTTTCAACCATGGCGGCAATCACAGCGTAATTCTAGTTATTGTACCGGTACTTTTCGCGTATACCGGCGGTAATTGGTAGAGCCGAGAACGTCGGAAGGGTCGGATTTCTATCAAGGTAAAACTTCCTAGAATCCTGCATCCAAAGCGTGTTGTACTCGGAAACTCCTGCACGTTGCGTCAGCAAGTCCACGAGAGTCGCCTCTTCTCGACAGCAGCATCTAGCTGTCTGAAATCGGGCAGCATGCTCTTCAAGGTCGTGTCCTAACCTAATACACTGTTTTCCTTAACCAGAACTCCAACTGTGGACGCGGTCATGGCGTTTGTGAGCAAAAAAAAAGAGACCACCGTTTCCTCATCCATCTTGAGTTCGGGGTCGACATCCCTGAAGCCATAGCCAGCAGTGTGAATGACTTTGCCATGGTGCAGCACACCGATAGCAGCCCCAGCAGACCCGCTCGCCGAAAGGACGCGTGAGATGGAAGGGCCCAAAGCTTGGAAACGTTCGATTAGAGTTGCCATGGCGGCGAAGCTATTGAGCACGACCTGGAGTTTATTTCATTTTCACTTCAAAACGGAAGATAATCAAGACGTAATTATTGGCGGAGGGGACTAAGAATTGCAACGCTAGCGATGAGGCATTTTGTTAGTTAAGGCGTGTCGCGTCCAAGACAGCGTAGCTTTCAGCTCCCTTACTTGCCACGCCAGCGCTATTGCATTGGCACTGCAGTGTGAGTTCCGGAGGTCCGCTGTCTGAACGATAAGGGGTCGCGTACTTTGGCTCCAGCTCTAACGGCACGCCTATACCAGAATTGCCAAGAAAATTGGGACGAAGGGATGTAGTCCGCAAAAACGCGAGAAGGAAATCGGTAGAATCCTTTAATAGAGTTGGTTCGAGTTAATTGGGATAGAGTAATGAAATAACCGTTTACAAATTGTTAGCACATTGAGATATCAAATCCTATTGATTTTGCTTATGGGAACCTCAACGCTTTCTGATTTATCTCGAAAGATGACGACGTAGTGTAGTCTCGATCCGTTGCGCCAAAAATATTATAATTAGCTAAACTAGGCAGTAGCAAAGTTGTAGCAATGAAATAGCCCTAATCCTTCCCGGACGTATAGTGTTTGCTATTACTTTTAGTTATTAGAGTAGGGCAAGAAACGAGGGCATAATTTAGAGATTGAAGCCGAGAGAAATTGAGGCAGTGAGGCTAGTATCTAGTTAAGGAAAGAGCCGCGCATGCGTATAGTGGAAAGTTTTGGAAGTAATCGAGATATTTGTCGAGGAAAAAAGGAGGGATTTTATAGACGTCGTTAAAAGTAGCGGCTCGGTAAGCGAGGCGCCATACTGTCCCCGAAGCAAGTGAGCTAAACTCCAAGAGGCAGCGCACTTGAACGTACCTACCTAGTTTACGATAAAAGTCGGTATCCGATAAATCGGGTGTAACGAATACTTATACAAACTAGACAAATAATCGATATGCAAAGTATATTCAATGATGGTAAGAGTGAGGGAGTGAGTCAGTCCAGCCTAGGCGGCCGACACATTGAATTACCCATAGCAACTAACTACGCAATTGGTGCATAAAAGCTAAACTTGCCACTGGGATCGAATTCCTCCTTCAATGATTGTAAACGTTCCTGGCGCCAAGCTTCAGCGCCGTACCACGCTGTCGCCGTCTCATCACCATAAGCATAGTTGACATAGGTATTCAAAGTAGTCTCTCCACTACCCTCGTAAAGGATCTGGCGAATCTGGTTGCCAAGCTTGTACGCGACCTCGTCGGATGCCAGGCCGGTAGATGCGTAGGTGAGGAGAGGGGCGACGAGAAGATTGTCTGCTCGGTAAGCAAAAGCCGATGCGTCGTCGCCGAGGGCTTTGACGCCTTGTTGGGAGTAACCCTCGAACATGAAGAGTGCGTTACTGAAAGGAGTGGATGCATTTGTTGTAGCTTGTTTAAAAAGCTCGTAGACAAGTGCTTGGGCGGTGCTGTTGTAAGACTTGAGATAGATGGGGAAGCGCGGGTTGGCGTTTCCTGTCTTGCTGCAGGGTCCAGAGTCAAGAGCAATGCCGGTCCATGCGGCTAAGTCAAGGTATGTTCCATTCAAGGAAGAGTTACTGATGGGCCCAATGTCGAGGAACGGCTGGGTGTAAGCCACATCGACGGCTTCGACTCCTTCTTGGATGAGGTAAAATGCGATAACTGGCTGCGAAACGAGTTTAGACTACAAAAACTCATTCTTGGAGTCTGCACTTACTTTGTCTGCATCAGTGGTAGGATCGTAGTACCAATACGACCAGTTGATGAGATCGACGGGCATGGTCTTGTTGTTGGTAAGCCACTGCTCATTAGCAACCTCGTAGACAGCCTCGACTTGATCGCCGCCGAAGATGAGTGTTTCCATGGCATAGTTGGGGTACACAAGATCATAAATCTTTGAGGTCACTGGCTAACGGTCAACATCAATCCCAAGAAGATTGGGGGTAGACTGACTGGAAGTTACGATTCCGAAATTCTGCCCGGCCCCCTTCATGCCCCAGAAGAGTTCAGAATTTTCGTCGACAGTGATCAAGCTGCCACTGGCGAGAACAACATTCCATGAGACGAATTGGTCTGAGACGAGTCCATGGTGACCTTGGAGCCATCCGTGACCGCCTCCAAGGCCAGGACCAAGGTAGCTCACACATTCACAAGTTCCAGTAACTGTTATTCAAAGTTAGTTAATGAGCTTGTGTAGAACAAGTATTGTGAAAGGGAATTTATCAATGCTTACCTGTTTGTTTTCCTGCCGCCCAAAGCGCATCAGTGAGGTTTCTGGAGATGACACCTCCGCCAATGGTGGCTGTCGTTCCATCTGCGGAAACTGTAACACTGCTTAACTGGCTCAAATGAATCTCGATGCCCTCAGTCATCCTCCCAAGGGTAGTAATTGAGCCGTGATATCCATTGGTCGTTAGGAAAGGCAACGAGCACCAGTTTGCAAATTTGACCTGATGGGAAGAACATAAGCAAAGTCTTATGGGAGACCAAACACTGGGAAGGAAACTTACAGTCTCGACAACGTCCTGTTCGGTTCTTGGAACCACCACCACGTTTGCGACAGGGGTGCTCAGGTTGGACCAGCGCTCCGTAATGGCTTCGAAGAGGTTAGAGCTGGGCAATATAATCTGTGCAGTGCTAGACAGCTTCTGCGCCAGAATGGTATAGTTCACAGCACCGCTTGAGCAGACGTCAACGTCGTCGTGTGAGTAAGCGTCAAAGTCCTCGTTAATGGGAGCAAGAGCCTCACAAGCGACTGCTCCCGCCCATGCCAAGATAGCCGCAAGATGGAACAGATGATGCATCAGTGCGGTGGACAAAAGTAAAATAAATGAATGGCTGGGTGATAATTACCCTGTTTAACGAGCGTGAGATGCTGGAAGACTGGGAAGCACTGATCAGGGCGACTTACAGTTCATATACTATGTCTTTGATCTTTGCAAGTACGGAAGCGGAATTGCTATGGACCATGTGGTACCCTTACTTGACATTACAAAGAACGAGTGTAATTAATTGCTGTTATGGCCCCTCCTTCCGCTGGGATAGATCAGTCGATTTAGGTAACCCCGAGCGGGGTCAATATTCTTGACTCGTGTTGAGGCTTTTCACTCCTGCACCCTGACTCCTGACAGGGGCAGCTCGGACGAAAGAGCTTGATCTGGCAACTCCGGAGGACCAACCCGAATCAGAATTCATCTCGCTCGGCAACTGCCCCGGCTTGCCGAGTCTGTCCTTACATAAACTGATACAAAACAAACTATTAACCTTAAAAATATATTACGCTTCTTGGGGGATGTTCTGACAATTACGACCGCTTCGAAGCGTGGTGATTGATTAGTGGAGGCAAAAAGCAAAGTCTCCCGCAATTTGATGGAGATCAAATCTCAAGCAGTAGCACATCTCGTCGTCAATCTTGGGACGGAGATGGCCCCCTACGGCGCAGTTTTCACTTGCATGAAGCGTTAGCCATGGCATCGGATCACGAACTGCATCGGAAGTTGTCCTGTCTGGTGAAAACACCCGCCACAACCTTGAGCAATGAGCAATGAGGCCACAATTCCCGCAACGAACTCACGTCAACTGACATAATACTGGGATAGGAGGGCATAGGAGTTCGCAAGAGAAAGCTCTTTCGGTAATGCCCGCAGGATTTGCCCCGCTCCGTTTCCATCCCACTTTCTACGAACTCTCGCATTGGAACAAAAGGCAATTAAGGTTTGTCGCTTAACTCAAGAGTGAAACCCTTGCCAAGCCCAGGTGCTCGGAGTAATGATGATACCATCCTGGTCACAGGTACGGAGTGCTACGGTTCATGCAAGGGATTGGGCTAGCAGAAGCTTTGGTTTATGCCCGACAACGTTTTGCCGTCGAAGAAACTGTGCCGCTTAGCACGCTTTTGACCTCCGCTTTCGAAGGATTCGCAATCTACGATATCTCTTCAGAGAATATGCCAACAAATAACTGGAATAGCCAATGAGGAAAAGCGAGAGGGGCACACAACGCCATACTCACAAAAATAATAGAAGAGTTCGATGACCCTAAACTGCCGAAGATTCCGAAAGGTAACAAGAAAACCCCCTGCAAAGAGTTTCATATCTCCCACAAACGTTTGTGATGCCTTGCAGACAGAACCTGCATTTTTGAGTTTTCTAGAAGATAAACAGGGAGTTCTGCCCGACAACTATAGCCCATGATAAGTGTTTATTCAATTGAAAGTTCATAGGGGACGGACGGAAGTCCTGGTTTGGTTGCTGTATCCGTCTCGGGATTTGGACAAAGCTAAGAACCTTCGACTGTACTTTCTACAAATCAGCCCTATCCTCCAACGTTTCTTTTGCTAAGCTTGGGATCGACTTTTTGGCCTGCCAGTGATCGCAATGTCTGAGTCCGCTGCTGCAATTGCAGCCGCAACGATTGCCTTCAATACGGAGTTATGGACACTTTATTCGTTCGGAGTTCTCATTACGGTCTTCCGGACCTTTGCTCGAGTGAAGATGGTGGGGTTGAAAGGACTTCGAGCAGACGACTTTATGGTTTGGGTTGCCATTGTACGTCTTGCTGACTGCTAGAATCTCGTCTCAGCTTCCACTGCTAACGCAGGTCCTGTTTCTCAGTTAATTTACACGGCGCAATCGACTTTGGCGTACACAGCTGTCAACCACGGACAAGGCCTTGCTAACAATGGAATGACGGACGCTGAACGGGCTGAACTGTCCCCCGACTCTACCGAATACCATCTGAGGTACGTTATGGAAGAAAAAGAACAGCACAACAAAAGCTGACGAGCCCCTTCTTATATAGAGTATTTGGCTCGAAGATCCAGATCGTCGGGTGGACCACTTATGTCTGCTTGATCTGCACGCTCAAAATGGCAGTGCTCGTCTTTTACATTAGACTAATGGTATGTGAGGACGACGCCGATCTCCAATCCACCGAATACTGACTTGTGAAATTAACAGGAGGGTCTCAGTAATTATTGGCGCATTCGCATCTGGATTGGATTTGGGCTCGTCGGTGCGACCTTTATGGCATCATTCATAACAATCTACGCAGGATGCCAACCGTTCTCCAAATACTGGCAGATCAATCCAGACCCAGGCAGTAGGTTTTCTGACCTTTCTGTTGCCTCAATTGTCGCTGACACTCTTCCTTCTAGACGCCTGTCAGGGAGCTGTGGCTCGTCCCATCGTCTGGGTTACATTCGCTTCTAGTGTGATCACCGACATCTACCTGATTATGGTTCCGCTTCCTATGCTTTGGGGAACAAGCTTGCGACTTGTGAAGAAGCTCGCCGCCACTTTCGTGCTCGGTGCAGGTGTATTTGTCCTTGTCTGCTCACTTCTCAAAACTGTCTTCGTTATAGTAGTAAGTCCTCATGATTCTATCGGATACCCTCATTCGTTTATACCATTTGGGAACACGTTGTCTAACTTTTGCCAATCAACAGGATCCCGTCCACGGTGCACAACTCGCAGGTGAATGGGGTACTCGAGAAGCATTCGTCTCAGTAGTCACCACCAACCTCCCGATGATATTCCCTCTCCTCAAGACATGGTTAAAGCCACTATTCGGCAGCGCGCTCTCTTCCGAACGCACAAACACTAAACATCCATCTGGCTTTCGAACAATCGGTGATGGTGGTGGTGGAAGCTCAGGACCTGGTCGAAGTAGGAAACCGACGCACGTCACCGATAACTTATCTTTCAGTGAGAGCGAGGAACGGATTGTCGGCGATATCAAGATGAATAATTTGGAGGTTTATGCTGGGCCGGCTGCGCCTGATCGTCGACCATCGAAGGGAATCATGGTCTCCAACGAATTCAAGATGGTGGAGGATGAAGCAAGTCAACACGGGGATCACAATGCGAAGATTGTTCAGGATACGTGGTAACAATGGAACTGAAGAAAGAAAACTTGTTGATAACTTAGCTAGAATATTTGAAAATGACGATAGATACTTAGCAGCCCGATCGATGGCTAGTGTCTAAAAGACGAGGTTGCTATGTTGTGGTCTGATTTTGGGTCTTTCCTGGAGTTTACATATTTTTTCGTCAAACCAGTGATATTGAATTTACCAGATGAAAGTTTTGTTGCGTTTGAATCTTCACGGAAATTGTTCACTTGAATTTGAGACAGTTGTGAGTAGTATTGTATTGTGTGTGTACGGCAAGAATTAGATGGCTTCTGATAGGGGAATGATAGAAATCCGTTTTGCGTCTGAAAAAGCAGAGAATTCACGATATTCTATCTGAAAGCTCCTCAAGAGTGGGCATTTCACCGCTAACCCCTGATCCTGACCCCTTTTGACTCGCTTAAAGTTTGAGCTTAGTCTTAATCGAGCTTAGACAGAGTATCCTTCCAAGCCGGTGGTTTTATTGGCCAAAATTACGATAAGCGAGCATCAGCACTTAACACAACCTCAAGCATCGCAACACGGTCTTGACTCAGATATCTCCACCAGCATCCAACTCCTACTCATGAATCCCCAGGCATGGTAGAAGTACAGTACCCGAGAGTGCGGGCGAGTAAGCCTAAGACCAGAACAGGTTGTGCCACATGTAAGTCCATAAATGCCCCTTCCCGTGACATGCTGACAATTCCAGGCAAGTGAGTAGTCGCCCCGACACGATGTCAGATTTCCATCTCATTGAAGTAGGACTCGCCGTGTCAAATGCGACGAAGCTAAACCTCACTGCAACCGCTGTCGAAAGTTCGGAGTAGAGTGCGACGGCTACCCTAGCCTCGCACCGAAAACAAGAACCAAAAAGGCACTGATTGTTCCTAAGCAAGACCAAGTGCTGATGCCCAGACCGCCTGCACTTACGAGACTTCTACCCTCAGCTAGTGCGGGTTATCAAAGTGAGATCGAGTATCTCTGTTTCAAGACCTTCCAGGAGCGGGCTGCGACCGAGCTTTCTGGCTATTTTGATACGAATATTTGGCGTCGGACGATTCTTCAAGTTTGCCATGAAGAAGAATTCGCGAGACATGCTGTGGTTGCTATTGGTGCTCTACATACGACGATGGAGTTAGTGCAGAGTAATGTCTATTCATCGCCGTCGTCGGAAGTCTTGAATAGTCTTGGCACAACGCATCACCGGGTAGCTCTGCTGCATTATGATAGAGCTTTGAAGCTGATGGGAGAACTAACATTGAGAGACGAGGAATCAGCCCTGCGTTGTGTTCTCTTATCTTGTCTTCTGACAACATGTTTTGAGAATTACATTGGGAATCAGGACAATGCTCTCGCAGCCGCTCAAAAAGGGGTCGACGTTCTCACAGAATGTCTAACGACTATTGAATGGTGTAAGCCTGTCGAAGATCTAAAGCGTATCCAAACACGAATCCTGGACGACAGCGACAATGACCTCCTCTCCACATTCGCACGTCTTGAAGCATCCATTATCATGTTCGACCACAATCGTCGCAGTCCAAGAAAGCTGGAACCGCTGCGACTTCAGAACTTCCCTCCATTTCCAGACTTCCCTGACCACTTCAAAGACGTCCGAGAAGCGAGGATGTATACTGACGTCCTAGCCAGAAAAGCGCTGATCTGGAGAGACGCAAACCTCCAAAAATGGAACTACTCGAATCTAGATTTCGGAACGGTCGATACCGAAGACAAGAGTTGGAGGATAGAGCAATTCTCTAGACGTGCGCAAAGAGAGTTTCAGCATTGCGTCAAATGTAAAGGGCAATGGGTAAAAGCTTTCATTCCTTTTTATGAAGCTACCAGAAGTTTTCCAGGCAGTAAGGAATACCTCGGGGCTTCAATCCTCATGATTCAATATGTGTCGACGAATCTCATGACACATTTACCTGGACAGAATCTCGAGACATATTACGACAGATTCCGGGAAGATATGGGTACCCTCGTTGACCTATCTCGTGAACTTCTAGAGAGCTACCCTGTGACGACCTCAAGGAAAGCAGTATATACGTTCGACGATGCAGTCGTGATGGGACTTTTTCTAGTCGCTACTCGGTCTCGAGATGGAAATCTGAGAAGACAAGCGATTCATTTGCTAGTCAAGTATCCTCGGCGTGAAGGACTTTGGGATGGCACCATGGCATCAACGGTGGCGTCTTGGCTTATGAACCAAGAAGAGAAAGGAATAAAAGTTGGTGACTTTGTGCCCGAAGCTGCACGGTTGAGGATTGTTATGTTGAATCCGAAGTTCGCGGAGAGGTATGTAACTGTACGATGCTCGGAGCTCTTGGATGGATCCAGCGAACGGATAGAAATGCCTGATGTGGTTTTGACATGGTGAAATGGGTCATTAATATAACGCGTCAGATAGGCTATTGTATAAAACAGCAAACTATCCTATTCACAAGAACTAGGCGTCAAACTGTATGTCAAGTTCCTTCTGGTGAGGTGGAGGCGCCATGATGAACGCGCTGGGCTCGCTAAATGCGCTGAGTGCGCTGGCTGCGCTGGCTGCGCTGACAGTTACCCCGCACCTGTACTTACCCCGCAGTATCATACAAATCAAGAATAAATCAAAGGAAAGAGGAAGCATCGAAGTCACATCGCTAGGCCAAACAGAGTCAGCTTGATCCATAGCCATCTAGTGATGATTTGAATCAGTTACTGTTACAAGGTTCTTGAGTAACGGGGAAGAAGCTTGGCACGAGCGGGAAACGCATACAAAGAGGGAGAGAGGGTAGATGGGTGGAACAGTATAATGGCAGAAGAGCGTAGTGTTGATTAGTCAGTTAGGTGTATGATATGATAAACGTATTATTTTATGCAAAGCTGGCCATGCGCTGCGGACAAAACCAGCCCTTTTATCCTCTAATGTCCTTGGTCCAAGCGCCCATGCCTCTTCTTTGAAGCGCGTCGGGACGGGCCATCAAGATCTCTCTTCTTTGATTCGAAATTTCTCTGAATGTATTATTCAGAGAAATTTACTTTGGAAACAAAAGTTGACCGAACAAAGGCCTATATTATGTCTCACTAAAATACGCGAAGAGAGAGGAGGGAGCAATTGAAATGCTCTAAATACGCCGAAAACCCAATTCGACACGTACTGAACTTGACATCTTGACTGAAATTAATGTTTAGATACCGATGACTCGAAAAGCTCATGTGCAATGCTCATAATGTCCATTTGAAAAACGGATATGATGAGGCGGCAACTCGGCCGAGTCATATGATTTGCCAGTAGCGCCATTCCAGCTTCCAATTGGGATTCTGACAGTATAAAATACCCCCCACAGCTGGTAACGGCAGAAATTCTTGTCTAGAAAGAACTATTCCCAGATATCTCATTAACTGCACTCCACTTCAGCTCCTCAATCTTCCTATCTCCGCTATGTCTACGCACTTAGCCACTCCGCGTACCGCGGGGGAGGATGATGGCTGGACATTGGTCTTATCCAAGAACCCCAAGAAAGCCCGCAAGGAACAAGATAAGAAGGAAGCAGACAAGAGAGCCAAGGCCGAAGAGATGAAGTCTATGAAGAAATTTGATGAGTTTGGAAAATTTCTTCAACTTCCGACAGGTACATCCTTTATTCCAGATTGCATCCTTTGTCTCCAACGAGTTGTCGAGACCAACTAACAAGATAGAAATCCGGCAAATGATTTTACGAAATTACCTCGTCAAACCTACAGGCATTGCGTTGAACCTTACTCTTCGAGATCCCGATGGTCGTTACGTACGAAGACTCCATTACGAGTTCGAGTCGAATGGAATTTCCACAAACCGCGGTTCGTCCGGGGTCGGCGAGGAAGTCAGTTGGACAACGACTGCAACAAAGGACCAGCTTAACAAGATCAAGAAGGGAGAGTGGGAGCAGCCATCTAAAGATGTTCATGAGCAGAGAAAGGCACTTGAGGCAGGGGAGACTCTTCAATGGGCGAATAGACGTGGACACGACCGCTATGACATCTTGAATAAACGAAACTGCAAGTACGGCGGTCTTGATGGCCTTGCTCTATTTCGAACTTCGAAGGCCGTATGCGCTGAGGCTTCAGAAATCTTCTATGGCGAGAACAGATTCATCATCAACACTGCTGGGGCTTATTCTGGTGAAGGTAGCTCATTACGTTTGCTTGCTCCTGGTGCCCCGCTTATCCCAGGTCTGGGAAATGGCAGTGGAACGATGTCTCGCACGCAGGAACAAAAGTTCTTGAAGATGGTCCTTGAGAAGAATGAGTGGGTCTCGGAGTTCATTTACAGGAACCCGTTCTGCTTCTTCGTGGGTACGATTGGTAGCGGCAATTGCGCCCATGTGAAGACTATCATGCTTGCGGGCCCTCTCAAGACTATTCGTGGCGGGTACACCGATCCTAACACCGGCAACATTGGCTTAGCTCGCACACTACCATATTACGCAGCCCTTCTTAAGCACCTCTGCTCCAACCTACGGAAGCTCACCATCCATATTCAGTATAGGCCTGGCCAACAACGTGAATACAGTTCATTGGGTGGTTGGGCTGGCTCTCAGTGGGATGACGACCTGAGAAATCGCCGAGGCCTCAATGACAACCAACGCATATGCAAGATGATCGGAAAGCTTGTGGTTGCATTGTCAAACTTGAGGGAATTGAGGTTGGGAGAATATGTCCTTGGTAGCAAGCAAGGTACAGGGAAGGTGAACTTCATGGCACCAGTACCAGATCGCGAGCCTGAAGAATCAGATAACGAGGAAGACAGCAATGACGCTACCGAAACAACTGTCAAGAACAGCAAGCAAAAGCCCGAGGAGTGGGAAGGTGGATTCTCTTCGGTGGATAAAGTGAGAGACAGAGAGCGGGAGAGGGTGAAGAACCGAGGTGCACTGCCTCTCGGAGCCAGCTTGCCATAATGATAACTTTATCTGGGTCGAGGGATATGGACGGATTAGACTGAGATCATGGACAAAGACGCTGAGTTCCTCTTTGATTTTCACTGCTTGCGAACAAAAAGAATAATTGCGGACAAGAAAGTTTACGCGACGAAATTTTTTTATATTCGCCACTCGTCCACGTGATGCACCTGCTATCTTGCTTGTGAAATAGCGTTCTTTTGATTTACAAGCCTCCAATAAAGAAGCATAAGCTATCTAGGTAAGTTTCATTTACACTTTAATCCTTAATCACAGAGCCCGATCAAGTTAGTTGACAAAGTCACGTGGCCCCCACCGCCTCACCGGGAGAATCAATCTTCACAGGACTATGGAGTAGGGAATGATTATCAAGTAAGATTGGCGAAGTATGTCTCTACCAGCCCGTCCCCAACTAAGCATTGCTGAATAACTGGCCTCTCCAACTCAATCCCTCCGTCCCCACGGATTTCACGGACTTGAAGCCCATTAAGCGAAAATTGATGGATTGTTCCCCCGAGTGTCTCTATTGATTTCAAATCCCCATCAGGAGGTACCTCGCTTATTTCATCGGAGTTAGCAACTACTCCCATATATATACATCTCTGTTCCATAGTAAAAATGTTTTGATCAGTATCAAACACTCTTCATTCAAATTCCAATTCTCTTCAACATTTAAATATCAAAGATGTCTTCCCAAATCAAGAATATCCTCATAATCGGCGCAGGAGGGAAACTCGGTCCCGTTATCCTGTCTACTTTCGCCAAAGACCCCCATTTCATCACTACAATCTTGTCTCGAGATTCTTCTACTTCGACCTTTCCTGCTGGTACCAAGGTCGTCAAGATCGCAGACGACTATCCTGAGCCTGAGCTCTTGAAGGCTTTCAAGGGCCAGGACGCCATTATTTCTACCATTGCGACCGCTTCGGCAAAACAGCAGGAAGTATTCATCGATGTCGCTATCAAGGCTGGTGTGAAGCGTTTCGTACCTTCGGATTTTGGGAGCGATGTTAGGAATGAGAAGGCTAGGGCTCTCTTGCCTTCGTTTCTTCAAGGGAAGTTTGACACCGTCGAGTATTTGAAGGGGAAGGAGGGGCAAGGACTTACTTGGACTTCGTTTGTGACTGGGCCGTTCTTTGACCTGTAAGTATCCTCTGATATACGTCCTTCTATTCGAGTGAAGACTGATGTCCGAAATAGGGCAATGAAGTTCGGATACCTAGGGATCGACATCAACGGCCACAAAGTCACACTTTATGACAACGGTACGACCACCTGGTCCACCACAACACTAGCCACAATCGGGCTTGCCGTCAAGAACGCAATGCTGGCCCCGGAGCAAACAGCCAACAAATACATGTTCATCGACTCCTTCACCGTGACACAGAAAGACGTCTTCGCCGCTTTCGAGAAAGCCACTGGCAAGAAGTGGGAAGTGACATGCGCGGACCTCGCGATCGATAAGAAGGAGGGTTTGGAGAAGATGGCTAAAGGTGATTTCACTGGTGCTGGGCAATTGATTCGTTATATCAACCTTGTTGGGGGACATGGTGGGAATTATATGGAGTATGAGGGTGGTGATAATGAGTTGCTTTCTTTGCCTAAGGAGAGCTTGGATGAGGTTGTTGCTAGATTTGTTTGAAGCGAGCAACGGGATGAAAGATACCATAGGTATGCGACACTTGTCCACAACATCTAGAAACAGCTTTTAGTGTTTATGCATTACTCCCCTCATCAAATTACATTTCCGGAACTTTTCTATTGTCTTGTATCAAGGTTTGGACTCATGAAACAGCAATGCAACGAGACATGATCTATGGGTATCAGAAGATACCAAAATGGAGTCAGTGACTTGCCAGATGCAACCGTCCACTATGTCTTCGCAGCCTTCTAATAGATGCCACGACAGTTGAAATCTCAAGTTCTCAATATGGCCCTTGCTACTTTTGAAGGAATAAGATGAGCTAGACCCGCACAGACCCACAAATCAATTCAAGCAAGTTATCACAAAATCACATGCAAGAAGAATGAGACAACATCTTGGATGATGCAAAGCCCTGCCATTTCACTTGGGTATCTTGTTCTATCTTCATTTCCCATAACTCATCACATCACAATTTCAGTCTTGCTGTCGCCAAAATGCGCTGCTCTGATCAGTCTTGGTACCGAGGTTCTGGAATCCAGCCAGGACATCTTTGTCGACATTGACAGCCCAATCTCTCTGGAATGCATCTTCACCACCACATACAGCGACGACTTGACTCAATCTCTCCTTAACAAAGTCGTAAGTATGGATTGTATGAACAGGGTCGCTCGCACTGTGTAGTCTCTTCCGAACGTCTTCAGGGCCTTCGTACTCGTTGCCTTCACTTGGCAGCCATATGAGGTTATCGCCTCCGTCGTCACGTCCTCCAATCATCTCTCCGATTACAGAAGTCCACATCGCGAAGTAATCTTGGAGACGTTCAAAAATGACGGGAGTCATTGGGGGAGGCAATTCGAGAAGGCGAGTCAACGCGAGACATGACAATTTCTGGCGATCAATATTGGCCATACAGTCGAAGTGACGGAACCATTCAGTGTTTAACCATCTCCACACCTCGTCGACATTACCTACAGATCCCATAATTGAAACAAAAACGGACGGATCTGCCAGAGCTATACGTGCCAAGATTGTGAAGTAATCGGTTTCCACCACATCATCGAGTTTGGGATATCTTCGGCCAGGCCCGGTAGTCTGATGAGCTTCCCAGGCGTCCCTGAGGCCTTCAAAGACCCTCTCCGTATAGCCGCATTCGTGAAGGTCCTTTGCAATTTGGGTGACTCCGTTGGAGCCTCCTAGCGCTTCAGCAGCTCGGATCATATTCTCAACAATAGTTGCTACGAGACCAGCGAGCTCCCGCTTTGTGACGCCCAGAAGACTAGTCATATAGGACAAGATTCTCAATCTGACGACGTTGCCAAGCATTGCTTCTGGTGCAAGAAGTATGTACGACTCAACAATAGCCAGCACACTTCGTAGGGTGTCCGATCCAATTTCAAGCAGAGGAAAAGCAGATTCAGCTAAAGATATGATTTCTGGAGTAGCTGGCGCTGGTGTTTGAGCAAGAATTGTGCACCAGAGATCGAGTGCTTCGTCCATCAGATAGACTTGCATCTCTGATCCAACTTCAACAGCTCGTTGAATAAGTGGCAATACCATTGGATGATATCGTTGAGATTGCTCCTTCATGGCAGTAACAATTGTTGATAATAGTGTGAGAATAGCTTGCTTCAACAGATGTTCCTCGCCAGATGCTTCCCATAGACCAGGCAAAATCGACACAATTTGATCCGAGAACTGAGAAATACTGCTTTCGAGTCGAAGAGCAATCATTCTGATTGTGTCCAGTATAGCCATCTTAGTCTCGGTGTTCTCGACTTCTTGGATCAACGCCATTATTCTACCAAGAATATCTGGCGCGTATGGAAGGAACTTTTCGCCATCAAAGCTAAAGTCGTCAACGACGGCTTTAAATTGTCTCGCAGCTGTGACGCGGACTACTTGGTCATTTGTCTCATCCTCTGTTTTCAAGAGATGCTGGAAGATTTGATATACAAGAGGCCTATTTGCTTCGGAAATCTTGATGGTGATCCACTGACCAAGGAGAATTGCAATGCGACGGCGAAGTACTTTATAGCCAGGCCCAGTTTGCTGGACATCATTGACAAGAGTCGAAGTTAAGAATGAATCGAAGTCAAAACTGTGGTGAACAACCGAAGCCGACAGACCCATCGCTGTGTAGACTGCGTCTTTCGTGACCACGTTGCTTTGACCTGTTCCCGCCACAGACTGAAAGAACGACAACAGAGGCTCGACAAGAAGATGCTTGTAATTGATGACGAGATCCATGAAAAGTTTTTCTGAACACGGTCGAACTTCGAACTCCCAGGTATCGCCGCCGCCTTCTTCCCTGATCTTCCATTCATCTGGATCTTCCTCCCACTCCTCGAGGTCGACTTGGCGGAAGATGAAGAACTTGGTGACGATTGTGCTCGCCATTTCGCCGACAAGTTGATCTGTGAGAAGTTGGCTCTTAACCAGGGCAGCGGCGTCTTGTTGCTCTTGTTTGACCTCTGCTGATCGATACTTAAAGGACTGGGCAGGGCTGAAAACCATTTTAACACAAGCTCTCATAATGTTGAGGCCTTTGAGGCATAGTTTCTCCATCACAGGTCGTGCATCCTTCATCGAATCGTCTTTCCGTAAGGCCTTGGCACTGAAGTCTTGTGTTTCAGACCCATAAGACTCTCCAAACTTTGCTACTAAACCCCAGTATGCTCGAACAAGGTCCAGAGAGCTTGGTAGAAGTGCAAATGATGCTGGATGCCGGTTCGACATCAGAGTATGCAATTTCGAAAATTGTAGCAGATGTTTCTCGACAAAATCTTTCGCAGGGGAAACAATAATTGGTGGCTCGCGGGTTGTCATGTCCAGAAATTGACCAAATTGTAGTTGCGAGTGCTCCCATAGCTGCTGAACATCGGTCGAATGATGAGGGTACTCGTATCCTGAGATCAACAATCGTCTCGGAATCTTGATGGCAAAGAGACTGTTCTCCATTGCATCCATAGCTCCTCCTTCATCTTCGCCATTGCCATTCAAGAATGAGAGCCAGATTGCAACTTTCTCGTTATATATTTCACTGAGGAGGAAAACAATCTCGGGTGTGACAGACTGAAGACGGGTTTGAGAGGTTCGCAGTCTCGCCGTCGAGAGTTCCTTGATCACTTGTAGTAACATCAACATTCCCCTTCGCAGATGTAACTGGTTGGAGTGATTTGCGGCCCGTAGGATTTTGATCAAGCTTGTGAGGACGTCGGGCCACTCGAGAGGGAAGTCTATACGAACAACCTTGGCAAGCACCAGGGCATTCTGCAAGGCGAGGTTGTTCTCGACTTCTCCGATGCCTCCCTCGAGTATATTGGAGCGCATAGCTGCCTTCTCTTCAGCAGATATCGCGTTCGTCGCGGTTTTTCGCCAGTACTTGTCGATGCCATTTTTTAGTTGGATAATTGCAAGATATCGAATTTCGGAAGGTAAAGATTTGTCAAGATATACTGCCTGCAGGTTCAAATCAGCTTCTATTACTATCATTCAATCCTTTTCTTTGAAAGGCTTACCTGCAGTAACGAATAATAGCCCTTCTGAGTCTCCCAAGTCTGCAATTGTTGGGTTCCAGTTTGGATGCTGAGCTGTTGGGAGGAACCCGCAGACTGTAATGCTAGGTAAACCTGCTGTGGCGTGAGGGGTGCTGCCTCTCCAGGCACCTCAATATTGAAGGCCATGCCGAAGTGCTGGTTGGGTCGACTGGGAAGTGCTCGAAGTTCAAGTTCTCGTGTTGTGTTGTTCGAAAATGTGCAATGCAAGGCTGCAAAACAGTCGCGCCCCACTTTTCCTTGGCGAAGGCGGGGTGTTTTTAGGCCCTGCCATTTCTCCGTCGGGGTAAAAAGTGGCCGTCTTGACCAAGTCCGCAATTTCTACTTGATCTCCAGCTATATATAGCATTGTCAACAAAGACTTAAGAGTCCCACGAAGGTTTTTGTATGGGAAAGGTTATTTAAGTATTTCTCTATACTTACAGAAAAACAGAATCTCTTTCAAAGAATGGAATGTTGAGAAATGAATAATCCAATACATTGAATATTAATGTTCTCACGTGCTAAAAACGCCACTTTTTACCCCAATGGAAGCCATCTTCATTATGAAAGAAACCTTCGCCCCGAATCGAAGAAACTTACCTAGGTATATATATCATCGCCTGCCCATATGAGAAAATTGAGTAATATCTCAACTACCATATTTCATCCAACATACAACCAACGCATATCAGATACTTAATGCGTTGGATTGAGCAAATTCCAGACACGCCTGGCAAAAGAGGAACTCACCACAAGCAAGCCGGCTCTCTAGCTACCCTATCTTCTTTACTTTGAAGTTATCACTAGTCATTATGGAGCACTCTTCGAGTTATCGAGCTCTTCGTTTCACTCTTCCCGGAGCAGATCTCGAAGTTGTGGAAAAGGATCTAGGGCCTGCTCCGGGAAACGAAATCAGAGTGAAAGTACACGCAGCGTCAATAAAGTGAGCCTACCCAAATGGAAATCTACTCTTTCTTTCTTCTACTTCTATGTAATCATGAAACATCTCTGTTCAGATTTCTGTGTCAGTACTGAAGCTTTCATTGTCTTCTTCTCATGACCACGTTTCGTTGTTGATTTCTTGAGCAGCCCCGTAGATATCCAGCTATGGAGGTCAAAGTTAGTTGGTGTGGTTGCTGGTGATAAAGGCATGGGAAGAGATTTCTCCGGCACAGTGGCCGAAGTTGGGTCCAGCGTCACAAATTATACCAAGGGCGACGAGGTATTCGGTCTACTCTTCCAAGCTGTGAGTGATGAGTCTTTTGTCTTGTTTTAGTCATCAGTGCTGACTCCAATTTCAGTTCGGCCAAGGGACATTCAGCGAGTATATAAACATTAACCCCGCCTCAAATCCGATTGCCAAGAAACCCAATTGCTTTACCCATGAACAAGCAGCTTCCATTCCTCTTGTTGCTTTGACAGCTTATGCTTGTCTTGACTGGCTCCCACCACAGACTGGATCTCAGAGAAGAGTAATCATTCGAGGAGCATCCGGTGGCACCGGCATGTGGCTGGTTCAGTGTGAGTGGCATTTTAATGTCCCACATCCCAAACATGTTTCACATTTATCTACTCCTCATTCTCTACTTTCAACACTGACATCACACCAGTGGCAAAGGTTTCGTACGATTGTCATGTCACAGCTATCTGCTCCAGCAAGAATGCTGCTTTTGTCAAAGATCTTGGTGCCGACGAAGTGATAGACTACACTTCTCAAAATATCGTATCGACTCTCGAGGAGCAACTAGCTGCCAATGGACAAAGTGATCTCATTGTCGATTGCGTTGGTGGCACCGAGCTTCTTGATTCTTATGTGCGTAGAACTCCCTATTTGACTGATCCATACTAATCAAGAATAGGAACGAATTTTACACAAGCAAGGTGCATATGTCACCATTGTCGGAGACAAAACAGACGTCAAAACCCTTGGCGGCCCAGTCACATATTTCAACACACCTGCTCAAGTAATTCGCTTCATCAAAGGATGGATCTGGGGTCCTCGATATGCATGCGTGTCATTGTTAACAAAGAGCGAGTACCTCGAAAAGATTGTAGGCTTGGCGGAGCGAGGTGAAGTGCGCACTGAAGTTCAAGAAGTGATTGAAGGTGCGTTTGACGAGAGGCAAGGATGGAAAAGAGCTACCAAGGCGATGGAAGACAAGAGGACGAGGGGTAAAATCGTTCTTGCCATCCCATGATTTTCGAATCTCAGCACTGAAACGCAAAAGCCAAGATTGGTTCAAAGCTTAGGCAAAAAGGGTTCAACTCTTGGGGGATAAATCGATACATTTCATATTGGTTTAGTACTCGAGTGTTTGTCACCTATGTGTGCGGGATTTCGTGCTTGCTTTTGTTTACGTTGAGCGTGCACGAGGAATCCTTACCCCTCTCATCAGAAACGGAATTGCTTATACTCGGGTATGCACTGAGGTTAAAAGCTTCCGCGTCAGAGTAGCCTTTTGGCTCTAATGTCCAGATTTGGCCAGTAATGAAGCCTTCGGTCCCGAGCTTAGAAGACTTGGCATATCCTTCTTCACAAAGATGATAAATCACACACAGGATATCTAGACTGTCGGAATTCCTCCCCAGAAGAGTCATCCCCCGAACCACGCTTCAAGTCTTGAACTCTTGGGTTTCACCGAATGACCAGACACAATACCTGCTGATCCCTTCATCACTTCCCAGGTCGTCGGGTCCCAGCACATGTCATAAAGATACATCCATGAAAGTTCTGCTCCCATCAACGCGTCCAGACCCATCCGCCACACCCCCGATATCTAGATTAATTACCCAAACAGGTCATTACTCGCCTTCCTCATACCCGACAATCATTCCACACCCAGATCTCAACCCCAGAACCCTCCCCCTCTAACCTCCATCCGTACATCACTCCCTCCCATTCGACACCCACAACCATGGATGGACCCAACACACACAGGTCCCCGCCTCCAATCCCCCCTCGGGGACCTCACCACCTCGCACCAGGAGCGGCCCTTGCGGCAACCCAGAGCCGCATCCATCCCTAAAGGCTGACAGGACAAACAAGACAAGACAAGACTCTCGGGTATCAGCCTCGGGTATCTTCAAAGCTTACCTCGTGTTTCCGCCCAATCATATCCCTTCTCCCGTCGGAACGATTGGTGGAAAGGAAAGGGATATTTGATTTATTGATGCTGCATGCAGGCTGGGAAATTTTCTGCTGGTTGCCGGGTTTCTTTGACGTAAAGGCTTGTAATGTGCGTGGAAGGGCCGAAGGCCGAGGTGGTGGTATATAGGTAGTTAGGGTTGTGCTCTTTGGGGAGTTTTTGGGGGCTTTGTGGGATTTTTTTGTTTTTCGTTTTCTTTTGGGGATTTGGAGATTGTGATCTCTGTGGGTGGAGGTGGTACTTCCAGTCGTTCATTGTCAGTCACGTACTGCTCGTCGAAAAATTGGAGGAAATTTCAGCAAAGGATTATGCACGTCAAGTGCCGGGGCGGACAATTTTTTTTGGAATGTCTTTTTGATAATTTGATCTCCATTCTAGAAGATGTCTAGACACTGCGATTGTTGAGTCTATCCTTCCATTCTCTGTACTAAAAGCACATACTAACGCCAGCCTTTTCAGGGCCTTGTCGAAGCCGTCCTTGCCATCCAATCCTGCCCAATCTGCCCAACCAACTTATATTCGTCGAAGCTCGATAACACATCAAATGCTAATACCATTCATCCCCGACCCCGACATGCCGTCCCAAGTATTGAAGTACTCCAGCTGTCCAAGCTCCTCCCATCCAACGTCCAGCGCCTGGATGTCAGGAGTAATGGTACTTGTCTCGATACCTTGAAACGCAAATGCATTATCGATATTCTTCGCATCCTGCGGCCTCGCCATTGCGAAAACGCTTCGAGCAATCTGCTTCACCTCCGTCTCGGTCCTCTTACTGATCTGCCAGATTTCTCCCATGGCTTTCAATCCGCCTAGACCTAATCGTATACGATCACGAGTGCGATACCATTCTACGCCGTTCAGAACATAAGCACAGGCACTGAGGTTGGCGAGTGTGGAGAGTGCGAGGCCGCAGATCCCGAGGGGTGTGTGATTTATGATGGGACATGGGAGGGCGTAGAGATTGATGGCTGCCTCGGCTGCTTCGAGGGTCTTCTTGGTGTGAAGCCAGTACGTCTTATCTTCTTCGCCAGTCATTTGATGAGGCATGGGCGGAGGCGCACACTGCGAAATCTTTTCGATGGGAGAGTGAAAGAGCCGAGAAAGCGGCCTATGGATGAAAACCAGAAGTCTGTGGTCGTCAGCTTCAGACGAAGAGTGTGGGGAAAAGAGGGGACATACATTTGAAGTAAGTTCTGGGCTTGGAAGAGTATCTCGTCGACTTCTTCATTCTTATCTATCACACTCTGCTTTTCTTTCGGCAGATGCAATTTCCAGTTTACGAGCATAGCATCAGCGTTGTTGACTGCGATTTCCATTTCCTTCCTGGGAAAATGATCGAAGCCGAGGATGGCTCCAGTGATGCGAGTTAAGTCTATGAGATACGTAAAAGAGGAGAAAACGACTTCTTCATCTTCGAAGTCTCGAGCCTCGTACTCGTCCAACGTTCTGGGTCGGGGAATGATCTATGTTCGTCAGCTTGAGATATTTGGGGCGGACTGAAGGGAACGTACTCCGTCATAGTCGCACTCTTCGCAAGGTAATTCAACGGTCGCATCGACTGTGAAGAGCCTGTGAATCGTTAGTTGGGTTGAGAATATTTGTTTGGAAGTTCGACATACAAGAAGTTTGGGGCTCTTCTGATCGCTGCGAAGAGTGCATCGGTCATGTACAGAAACCAATATGTCCGCCTCCAACTTTCGGCCATTACGGGATCTCGCTCCATATTGGCAAAGGTCCGCGAATTCATCCTCAGGTCAAGCGCTAAGTAGATGGCTTTATCTAGAATGGCTCTTGCGTGCACAAGTTCGTCTTGAGAATGGACAGCAATAGCCGTTAGGAGCAACGCTTGGACGGTAAAGCCATTTGGCGGCAAGTTGACCAGTTCAATTTCTCTCAACGCAGCTGCTCTCAGTTCTGAAGATGCCATATCAGGTAGAAAGAGTGAGCCAAGGTAATGCATAATGGGAAGAAGGTGCTTCAAGGACTCCGGATCAGATTGCAATCTGCTCAAGAAGTAGTATCTGGGTAGGAGGAAAGGGTGGGCTTTATGAAAAGATCTGTAACTTGTCAGTATGGGACTGAAAGACCATGACAGAATGCTCACGAATAATACAGCTCTAAGAGACGTCTTGGACTTGGAACCTTATGGCTGGGCCTCGGTCTAGGCGACGAGCTCGATGGGCTATCAGAGGCGTCAGACGCGGCATGGTACGATTCTGTCGACGAAGCAGCTCGATGCAGTTCTCTAGAATTATGGCTTGGCAAGCTTTGTGCAGTCGAGCTGCTTGACCCGGGACTGCCTTTTCCCGCTTCCCGAAGGGAAGCTCGTTTGCGGGGGACATTGCGATCTCTCATGCCACGTCGAGATTTTGCATAGAAGCACGGCTTATCGTCTTGCAAGCAGCGACTGCAATTCGGCATTTCTGCTCCACACTTGACATGGCGACTTCGGCACTGGAGACAATTAGGATGCTGTTTTTGGAAAGTGGATATCACAACTTACTGGAACACACGCAAGAGATACTCGTATTCCACCTCGCTGCACTGGCTCTTGACCCTGTCCTATTGACAGAACTCGCATCGAGTCTGACGGGTTCTGATTCTGATTCGGGGTTCCAAAGTCGAAGAACATCGATAGATTGTCTGCATTATCACGTGGCGAGGGTCGACCAGATACAAATTCGTTTGTGATACTATTCATCGTTATAAGTAAGGTTCTCTCGTTTGATCTATGATTTCGTTGCGCAGGTTGACCTTGGCTTGTGGAGACGTTGATTGAGTTGGACGAGGAGCGAGCGACTTAAAGATATGACAATGCTGGAGCAGTGGAGTTATACCGGTCTGATAACCCTGAACGCTACCACCCAATTAGGCATGCTGGTCCTGGTTGCAGTCAGCATTCAAAGCTGTCAGCACAAAGGCGAAAGCATCTAGCCTGCGCTGACCATCAGAAATAAACCACCCGAATTTGAGACTGCGAGCCTCGAACCCAGCTGCGCGGCACCTTCGTCGGGGGCTGGCATACCTTAGAAGAGCACGTTGCAACCTTGTCTAATGCGCAGCCTGAAATGTTAAATTATTGGTGTTGCTCTCAACGCCTCTAGGCTACTTCGTAGAATTTGACCCGCGCAGTAGTTCCAAGCGGACAAGTGCGGAAAAATGCGCTGTCGTGCATACTTCAGCCCCAAGCTCGGCTTTGGGTTAGTAATGACCGCTTAAGAGTCACTCTGCAACGGGATTTGAGCTTGCAAAGTGTATCGTGGAGGCAAAATGCAACACCGCGCTCACAATCATATGTGCTATATTGACGAAGCATCTCGGCGGTGTGGCTTCCTTGCTTGTCGGAATTCTCCGACGCCTCCATCTCTTTCTAGAGACTCAAAGTGCCCGGCAGGTCTCGTTGCTGGAAAGACGCAGTTAATATGTGATCTGTGTCATAGTAGTACATTGCGTAGTGCTCTGCTTCCAACTGATGCTTTGTCGACATTACAGTAGTAGCCGCATGCTCGGATGCAGGATCATGAACTGCATCTTCATGCTTTCCTAAATCAATCGTGTAATAGCAGATAGTCGAAAAGATCCTCGTTATCGAACGCCGGATTATGCCCGACCACCGTTGTGTCTGCAGTGGTTGGCTGCGAACTGCTTCAAATAGCCAAGAATGTTTCAACTGGGGGGCTTTCTTTCCTGTGAAAGCATATAAACAAGATCGCCAATGATCCCAATGCGTTAGTGGGCCTGGTAACAGATGATCTGTAATACAAGCATTCAAACAATCGAACAAGTACAAGTCCTAGGAAGCTGCAGTAATATTATCGCCAAGGATGGTCATCATAATTTCCAAGACACCTATCATGCATTCCCCGCTCATACGAAATCTTAATAAGAACTTTGGATCAGCCCTACAGACGTATTCCATCTTTCGAGCCAGCTGATTGAACCTCTAACGTCTGCCCGCGAGCCAGATGTAAGACCGGACCTGCGGACAGACTGCTGAGTAGAACAAAAGATCGGATGCTACACGTGGATGAGGGGAACGGAATGTACCGACGAATATCAGGTAAAATATGGGACAGAACAAGTAGAGAGCAAATTAGCGGATGACGACAGCCGTGGCAGCTTGTTCTTCATGGGAGCTTTTGATCCATATCCTTGCGGTAGCATGCTGATTCCAGGGCGTAGATATGGAAGTCGAAACACAGTGGAAAACGATATGCTGAATTAAGTCTATTTCTGGAGGCTCCTATTCATAAAGCTTCCCTGAGTATAATCCATCAAATAAGGTGCGCGTTCGGAAATGTATGGGCAGCGACTAGCGAGACCTCATGCTCTCCCATCAGCTTGGCCTTTGGTCTGGGGCTCAAAATAAGGTGCTTGAGTTCTGACTTTGACGCGTGGATTACTGGCACCGTATGTACTTGAGAAGCGGTCAAAGAAGTGGGTGGAAGCGCATAAGAGAGGCGGAGAGGTTGCATGTGAGATGAAACCACAAGCAAAAGGGACGGCAGGGCAGAATTGACAGGGAAAGCACACCGCAACGCCCAAACTGGTACAGAATCGAGAATGCGAACAACCATACAGACGTCATGACAGAGGCACTTCTCCGTTTTTTGAATCACAACCTGCTCAACCGAAACGTGTGGACACCCATTGCTTGTGTGCTGTTTCGGGATCGCCGGCTGCTTGCTTCCTCGAGAGTAGAGAGCAATATGCTTGGTCCAATCACTGCGGAAGAGCGGCCGACAAGATCTTCTCCAGACCCAAGATCGATGCAGCACTTGGAAGCTGACTCAAATGAGCGAGCGTTGGTCAGCAAGACGACTCGTGTGTAAGACGCAAGGCAGACTCTTAATATCCGAAGGTCCCTGCCGCGGTAAACTTCATGGCAATTTCAAAGTTTGAACAGAAAGGAACTGAAAAGAAAGGAAAGGAACGAGAGTTTTTGACGTCGACGATGACTCGAAGTTGCAGCTGCATCTCAACGGCACCGCCGAGAGTGAAGGCGACATGCGGAACCTTCCCGTAAGGTTAGATGTTGGCCGAAATTTTGGACATTCGGGATCTGATGTAGGACTTCCAAGCTACACCATTTCAAGCTTAGCCTGCCAAGTCTTCGGCTAGTCTTTCTGCGCCTCGGCTTCTCCAACTCTCACGAGCCTCAGCAGATAGAACGCGTGATAATTTTCCACGATGTGTATTGCAAGTCAAAGGACTGCATACTCTATCCAATGCCACCACGATGACCTCCAATGACTTTGCCCTCGCCCAGCAACGACTCGCAGCGCGCAGGCAAGCACGAGAAGCCGAAGCTCAATCACGAATAGTGGCGCAACAAGAAGCTTCTCGAGCGGCAGAACAGCTTCAGCGACTCCCCTACCCTCTCGGTCGACTTGGGCATGCTGGAATATCGGTATGGGATAGCATTCAAGGCCGCGAGGGGACACGCCCCGCCTTCAGAGTTGGGCAGGTCGATGCTGAATTACTGGACGAGGAGCTGCTGGAGTTGCTGAAAGGACAAGTGGGGGAAGCTCTGAAATACTTCGGGTCGCATCTGCAAGATGACTGGTCTGCTGAAGTTATGCTTGCATTGCGCGCAGTATTATTCAAGCTGACGGTTTGGGATCACGATGCTACCTATGGCGCAGCGTTGCAGAATCTCAAGTTCACAGATGCTAGGAATAAAGGGCCTGTGTTGATATCTCCCTCACGGTGGCAGAAGGCCTTATACGGACTCTTCACAGTGGGTGGGAGATATGGATGGACGAAGTGGGAAAACTGGCTGGTCGATAACGACAATGGTTACGATCAACCAAGTCCTCTGTTCCGGAAGCTCTCACGATTATCCGATTCTATTTCCACGGTACATTCCACGGCGGCATTTGCATCGTTTCTGGTGTTCCTAGTAAATGGGAGATATCGAACATTGCTGGACAGAATATTGCGATTACGCCTTGCTCCTCCAACCAGCCAAGTCAGTCGCGAAGTGTCCTTCGAATATCTCAATCGACAACTGGTCTGGCATGCCTTCACGGAATTTTTACTCTTCGTCCTCCCACTCGTAGGAATCAGCAGATGGAGGAGATGGCTGGCACGAGCATGGCGGAAAACAAAGTCAGTAATGCAGAGCGGGGGTGAAGAGGAGGAGCTTGTCAAGGCGGGAGAGTTTGCGTTCCTTCCGGAACGGACTTGTGCCATATGTTATCAAGATCAAAATACCACGTCGACTTCTGAGGCCGAGATTATTGCAGCATCTGGGTCTTCAGGAGTGATTGGCTCTGCCCAGACAGACATCACGAATCCTTACGAGACAATACCATGCGGCTGCATCTATTGTTTCGTTTGCTTGGCAGGGAGGTTGGAGGCAGAGGAGGGGCAAGGTTGGACTTGCCTCAGATGTGGTGAAGAGGTGAAGGAGTGCAAACCTTGGAGTGGAGATGTTTTGGAAGAAGCTACCAAGTCAACGACGTCTGCGAAGACAGTTGGTTTCTCTGAGCCAAAAGACATGGAAGAAGTTGAGTCTCGTCCAGAGGAGGACGTGGGCGAGCCCAAAGCCCGGGATCTACAACAGTCGAGAGAGAACGATTCGTCGTCGGATTCCTCGCAGTTGGGAGATGCAGAAGCATTTGATGAAGAGGAGGACGGAATAATTGAAGATGACGATTGACGATGATCTATCTCATGATACTGCTATATCCAAAAGTGATATCTTCAACCGTAAGGATATTTGGTGCATTTAAGGTGTTTTGGCGCTGGGGACATTCCGGCTCTCAGGATTAAGAATACCACTTCTCTCGGCATTTGGTTATCCTTATCTCGGTTGTGCAAGGCAAGCGAACATTGGAACTGTTTCACATCTTAAACAGCAAGACAGTACCAAACAATTGGATTTCCACGTTCAGAAACCTGCTTACTGCATTGTCGACGGTCATGTGACGTTCCATCGCTGACATCATTGAGTCGGTTTGACAGCATTCGAAACTAACCATTATAGCTCATTTCAACATCACTAACAAACCCCAGATTATGCAGCGTAACATATCTCGACATTGTTTCTGATAGAGGCGGAGAAGTTGGGCTTCTGAGTATTTAAGCTTATCTCAGTCCAATCCAGATCTGCATCAACACGAAGGGCTCAAGTACTGTACATTGCCGCCCAGCCGAGCCATTCAACATCCACGCCAAGATGTGGGATCAATTCTCTCCAACACCTTCGCATGTGGCATATTTGTCGCTATCGCTCTTTCTGATTGTATATGCCCTGTTTTCACAGTACATCAGAAATCACCTGCATCTGTCTGGTAGGTACATCAAATATAAGATTAGCTTAAACCATCATCGATCATCTATATGTCGTCTCCGTAACATGATGTACAGCAACACTGACACGCATACCAGAACCCCCTCTTGCCGTCTTATATGGTATCATTCTGGGACCAGCAGTCCTTTCCATACTCATACCCAAGCAATGGGGAGTTAAAGACGAAGACGACGAGATCGTCCAAGAGATGACTCGCGTTATTGTTGCCATACAATGCTTCGCAGTTGGAATCGAGCTACCCAAGGAATATTTCAAACGACACTGGAAGTCCGTCCTCTACTTCCTCGGACCTATCATGGCTTTTTCGTGGGCCATCACTGCACTGTTCGCATACTTCATTTTCAAGACCAGCATTCCAGCTGCTCTGATCATCGGAGCATGTCTTTCGCCAACCGATCCCGTGCTAGCTGCCAGTGTATTGGCTAAATCACATTTCAGCGAGAGAGTTCCATCACGATTGAAGCATCTCCTTTCAGCAGAAAGTGCTTGCAATGATGGTGTATCTTTTCCATTCTTATATATCGGAATTGTGGCCTTGAAGTCGACCAACGCTGGCGAGGCTTTGAAAAACTTCGTCCTCATCACAATCCTTTGGCAATGCATCGTTGGTCTGACACTGGGCATTGTTATTGGCCACTGTGCAAACAAGCTTCTCCGCTTCTCAGACAACAACAACGCTATTTCCAAACCCTCATTCGTAGTCTTCTATCTCCTCCTCGCCCTACTCTGCGTCGGCGTCGGCTCAACGCTGGGTAGTGACGACTTCCTCGTTGCCTTCGGCGCCGGAGTAGGTTTCGGACACGATGGCTGGTTCTCCAAGAAGACGCACGAACTTCCGTTCCCAGCCATCCTCGACATGATGCTCAACTCCGCGCTCTTTGTCTTCTTCGGCGCTCTCATACCATGGAAAGAATTCGTTCCACGAGACATCACTCCCAACTGTGGCGTATGGCAGCTCGTCCTCTTCCTCATTCTAGTCCTCCTGTTTCGACGCATCCCGATCGTGCTGGCCATGAAGCGATTCGTGCCTGATATTCGCACGTATCGGGAAGCGTTGTTCTGTGGGCATTTTGGACCGATGGGCGTAGGAGCTTTGTTTCTAGCTATGGAAGCTCGAGAGGAGTTAGAGCCACCTGCGAGCTTTCCTTACGGCAAAGGGCATAGATCAGCATCGTACTCGGATTTGGATCAAGCTATTGCGCTTGTTTGGCCCGTAGTCTGTTTCGTTGTGGTGGGAAGCACTTTTGTGCATGGTTTGAGTACGGTGGCTATTAGTGTTGGTGGTAGCTTTGCGAGGAAGAGGGGTGAGAGGGCGCCTTTGTTGGGGCAAGAGACTGATGGTCTGGAGGCTATGGATCATGAGGATGGGAATGGAGATAGTGAGCCGGAGGTCAGTGGGAGTGATTGCTGATCTTGGAAATGCCTAGATCTTGGGGTATAGTTTCTAGGGTAATTGGATAGAGAGAATTGGAATTCGTGTTAGGAACCGTGTTCCAACGACTTGTGGATCACTGTACATGTCCAATAGGTTCGCAACCTAGGCTACTGGACTCCTGAAATTGGTCATGGCCATGTAGAAGACAGACTTCAAGGTGGCCAAGAGAGAGTTGGAGGACAGTCATGACATACTAGATGAGCTCGAAAATATGCATCTCTTGCAAGCCTATGTTCGTGTTCCATCTTCAGACTTCTTTCTGGGTCCGACACTGTTCATTCAAGCTATTCCTTAGATGTAGTGACTATCAGGACTTTCTCTCATGTTGGAAGACTTCTGCAAGATACGAGGAATTCCAGTTATCAGTAGACTTGAATCAATGGCGGTGGAAGACCAAGATGAATCCAAACAAAGCATTTCGCTATTTGTGCCCCAATATTGACCTAGCATATTGTTGCTTTGAGTCTCAGCGCCTGTATCTGTAGATCAAAAAGACGCAGCTTGTCGCTGTCGTCGTTGTCGCTGTCGTCGCTGTCGTCGTTGTCGTCGCCTTCGTCCGTGAACCACTCATTCAAGGGAGGTGTTGCAGCAAACAAAAGCCCAGAGAAATTGTTGACCCTGCAACTGTGTGGCAGCGCTATCAGCGTAGTCAATCAAGACCTTCTGGCTCCTGCAGCGGTAACTGAGGCAATAAGCAGTGGCGATTCACAAGACAAGACTTTCTGCGCTCCCTGGTAAAGGTTCGGGATTTTTTTAGCGATGGATGCCCCGAATGATACCTGAAATACAGTGTTTGGTCTGAAGATTCAGAGCCCGTTATCTCTGCTTCAGGCTTTGCGAGGCCCATGTTTTGGGCATCAGTCGCTAATTCTCAGGTGTTGATCTATTGTAATTTAGATACCTGAGCCGCATGAAACTGTATTACACAATGACAAGACTGTGGTTATCAACGCTGTTGACGTTATTGATCTGAAATGATGCATGTACCTACTTCGACTGAGACTCGTAGAAAGGAGCTTCGAAGATCAGCGCTCTTGTTCCAGGGCCGCGAACGACATCATCATCACTTCCTCACTTTTGTTCGATGCGACTTCATCCACCATTTCGGAAGACGGAACTGATCGAGCAATAACAAGAAGCTTGAGCGTGCCGAGATACGGGTAGAACAAAGACAAGATCAGCACTGGAGAAAATATTCCATTCTACTCTTTTGTTGTCATTCTGAAGCGTAATGGGACTCGATAAAAGGGACCCTTTTCTCCTTTCTTGTTATAGCCAAAATAAAACAGCTAAGAATCAACAAAACCCTTCAAAGAGATGGTTACATGGCATTATGAGGTTACAAATATGGTTCTCAAAACTAAGTGCATGTGATACCCTCTCGATATGTAGCAGATATAACCCGAGATAACTAAGGTGATTGTGGTGCGAGGCTGGTTGATAGCCAAATTACCTCGCAAGAATCAGCTGATTCTATATAAACGCCAAAGAGCTTGATATCCTCTCTTCAGCAGTATTGCCCCGATCAAGTTAGGAGTTCTGTCGAAATTTTGCACTAGCAGCAAGTTCGGCAAAGGGCGGTGGATTATTTTCCATAGATTTTCTACCGCTTTTAAGCCAGATATCTCAAGCCCCTTCAACTTTTTCCAGCTATCAACCAACTATCTCGGCGCAACCAACAAAACAGTCCTCCCAAGGTAAGTGCTCTACAATTGGATACGTAGCGTTTGAAATCTGCCTGATCATACTATTTCATATAGCATACAATGGCCCCATCAACGAAGAAACAGAAGACCAGTGATGCGCCTCCGACTCCGCCGCCTCCTCCACCACCCGCGCTTGTCTCCTTGCCCGCGCCCATTAGCTTTGGACGAACCGCAGATCATTCCAGTCTATCTATTATGGTCTTCGATCAACAGTATTTATGCCATTCGCAATTTTTGAGGACTCATTCTGAATTCTTCCGGCGCATTCTCTCAACCAATAGAGGCGGGACCTTCGATCGCAAAGATCGCCTTAGTGTGAGATATTACTTCGTCACCAAGCTCACATCTCCCCACACGTGGGAGCTTTGTTTGCGTCCCATGGAGGTATATAACTTTTGCTGATTTCCAGCATCACCACCGATACTAACGAGGCGCAAGGGTGTTTTCGATCTTTCCGCCTTCAAAGGCGATATCGTCCACGACCAAGAAGCCTTCCACAACGTTCTCAAAGCTCTATACTACCAACCCTATATCATCAAGAGCGTTGCACAACTAGAGACTATGGTCGACATAGCCCAACGCTTGAACCTCCTTCCTATCCTGTCCCGCTCTTTCGACAGCGTTATCTGGCGAAGCTACGCTTTTATCGACGAAATGCCCAAGCATGGCCGCAAGCTTCTGAACCTGGCATACAAATTGCGAAACCATCTTCTATTCAGGGATGCGCTTTGCCACGCTGCTGGTGCCTGGGGACCGGCTGCCGATAACACAGTGTTGGATAACCCTGAGTTGATCCGAATCGTCGACAAAGAACGTATTCAAATTTCCATCATGGTCAGCGAAGCTCAATCGAAGGTAACGGAGATCATTGCCAACGAAGAAAGTACTGAAGGTAAGCCTTATAATTCCTCTCGTTGCTATTGAGAATTGCTAACAAACGCATAGAGAAGAGAGGTGTCAATGAAGTCAAGCTGTGGAAGATCACTAAGGGAGGAAGCTATCCTGGAACGCCTTCTTGGGCTCGGCAGGTATTTGAGACTGGTATCTACGACTGCAGTGAGCTGCTTAGGAGCAATCTGCTCACTGACAATGGATTCAATAAGGCTGGAGTGGATGAGTGTAAGGATAGATTCTTGTGTGCTTGGATTGATACCGCGGATCTTCCTTGGGATCTGACGCAAATTGACTGGGTATGAGTTCAGTAGGAGGTGCATAGTTTGCCTTATCCGGGACATGATCTCGGGGAGCATTCAATGTAAGGTGTATGTAGAACTCTAATCGTTGCGACCAGTACAATTACTTTCTTTGCTGCGCATTATGGCCCGAGTAAATGTGATATCGAGCGCAAAGACTTGCCCAAGACATCGTCTCGTGCTGGGCAGAAGCATGAAGAACATAAGCGCATGTAAAAGGTGCCTGGAATCGAGAGTTGTATTATCACTGAGAATTTCCAAGGAGCCAAATCCAAGGACGGCATTAGCGAACGTGTTTGCGCCCGTGTTGCCCCTTTATAAGCGAGTCTCGTGACCGCCAAGTATACAACCAGCACGTCGACAGCTGCCGACAGCTTTCATCAAGTAAGAACAGCAGAGCAAATACATAGAACATCTAATATAGGCACCTCTAGAGATAATACGATCACGAAAGGGAATATGTGAGGCGGATCATGAAGGAGAATTATCTTAGTCTCAAGGAGGAGATTGAGCAAACTGGACATTCATCGCACCAGATTTCTCACCGATTTCGAACCTGATCAGCTTGAGTCTCTAGTGCATCATAAAGTTTCATAGCCTTCTCGCTCTTTACATCGTGACTTGAGAGTCCTTCAGCATTGCAAGTCTGCAAATGTCCCAACGGTCCTGAGCGATTTAGATCATTTCGAGTTTGAGCTCAGCTTCAGAGCAGTACCAATTCACGTGAAAGCGCGCTAGAGAGATCGCAATTCTGTCTTAGCTCCAGCTTCGACTCTGCTTCAATCTTTCCTGGATATTCCTTCCTAACTCGCAACCTCTTCCCAACTCGCAACCTCTTCCCAACTCGCAACCTCTTCCCAACTCGCAACCTCTTCCCAACTCGCAACCCCTTCCCAAGATGAACACACACAAACACCTTTCGATCTTGGCTCCTTTAGCAATGGCTCCTCCACCTAGCAGGAAGCAAAAGAACGACGACGTCAAGTCTCCCATCGTCTTCACCTGCCCAGGATTTAAGCCGGATGCCCGCCTTATGGTCTTCGATCAAGAGTTTCAGGTTCTTTCCCCTATGTTGAAATTGAACTCGGCATTCTTTCGCAAGTTCTTCGACTCTCCTGATAAAGCTCCGACCAACAAAGCTGTCGACCTCGTGTCTGATACAACACTTGCCGTTGGTAGTAGTTCAGCTCTGACCCCAGCCGAGTCTTCTCGAATCGGACTTGGATCATTCACGACTTTTAAGTACGATTGGATTACGATTGTCGATGCGGGTGGGGACGGATGGTCTTTAACTGTGAAGGATTCGAAGGTAACGTTCTTCTTTCAATCCATGCAGCCCTTCTCGCCATTTCAATCCCCGAAGACGAACTACAGACACAATTGGAAAGTCTTAGAGGAGATAGGAAATCGAGCGGCATCTATGATCTTGTGCTGACATGAGGCAGGATCAACAGTATGACTGCTCCAGTTTTACAGGCAATGTTGGATTTCAGATCGTGGCATTCGAGAAGCTGCTGTGCGCAATTTTTGCTCGGCCATATCAACTCCAAGACACGGAGCAGCTACTACTTATGGTTGACCTTGCCGACTACTATCACGCTCTCCCAATCCTCTCTCGAACCCTCGACGGTGCTTTGATCAACAGTCCAATCTTTTGTCAAGATATCGGAAATTACTGTACTGAACTGTTCGTTGCGGCTGCCAAATTGAGAAATGCGCTTCTCTTCCGCGAGTGCCTTATTTGGGTTGTCGGACCTCACCGAACGCCTAAGTACGAAGACTTGAGCGATCAGAAACTTCGACTGGTTGCGAGATGTGCACATGGGGATATATCTACCAAAGTGGCGAGGTCACTGGAGTAGCCTTGTGCCTAGTTGGTGATGCATGGCAGGACTCGGATAACTTCGAAGCCCAGTCTGACGAGTTGTTCAAGGATATGGGCCAACATCACTCTGAGCATGGTGAGGGTCTAATAGACTATGCATGGTGGTTCAGGGATCTTAACGACAAGTGTCTCTTGCATGAGCATGACCTTCTGGGCTTGCTAGACAACAAGTTGGTTCTGGACAACATGATTCACACAGCTGGGGGTGTTAGATTCCAGGATCATTTCTTTTGTGCTACGATCAGCGATGAGGAGCTCCCTTGGGATGTCAACAAGACTGATTGGTAAATCTCGAGATATTTCCGCAGTTATTCTACAGCTCGGTAGAACTGGAGCATGTATTCAACCAGGTCATCAACAAATGGTTGAGGGCGACAAGAAGTGGCCGAGAAGGAGAACTATAGAATGACTGGAGAATTCCTAGAAACAAAAGTACTTAAAACGTTGCTTTTCTGCACATATCTCATGTTTGTTGTGAATTCAATACCCCGATCGTGACCCAACTCGAGATCAACTGCAAAGATCATGGTAGCTCCAGATTCAGAGGTCTGAATGTTGACTAAATTGGCCAGGCGTCTGAACATCTTCAAGCAGGACATTTCAACAAGTCCAGTATGAAAGCAACATGCATACAGTGGTTGCTAGACGCCAGAAGAGACGTGTCCAGGTAAACCCTGTGGAAGGCGCTTGTACTAGCTTCACGTTTCCCAATTGTCGTTACAGCTCTTGCCCTATGGAACCGGTGTGGTGATGTCAGAAGAAGAACAAGCCCTTATTGGTGGGATTTAGAAGGCACAAGTGGGGTCGGTATCTCACTTAGCCTCTTTCCTTTTGATACATAAGTACTCCTCCTCCATCCTTCCTTTTCTCTTCTCGTCTCTATCTTTACAAGACCCTTTCATTCACACTCTTTGAACTTCCTTGAATCTTAGTCCAAGATCCCAACCTTGTCACCAAACAGTTCTCGAATAGGAATTTTGAAGTACTTGATCTGGTAACGCTACTCAATCGTCGAAAATGCGATGCCATTTCCTCCTCCGCTCCATTCTTCCACTCTTCCAACGACCATGTACCTTCGATTAGCTCTATAGGGTCATCAGCCCACATAAAAGTTCTTCCAAACACCTCTTTCCCTTCAATCGAAATCCGTATGCCTGCAACGCTATAAACGTCTGTCTCATAGTGCTCAAGCATCTTCTGTTGCTTCTCGGTCTCTACAACGTAAGACATGCCATCAACATAGCTGTTACTTGGCCCGTCCACTAGAGCAGGATATTGCCCCCATAGCATGATTTTGTAGGACCTTACTCTGGCTGGTTTGAGGACTGGTGGTGCCGGAAGCTGAAGAACTTCTTGGAGTCGCAGTGGATCCATAAGAGACCCGTAGAAGAAGAATGGCTTTGATATGTATGTATATTGAACGACTGATGGTTTGACATTGGCCTGGAACTTCTCGAGCATGATATTGCGGTTGGCTTTTTGAGGTTTGCCGGTAGGTGGGGAATATTTTTGTTTTTTGTTTTCATCGTTGACGATCTTTGCGGCAGAAGAAGATCCGCTGAAGCTGTCCATTGTATTTTAGAATGTCGCAGCTGTTGTGGAGTCGAATGTGATGAGGTCCTGATTACAAGGCGAGTCCATTTCGTGACTCAACGTAAGTTTGGTAGCGATGATAAACTAGACGTTAGACCATATCACGTGATGTACCTAGTTCCAACCTAGCTCAATAAGCTTCCGAGTTATCTCAGTGGTTCAGTCGCTCCCGGGCAGAATAAGAGAGGGGCCTTACGCATTATTATTTTATTGGTGGTGTACGGCCCAACTTTGTCTGCGGAGCGTCTGAGAAAATCCCGCCAACTTTTGGCGTATATGGTAATACTTGGGATAATAAATTTAGTTGAAATTAATTAATAACTCACTACACCACATAATACACTGCTTAAATACTAGCGGTAGTTTCAATGCTTTTAGTGAAGGCTCAATATGCGGATACACCAAAAATTAGCGAGGTTTTCTTAGAAGCTCCGTACCTAGAAATCTGGTCCCTTCGCTTAAGAATCACCAACGCCCACCACTTTATCGGCCGGCAGGGCTACAGCTCTCTGCTCGGAGCGCCTGAACACTGAGATAACAATAAGCAAGCATGAGCCAAAGCTAAGCCGGGCCTAAGCAAAGGCGGCGCTGCTCACGTGAGACATAGGATTGGGAAGTGTAAACATTCCCGTCGGATAAAAAGCCTTACACTTTTGAAAGCGAGAACGAGTTACATGTCCTTGCCGAACTTGGCAAATACTATTGCGCCCTCCCAGTAGTATCACGAACGCTTGATGCCGCGATGATGCTGAGCGAAGAATTACGCTCTGAAGTCCCTGTCAGCCCATATGAGTTTTGTGAAGCAGCTTTCGAACTCAGAAATGCTCTACTCTTTCGCGAAAGTCTCATCTGGATCGTTGGACCCCACTCAAATCCTAACTTTGAGCAATTTAAAGCACGCGGGTATGACGACAAGCTAGAAAGCATTGCAAGGTGTGCATACGGGAAACTAGTACGTCTCACCTCTTGATCATATTACGAACACTGATTCAAGATTTCTCGTCTTCGAACATAGGCAGTCAAAGTCAACAACGCCTTATCGACAGTGCTAATGGCAGCGCTGCGAGAAATCAACACTCCTGTGTACACCGCTAGCAATCAACTCGTGGGAGTGATTGCGGACCTCATGGCAGAGGTGACTGCCGACGACCCCTCGAACAGCAAGGTGCGATTGAAACTGCCTGAGTTTCTCAGACAAATCTTTCGCAACTCACCGCTTATAGCGAACTTGACAAAAGACAGGTGTGGGGGTTTGCTTGATTCTAAGCTTGTCATCGACAAAGGGACGTATCAAGTAGGTGTGGACGATGCTAGACGAGGACGAGGAGGACTAGAAGACTGTAACGATCGCTTTTTCTGTGCTGAGATTGACGATGAGGATCTGCCTTGGGATATCAATGAGACCGAGTGGTAGATAGTAGACAGGCGCGAGGCACCTTCTGAACACAGATTCGAGCTAGAAATTCCTTTTAACGTTTGCTTGTTGCGATGACAACAATTTCCCTCCCATGATAACTCGTCATAAACATACTGCTCCAGAACATCACCTAAAAGATACTAAAATGCCCTCTTCCACTATCCGAAAACACCCACCCAAGAAGGATTGACTGTTCCCGTACTGTTAAAGCGATAAGCATAGGAACAAACAGTAATAATAATGCTCACAAGAAATGACAGAAGATAATCAATCTCAGTTTTGGTGTTGGGAACACCCATGATTTGCCCAACTCTAATTTCACTCAACCGCCTTATCCAATGATTCAACCGGCACCAAACTTCGGTATAGATAAGCAAAAATGAGAAGTACATAGCATTGTTAAAAGCTAAAAGTACGCAAACTCCCCAAAGAGATGATGGCTCAATCTGGCCAGCCTACGTAATGACGTACAGGGCTGCGGAGTTGGCAAGCCCCAAGGAGAGAATCGAAACAAGAGAGCTTGAATTCGGTTCCGGTTCTCTAACAAGGTCCTGACGAAATCCAGCAAATACTAAAATGGCAGGCATTGTTAGAAGACCATTGCAGATAGTGAATAATCCAAAGTATTCGGTAGACGGAAAGATGGGAATCGTCCTCGGAGTCGAGATAACCATTACTTGCAAGATGTTGCATCCTGCCACAAACACGTTGAGGCAAGTCAAATTCGTTTCGGAGGGGAGACACTCGAGCGACGGAGCTATGCGAGGTGTTCGGAAACTTGTCTCGGCCAGGATGTTCAAGACCTCCCCAAACAGTAGAGATAGGAAATACATGATGGCTAGAGTCTGTGTCCATGGGATGCCACGCATACCCACGAGCTTGATGGTTTGACACGGGATCCCCCCCAGCAAGATCAAGGCCCAACGACCCAGAGCCGCTTTCTCAACCTCTTTCGTTGGCTCTTCATCCCATTTTTCATCTCGAACTCGATACGCTAGCTCCGCCTTGAAATGTCGCCAGGACCAGGTTGGTTCTAGACAATGATCGGTAGTAACCCGGAGGAAAAGTAGAGTACATCGCCAAGGGAGAAGATAGGTGAAGACCGCAAACCAGAATCGCAGCTCGGGTGCTGTATTGAAGACGCGCCCCACGGGCTGGGTCATGGTTCCTAAAGCTAATGGGACGAGAGCAAAGAAAGCCACCTGCCAGGTGACCTCCGACGGACTTGACGGTGGACCTGCTAAGTCAGCGTCATGTTCGTGTAAATGACATTTTCTCAAAGGGAAAATCACTTACTGATCATGGTAGCCGGATCATCCATGCCCAAAATTTGCGATTGAAGTCGAGTTTTGAACCTGATCAGAGACGAGGCAGCAAACTGAATTTGATATTTCAACCTGACAAAAGACAATCCTGCTAGAGATATTTCGAACTTTTACTACGTATACAGCGCAACTCGAGAACCGGTAAGGTAGTGGCTTGGTTTCAAAATTGGAGGCTGACAGAAGGCGAGGCTGCGAGCTGGATTCGATGCAGCCTCATAGAAGACGATGCAGCAACCTGACTTTGATATTTTTATCGACAGAGAACCTTTATGATGTAATGGCGATAGCCATCGAAGAAGTAAAGCAGTGGGACGCCGAAGGAATGTAGCTGGCCAAAGAGTTAGAACAGTAGAAGATCAGGCTCGAAGATATAATTCCCACACCTGAACATGACGCGCTAGTCCTAATCCAGTTGAGCCGAGTCATTGTACGACCAAAAGATAAACCAATGAAAGACAAAACAATGGAATAGACACAACGCTTCATAAACTCAGCAACTTGAGAAAAGATATGCAAAGAAAGCTCAAATCCGAGTCGAGTCAAAGCCTCGAACATCGCAAAGCTGGCATCTCTCAACGGATATCAGGAGTACACCAAACCAGGACCCCAATAACGTAAAGTGTCTTCGTTCCCTACTCAAACAATGGTATCTACAAACGCACCATGCATCCAAAACAAACAACGCCTTTCACCAATCCCAGTGCTAATTCTCATATGCAATCCCACCTCCCAATCCAATGCCCATGTATTCACAGCCGACCCTCCCTCATTCATCATACAACAGCAATATTGCCGACCACGATCCCCTTACTCTCAACGTGGTAGCGCCTTCTAATACCAACACTCCTCGTGCGTTTGAACAGTGCCTCCGTCGCGTCCCCTCCGCCGACCATCACCATGCTAATCTGATTATGTCTTAACAAGCCGCTGGGCGTAACTTGAGCTTTGTCTAACAAAGGCCTGATGAGGTTGTCACCGTTCGCGCTTTCATTCTCGTCCGAGATAATGATGACGAGTTTCAGACCGTGAGCCGTAGGTGTAAAACTAGGTATATTGGCCAGTTTCTCGGTGAACATGCATCCGCCTCGTCGCATGACGATAACATCGTATCTGGTGGCTGCTGCGTCGGGAAGTTTCTTGGTGCAGGCTTCTCCCGCGAAGAAGATGCGAGACCAGCTGAGGCTGTCGACTCGGGGGCCTTGGAATGGGTCGGGGGCTTCTTGCACATCGACGATGGGTGCTGCTCCTATTCCTGTTGGGGCAATGGCAGTGATTGCTACGGCGTGGTATGCTTGGGCAACTCCCGATTCAGGTAACGAAGTCCCGGAAGGAGGATGGAGAGAAGCTGTAAGAGATGAGGTAAAGGATGCATAAATAGATGATAATTTCCTCGTAAGATGTGCTAGCCCACCTGGATTGGTACCCTCTAGCACAATTGGTGACCGTTCATGGTGCTCTTCCTTTAGCTCCGGTTCAGGCAATATATCGTTCCCGGTGCCGGTAGTGTTGACGACAGGTTCATGATGGAGCTGAAGAATGATATCAAGCATAATCGTGTCTCGAATCCTAGAGAACCATGGATCAGCCAGATCAGCGACGAGTTCTCTAGGAATAAGAATCTGCTCATCTCGTCCCAATGGCTGACCATTGATACTAAAGACTCGCCAAGCATCATTCAGTGGCCCATCGATCGATCGATATTGAGAAGGTGATTCCCAGATCAATCCAAGCTTCAGACCCGAAAGGCTGCTCACATAAACTCCATCCTGAACACGGATGAGAGCAGTGTTGACGAATTGAGGGTTGAATCCATTCAATGGTACGACTTGATCATTGTTCGTGGGGAACTCGATGGTGGTTGTAGGTTTGATAGGTAGTCGGTCACAGGTACCATTGACAGGCATCAGATTCTCAGGTAGTGTCCAGGGATAATATGTATAGTCCGATTGGACATCTGCCGCTTCATTCTTAAATCTCGAAGTACCTCCTATTATCGCATGTCTGCTGGGTATACGATCCAAACCCATCAAATTCGCTGCATGGAAGATATCCGTCCTAGCGGCAATTCCCGATACAGTGAACGGGACAGGCGTAGGAGGAGCTGGACAAGTATTGGTGTACTCCAACCCAGAATAAGTGCCAACATCCTTCCATTTTGGAGCCTTCTTCCTGATCACAGGGGATGATTTTTCCTTCGGGATAATGAGAGGATGGCCTTCCGTAGTAAAGACGTACGCTGCGTCAAGCTGGTTTAGTGGATGATCTGGGTCGAAAAGGAGATATAGATATTTTGCCGTCTCGCCAAGAAAGAAGCTCTCCATACGATCGCTCTTCTCTCCAGTATGAACATCAGCAAGACCGGACCAACCACAAGCCGTCCAACATCTGCTTTTGATATCCTCCAAGACCATTTCGCCAACGTGAAGGTACCAAGGATCTCGAGTTGCACGGTAGAGATGGTATGTAGACTCGATGAACTCTGGACGTCCAGGCCACCAATGGAAACCGCTCCACACTTTGCCATCTGTAACAGACCATCGTTCTGGAAGCGCTTTATACCGAGTCCACAACGCTGTATAAAGAAGACTCGTCTCGATAGCCTCTTCAACCTCACCAGCTAAAACCAACAAGCCAGGGTAATAAGCACCCAAGCTATCAATCCAATAAGCTTGAGGCGAACCAGTAAGCAGATGCACATTAACATAATGCGGATGATGCATCCCACTATACAAATGTCTCTTGACTGCAGCATGAGCCTCATGCCAAGCAGCCAAAAACGCCTCGGGAGAATTCTGATCCTCAGTCAAAGGAGTATAGATAGTATTCGGATCCAACCATGCAGGATGCGGCTCTTTGAATTGGGCAGTCAAGTTCGGTTGTTCGTGTCCAGAAAGAAGAATATGGCTCTTCAATGCATATTCAAAAAAGCTATCGGTGCCGGCACCAATGCCTGCATAGTGACCTATCCATTGTCCACTTTCGGCATCTATACCAGCTCCCATGAGTCCAATCGGGCTTCTCCGACTCCAAACGGACCAGAATGCTCGCTTGGCAAGTTGTTCGAATCTCGTGTCTCCTGAAAGTCGGCTCAGCACCGTGAATTCAAGGACCAAACTTCCAGCTCCAGCACTACACGTTTCCGTAATCTCAGGCCCGCCATCATTCTGATCATCCGCCCCAGCACCCTGATGTAACGGTGAATTGACATAGAACGGAATCCCATGCCTTAGATTGACCCTGGGATACGGCATCCCCGTCTTCGTATAAAAAGCCGGCAACAGACGCTCCGCCAGATCTAGCGCAAGTCTCAGAAGCTGTCCATTATACTTTAACCCATTCGGCCACGGAATCGCCGGTATCTCGCCCTTCTGAAGTCTAAATTTCGACGGCCGCGCAAGCCGCTTCGGGTTATATCCCAAGATTGGCAGATCCCCAGCAGCAAACAAATGCGCGCTCACCAACCCTCCTACGCCTCTAATAACCGTCTCGAAGACCTGCACCTTACTATCGACATCGAAACCCTGCGCTCGCAACCCCTTCCCCGCTGGTCCTTTCGTCCCATCTCCATATTGTTGCACCAGCGCCACGACCCCGTCCTGGAAATCCTGCAGCGCATTCGCAGCCGTAGCATCTCTGTCCGGCGGCGCAGAAGCCAGTATAGCGAGCGTGGACAGACTATCGATCAGCGTGAGCGAGTAGTTGCCCAGGACATCGTTCAGCTGCACATTATGCGGACTCGAATCGTCCCTCGTCAACGGGGTACAGGACAATGGTCGCAACTTGATCACACAATCAGCATTCCTCTCTCTCTGTTATCCAAAGCATTGACATCCTCACCTCATCTTCAGGAAACGCCACGTCCATATAGTTATTGTACCCATGATAAAACATATCCACCGTCTCCTGCCTCAGTTCCGCGATCCGCGCCGGCGTCATAGCATGGGCACACGCCGCGAAGAAGAGCGCGAGGACAAGCCATGTTGATGTTATTGTTGTGCCTGCAGAGTGAGGTCTGCTGCACAGCAGTCCTTGCCATCGCCATGGCATCACCGGAGCGCGTAATCGGCCGGAGGCATGTGAGCTCAAACGTATTGTCTCCAGGACGGTCGTCGCGGGATCGTTAATTCATTAATGGGAAAAGCTCCAGGAATGAGGAGAGGGAGGTGCCCTTTGTGGGGTGGTTGGTAAGATGGAAATCAACCTTGGAAGGACAATTGTTATCGAGGGCACGTGAGCGTGAATTTCGGCCGCCGGGCCGGGTACCTAATGAAGTCAATGGCTGAATCGTAGGTATGTTTGGTTACTAATTGTAGTGTCGCTATTTGATTATATAGAAGACAATTTTTTTCACTCCTTGAACTTGACTTCACGCTCAAAGCGATTCACCAATTTAAGTGTGAAAATGTAATGCTATCAAATCTAAGGTCGCATAAGGTCGCATGCAATTTGGCCACCTTTAAGCATAAAGAAAACTTACCAGCAAAGTCTAAAACATCGACCGGGAATTGCACAGGGACCAACAATTCTTGAACAAAGTGTCCGCTTCTTCTTATCAACACAGGCCCGTACACATTCATAACATTAAGTATCAAGAAAACATGTTCGTATCACTGCACTCATTCACAGATCGGGAGACACTTTTAAGTTTCAAAAACTCTGTAATCACACAAACACTACTAAACAACATAGCCTTCCATCCCTCACTTCACCAAACTCCAGACTCTCGACGCCATTCAATCTGATCGCGCTGTGGAGCGATGGAAGGAAAATACAAGATACAGGAATGAGGAAGTCATTATCATCATGCAATTGCAGCGCTCGACTCCAGCCAATGCAGTGATCTCAAGAAAACAGTGCCAATGCCAATCTCATAGCTATTATTCTTACACCAGTCCCCTGGGATACGTACTGTTTAGCGCCAAGAACCCTTACCAGTCAGACCTGCGACGCTTTCTCGTTGCTTCGGTGTGCTGCCAATAGTGCCTGTAAGTCGGACGGGACCACTCGACATGCTACCACTGGTTTGTCTGCTGACATCGATGGTAGTACGGCGATTGTGCTTCATGATTGGAGCAGTGCGAGGACTGAGAACACTTGAGGTGAAAGATCCTTCCTTCTGACTGGTGACCATACGTCGAGCGTGGCCAGCCGTGAACATATTCTCATTTGGCGGCGAACCTGCCATGACTGAAGCTGGAGGACTTCGGGCTCTTCTGCCTCGAATTGAGTCGTGTGCATTCGAGGCCCGTGAGATGGATCCAGAACGCTTCAAAGCCTGGCCGATCTTTGCACTGTCAGACTTATCCACTGTCCAGCTACCATTCTCACTTTCCGAGGAGGAATTGTTGCCGCTGTCGGTTGGTGTCTCGTTTGCTGTTTGTACTTGATGCAGGGAGGAGCGATTCGCGGCATTCGAAGCATTGATCGCTCGAAGAGGTGACTGGTCATTGTCGGATGAGGAGAGGTTTGTGATAGTCGGAGGTGGTGGTGATCCATCTGTTCTCTTTGACAAGAAACCAGCTTGGAAGCGATTTACCTTGGGCTTGATCTCGAATGACGGCTCTGGCGCAGCAGGAATTGGAGATGAACCGAGAGAATCGTTCGAGACTTCTTCTGCCAGGTAAGCGGGTAACTTAGGGAGAACGACGCTGTCCTCGATTGACGAGACTTCTGGGGTGTCGGCTGGTTTTTGAGGAGTCTTCTCAAATTCTGCAAGATTACCAGCTTCAGCATCATCACGCCATCTAACACTGCGTTGAGACTTCTTCTTTGGGGTATAAGAGAGTCCTTTCTTTCCCATGACCTTTCGTCGTCGAGGTGAAGACTTCATTGGTGATGAGTAGACTTGTGGTGCAGCAGCGACAAAAGCTGGCATTACAGGAACAGGGCGTGGTTGGCTCTCTGTAAGATTTACAGTCTTCTTCCTCTTCGGTGTTCCGCGCTTCGTTGGAGGAAACGCTTCGACGATCTTCATAGATCCATCCGGCTTGACGACTTGAGCAGCGGCTTCAGAACAGCTTTGCAGTAAACGCTTGAAGATAGTCTTTGCGTGCTGGACAGCCTCCTCCTCGCTCATGCTTAGAATATCATTGAGAGATGAGATGATGTCGAATTGAGCAGACAGAAGTACTTGCACAATTTGCGAATCCCCTCCCTTGTCCTGCTCCAGAACTTCCAGGTAAGCGTCTCTCGCAGCATTAGCTTTGAGCAGCTCTGCCTCTCGAGTTAGACTCGACACGTCCAAGCCATCTGCGGATCCATCGACTTCGGTCAACAGTCGGATACTATTTTGCAAGGCCGAATCAACAGCTCGTTCCCAGTTTTGCTTCTCGAGTCTTTGATGATAGTGTTGTCTACTATTCTCGAGCTCCAACTGGATTCCGACAGCTGTCTTCCGCATGGCAGCAAGACTAGTTGGCATATCACCCTCTTCTCTCGTATCGCAGATTGTATCAAATGCAGCAATCCACGACGAAAGAATACTGATACGTCTTTGGATAGCTGAGAGTTTCTTCATGTTGTTGGCCTTCTCCTCTCGCTCAGCAGCAGAGTTGTCGAAAGCAGCTCGAATTCTTAGTATTCCTTCTCTGGCAATTCCATCTCGCTTCTCACTTTGCTTCCTATATTTGACAAATGCCACACCTTCGAAGTCTTTTTGTTGTGCGCGGAGCTCATTGATCAGAGCCATTTGCTCATCGATCTTCACCAAGAAATCCTTGACGTGTCGGTTAACATTGTAAACATTTCTTGTGACCTTGGTCTGGATGTTCTTCGCTCGATTGGCGTATCTCAAGGTGTTTTGGGTCTCATCGAAGTGTGCACTAGAAGGACTGACACAGACAATCATGACCGTCTTGCAATTCCCACCGAGGGAGAATTTGAGGAGACGAGTGAGCTTCGAATTCCGGTATGGAACGTGATTCTTCTTTCGCGGATCGCAAAGAGCATTGATACAGCTTCCCAACGCAAGCAGGGACTTGTTGATATTGGCACCTTCGAGCAATCGCTCACCTCGGTTCTTTGTAGCACTGGCACGTTCACTACCAGCAAGATCAATGATGCTCAGTGTGGCCATGGTATGGGGTTCGTTGACATCCGCATTCCGGTCCTTCTGTGCGACGTTGATTTGCAATACTGCGTGTGACCGGGACGAAGTGGCATTGGCCTCCGTCGGCGAGACTGTTCTGTACTCGTTTCCTTTGACGATCATGTCCATGACCTCCTGCACATCGTGTGGATGGTGACTCGAAAGTCCTGCCACGGAGACTGCTTGATTGGCATCTTCTCGTAACATCAATCCTTGTTTGCTTCCACCAGGTACCAGTAGATCCCGAATCGTCTCATTGTAGATTTCGAGATATGAGAGGGAGACCTCTGTGTGCTTCTCGTCGCTGCGTTCGGAGATTTTTTCGAATAACTCCTGCATCGTCAAGAAGATGATACCGGGCTGTTGTGCCGTGCCAGTAATTGTGTGTGTCTTTCCGCAACCTGTCGCACCGTATGCAAACACAGTAGCATTATATCCTTCCAAAACACTGTCCAGCAGTCCTCTCGCTGTAGCTTCGTAGACCTCGCCTTGTGTTGTGTTCTCGTCGAATACCCTATCGAAGCCGAAGGTTTGATCCTTTACCCTCTTGCCCATATTCGATACGACAGATCGCGAGAATCTCTGGACCGGATTATCCTCTGGAGGATCGAATACTCTGCTCGAATCAGTTTATGAAGATGACCGCAGAGTATTTAGACGTACAAGCACTTGTCGTCTATTACTTTAACCACCGGTCGGATTCCCTTCTGACCAAGCTTTGGTGTTGGAGCTCCAGCGAGGGAGCCATCGCCGAGAAATAATGTACCGTCCTCACATTTTGTGCTGTTGATATCAGTGTTTGTTGTTCGATATTGACGGAGAACATACATTTGTGCAGCTTCGCGGATTGTGAAAGGTCTAACACGAACTACAAATGATCAGCATTGTAAAATCTTGCGGGTTCGATTGCTGCATACCTGTGACTGAGATTGAGCTCGCTCCCGGGTCTGTAGCTGCCATTGTGAATTATGCTTCGAAAATCGTAGCCAAACGCGGCACAAATTGACCGCGTGAGACCGTTTGGCGCGGAGCGATTTGCGCTCGATGAATATGAAGGCAAAAGGAATTAAAGATCGCAGGAGCTGATATTGTTAGTAGCAGGTGCGAAAGAGCGAAAGTCGTGCTGTCTGAAGTCGTTCGTAGTCTATGATTTTCCTATCAAATTCGAAAACACCAAACAACAGGGATTAACAGTTGTTGCGGCAACCGCGACCAGGGTCAGTTCGTTAGCGCGCATGGGACGCGACCTCGAAATGATGCCTGAGGCACCATTTAAATTATTAGGACCCCAAAATAACCTAGACGTGTTCGAATACTTAATACATTAGGAGGTAAATTCAGCAATGTTATTCTCTCAGGGTACCTTGAATTCGTTTTCTGTTGTAAGCAATCTGATGACATGGATATCCACTGGAAGTGTGGCTCCATCCTGTAACTCTAAAACATCAACACAGTAGGTATTCAAGAGCAGGACATGACGTGAAGTCAGTGCACTTAGTATTAATTCCTACTAACAACTCAATGCCATCGTATCATACAATCAGCTCCAGGAGATCTAGCCCAACCCCATATGCCCCCACCAACCAATACGCCATAAGCAAATGGGGCTGTAGCCTTTTCCCAAGCACTTTCCGAATGCATGCCCCAGATACTGCAACGCCCGAGCCTAAAAATACGCCATGATAATACCCATATTTTCACATTCCCTTCCCTACTCTTTCGTCCCCGATCAAGAAGTCTCGAATATGTTCAACGGCCATGCCGGACCCATCCCGCCATTTACTTGCGCACCCAGATGCGTAGAGCCGTGGTCCATGTTCACAGCAGCCTGGTTGGTGTTCATATCTCCCATACCGCTTCCCTGTCCAGAGTTTCCATTGCTCTCAGGATGACCTCGCCCACCCAGTTGTACTAAGGCACTTGCGCTAAAGCAGTCCTGGGGTTCTAAGTTTCCAGCCAAAGTATTCGTCCATTGTTGCCAAGAGGACTGTGTGGCGGATGTATTCGATGAGCGTTGCCAATTGCCACCATTGGCTTGGACTTGAGAAGCTTGTGCTGCAAATGCGGCCAGGAGTGGGGCCTCGACAGGATCACTGTTTGTGGGGTAATTGGAGTAGGTGTGAGAGGTCTCTTGCGGCGTGTAAGCTAGGGTTGCCGAAGAAGCTTGCTCCGGATAAGTGGAGTACTGGGTAGCAGCTGGATATGGAGTTTGTTGGTGAGATATCTGGGTTTCGGTTGGGATGTACGTCGAATTTGTAGTTGCGTTCCCATTGGAGGTTGGTGGGGTCTCAAAAGCATAAACGTGTGGGTTGCTTTTATTGCTGTTGTTATTAGAGTAGGTGCTTGCAGAATTCGATCGTTGAGATGGCGATTTGGAGTCAGATAATGCGTTTGTCTGCACGTAGCTGGAGCTTTTTGCGAGAAGGCTTTGGCTCAACAGACCCAGAGTCCCATTTGTAACCACCCGAACAGCTTCACGTAATCGGTTTCCAGAGCCTATCACCATTAACTTTGCCCCAAGAAATGAACAATTGACTCACCTAACAACGCGCCTACATCTCCCATAATATCCAACCACTTGTCCATTTCTTCTCGTAGTGCCGCAAGATCAGCTGCCGAAGTTTCACCCCGCTTGTCCCATTGTGAAAACAAAGTCGTAGTGATTGCCATAACATAAACAGCACTATTGTACCATGTAGTGTCCAGACTTTTGAATTTTTGCAGTTGCATAACCACCCCCAGCATCTGGCGAGACGATTCCACACATATTCTCATGCTCTCTGCATTGAAGGATGCGTCGGTAGTCATCGAGACGGATGGATGTCTGAGAAGAAGGCGGAACTCGAGAATCCACATCTGAGAATATAGAGCAAAGACTCTACCTTCTTGCTCATTCTGGCCAGCTTCGCCCTTGACAAGGTCACCTGGCAAGTTGTCTCTCCATGTCAGCAACTTCGACTCCAAACTGTTGATCGTCGCAATATATGTTTCTGGTTGACGCCGAACAGCATAGATTGTGCTGTACAACTCCACGAAAAGAGGTATGATTCGCATTGCATGCAAACCAATGTGATGAAGACACTTGCCGGGTCTCGATGTGTCCAAACCGTTCTCTGATAGCAACTCATCATCCACGGGCTCCAGAATCTCCACATCGAAGTCCTCCATCCTGAAAACCATCGGTCGACCTAACTTGCCACTTAAAGTGACATGAATAGCCAACAGTGTCCAGAAGGTTCGCTTTCGCATCTCAACATCCAGAGGATTTGGGATCGAATCAGGTGCCCATCGTTTTGCTGAACGGTGGAGTCCAAGCTCAATTGCTAAGGCCATCGTTGTTTGTGTCAATATCCAACTGGCTCCTGGTTTAGGGAAATTTCGAAGATGCATACAGATCAAGGTCAGAGCCTGTACATCTTGGACTGTGTGACTGCAGGAGAGTTGATAGAATTTGCTCAGAGAATAGTGATAGTGCATGTTCGATTGGTGAGTAAGACTAGCTTGCTGAACAGGGTCTTCCCAGTTCCGTGCAGCATATTGAAAGAACATAATGGCGAATACCATATGCATCATAACAGTTTCCGCCGTAGTCGGGACAAAGCTTGGATCATCATAGCAGCGTGTTAACTAGACATGTCAGTTATTAGTCAGACCTGATCGTTCTCTAGCACCTACCAACTTCATGAATGTTGGCTTATGGAGGAGCGGCATATACGGGTTGAGTACTCGGAAGTACCAGGCGGCATAAGTAAGGCCGTCATCACGTTGCGGTAAATCCACCTTCTCGATCCTGGGGTTGATGTTTAAAGCGGATTGCAGGAAAGCCTGATAAGACTTATTGTACAACTGTGGATGGAAAACAGAAGAGTCTGGCTCGTCCATATCCACAGAATCGAAGTCCGCAATGTCAATCTCCATCCCGAGAATAGAAAGAGCTGTACCTTTGATGGAACTTAGATTCGAGTTTCCAGGAGAAACCCCCAGATAGTTGCCGCCAGTACATCCTGCACGGAAAGCTGGAAGAGCACGGAACATGTTTGTTTCCTGTTGCTGTGCTGTCATGCTGCTCTGGCTTTGAGAAGAATTCCATGTCGGCGCCGACACACTGGGTGGATTGTATTCAAACACCTGGCCCCCAGCATCATGGTATCCATTGGTAGGTTTGATATCAGCAGCTCCACCCTGTATCAATCGTTGTTCCAATTCTCGAATGCGATGTTGGAGGTCGCGATTCTGTTGCTCGAGACCTTCAACGTAGCCTCTCGAGGTCGCACGACCTGTAATTCGGTCTGTGGTCCGACATTCTGTGTTATTCTGCAGGCAAGGTGAACATCCACCGGGAAGTCCATCGCATCTGATCTTGCGGACCTGTTCACGTAACCCTTAGTATGCACATGCGACTCGAGCGGGGGTCTGTCGACTTACCTTACAGCGGTCGCACGCCTGACCTGTCCTCGTCGACGATGCTAAGCGTTTCTTCACAGCATTGGAGAATTCCTCGGGGTGTTCAGCTTTGATATGCTTCACTGGAGTGCCGTTTGCGTCTGGCGCAGGACGCTTCTGCGAAGGCATTGCAGCGGAAGAAGCCGTAAAGTTCTGTTGCTCGATGGACCTTGAGATGGAGCTTGCCGTTCGGTATACCAACCCTCGATTTTGACTCTCTGCGAATCCAGTGTCCCGTCTTACGGCGCCCACGTCAGGCACGGTCGGAGTCGCATAGAGAGGCACGCTGTAGTCTTCTCGTTTGATGTATCCGTGACAAAATTGCGAGGATTGGGAGGCCGAACCGTGGAATATCATTTTCGCAGAGGGTGAGCGATCGCATCAAAAGAGGCTAACCGTGTTGGGCCTGGATCTGTTGTTGATGGTCACCACTCAAACGGCAGTTCCTAGGTAGCAGCAGCGGAGCACAGAACTCGGAATCTGGAGTATAAATACTCAGCAGGACATAACAAAGGCAGAGTATCTTCCGTATTGTCGTACAATATAGGTGATGAGGAGGAGGAGCAGCGTAGATGTCCGGTTTCCTGCAATTGGGACCCAGGGAAAAGAAGAATGGCCGTCCGCCAGGGTCAACAGCCATCCTATCCAAGCATGGCATCGATCACTCACTTGCCTTTACGAGCAAGTATCCCAACGCTGGCGGCACACGCTCAGCTCGATTGAGGAACGGCAGGCACAAGGCCATGCACATTGAGCATAGTCCTAGCATCAGTACGAGTACTCACTCGTACAGTACCAGATCGTCAATATTAACAGCAGTCCAAGCTTCTGTGCCACCAAATCGATGGGCAAGAAGACGAGGTTCACATTCTCTCTGGGCTGTGAGTGGGTGAGAGGACGACCAGTGACAGGCGGTCAAATCCATGCTGGAATTCCTTTCACAGATCTCATCTCTGAACCCCGGCGCTGGCTTGCACGATCACAGTCCTCTGTGCAGATGAGACGAGAGAGGACCTCTGCCCCTATCATGGAACGGACAAGCGAGGACAGGCTTCACCTCAGAAGGACTCCATCTGGTCGCTCCTTAATCTGATAGTAGCCATACAGTGAATGACTTTGCTTCGGGGACCTCGTGAGAGGTGAATTACTTTCGCTGATGTTCTAGACCGCAGCGGCCAGGTTTCACAGAGTTGGCATGGACAGAGACGGACAATACCCAGATGTTATCCTGTCGTTTCTTGGCGTCCCCTGCCCCTCAGCTGTTGGTCGCTAGCGCAGTGTGATAGGACTTCCAACAGTGGAGGCGTTTTGTCTCGTACGTTTGTCTCAGTGGCGGCCAGCATCAAGATCTTTACTCGTACAATGCGTGGTGTCATTCTAACAGGCTCGCGAGCTGATGCAATGCAGACAAGAATATTGAAGATGCATCTGGTGGTGATTAGGGTGATCGCCCCACGCCGCAAAGTGGCCCTAGAAGTCCCGACAACTAGGCTCGCCAAGATTTAAGCTTCACTCAAATTCGGGAGGGGACTTCGGCGGTGAGAGGCGCAACTAAAAATGTTCGCTGTAACCTTCCATGGACTACAACCTGTACTCTTGCGCTATAGCACCCACATATTCACACCTTTGGAACAGTCATGCCATCTGAACAATCTAGCACAGGTTGTCAATAGTGCTTTTTGGTGTGATCTCATAATCGCTGCAACTTGCAAGCATCCTACTCTATTATCAGCTTCAAAGACTAAGAATAGTCGAAAGAGCCCACAGAAAAGAACTCCACGTGTTGAGTCCTTGAAGCTCTCTCAACCACAATCAGGGCCTGAACGCTCCCAGCCGCATCCTCCCACTGCAAGCCCTCGGACACAAGAACCTGCCAATCACACCCTCCAAATACCCTTCCCACAAGGCTGAAGGGTTCACCAACCTCGTGTCGATTCTTAGGGGTCCTTCGATCAAGACATCCTCAACAACAAACACGAGGCAAGTGCTTCACCCGCCGCCAGACGTTGAACCGCACGAGTACCACCACCAACATATTCCTCCTCACCATCATGGCACTTCTTCAAACGGTGCAGCTAGAGCATCTCCCGCAAAGCCACTCCATCCACATCGCCCTCTACCGCAACCTCCAGAATGCCGCCTTTCTGCAGCAGCAGCTCTTGGAAGGTAACACGGATTACGAGTATGCGCTTATAGACGCTAGCGTGGTTCGTCCCCCTTTCTTTCCCCAGCCTCAATTCTTCAGAAATTGCAGCATGTAAACACGTGACGAGAGTGGATCTCATGGGATGGGTTTGAGATTGGAATGTCACTGATAATAAGATGAATCGATAGATTGTCTCAAAGATACACGCCTTGGCAGCCGTATACCGCGCGGTCAACGATCTGCTGGCGAATAGGTTACGAAGTCGAAATGTGCACTCTGAGATCGTCTTCTCGCTGTCTCCTAACAACAACGTTGGTCCCGCTTTCACTATGTTGCATTCCGATGTTGGTTTCCGGGCTTCGAGTCCTGCTTCCCCGGGCTTGATATTGCAGCCGAGTGGCTTTTGGCTTGAGATCACTCGAGCTTTCTTACGTGTCACGCTTCGTTCCACCATCACGCTCGCTTCGCTAAACTATCCCTGCTCCTAAACATCATCTCTCATCTGTCTTGTGTAACTCTAAGTTCTCAGCTACCACCATGTGTCTCCCCTCCCCTCTTTAAGCGCTCCTTCCTTATTCATCATATGAGCACTCCATCGTCCCACCTCACACAAACACCCAACTAACCTCCTCCGTCCACAGATCTCCGAGTCTTTCCGCCGTTTCGGCATCCAACCCACCACTACCTCGCTCCTTTTAATTAAAGTCTCAACCCCCACCTCCGAGACCTCACCCAGCGACCTCTCGTCTCGTCTCTCGACTCAGATACAAGGTGATGCTGTCCCTTTTACAGATGAAGAGATAGGAACGATGACAGATTTGGGGCGGGTGAGGAAGATTTATAAGTTAAATGTGCCGGGAGGAGGGGGAAAGAAGAAGGATGGGAATACGGCGGAGGAGAGGAGGGAGATGGAGATGTTGATTTTGGGGGCTATGGCGCTGAGGGGGGCTACGAATTAGAGGAATGAATTATCTGTCCAGTATCTTGGCTACTGTGAAGGTTCATGATTCTTTGATGTATGTCAGACTTGGTATCCGGGACATGGAGTGTGGTGCAAGTGCACTTTTCCTCACTTCAAACCCTGGGAGGGGGGCCACCTATCTGTTCTGGTTTGGAAGGCTTGCTATTGGTCTGACTCCATACTTTCAATGTCAGATCATGGACACAATGGTGCAGTGTCGTGTCAGCGTCTGGCTTTTTGCTTGTCACCGCCTTGTGCTTGTATCATGAAATTGTCTATCCGCGAAATGGAGAGATCTGTACAGTTACAGAGGTTCATTAATAGAACCAGATGCGGAGCAAAGACAAAGGTTGTAGAAGAGACTCCTTATGAAAGAGAAATAGATATATTGCAAGTGCACATTGTAATTTCTCTCTTGGATTGATCAAGAGCTTGAGATCTGGATATCTCATATTTCAGAATGCTCTTCATCGATAGCGTGAAAATAATTATGATAAGAAACTTGGGGGACAAAATTCAAATAGTGTAAATGAGCTTGAACTGAATTCGAGTGAAACGATCAAGGATTGAACTGAAATATATTGCTGCCCAATGGTGCACGAACAGGTGTGAAGGCCACGGACATTATTACACCGTTCCCTAAGCAATTATGATACAAACCATCTGTATCATTTATCGTTGAAATAGAATTCTAATACAACTAAAGATTTAAAAGATCTCACACAAACTAGTTGTCTCTTTTCAATCATACCCTAGACACTTTTCCTGTATAAAAAAGCCATAGTTCACTGACACACCAATGACAGCCGAATAACGATAAGCCACAAGACAAATATGTTGATTCCCTTTAGTTGATCTACGACGAAAATACTTGTCAGCTTTCAACTGAGCTGCATTGTACATGTCGGCTCATATACAACTATAGGCAGAGTGTCAGCCTCAAAGACTTTGAAGTAATGCGTTGCGACATCATAATTGGTGGCAATCTGGTTACTTACCGCAGAATAACTACGATACTGATCATTTCTGACAACTTGAAGTTGTGAGAATGTCCTTAGAGAGTTGACAGTTTGGAGGAATTCTACAGCCAGTATTATACAGACAGTGAGACCCAACCTAAGAATGAGTAATTTCCGCTTGTTATACTTTGTGGCAAGATATTGACACTAGAGCCAAGTCCACTAGCGCCTCTCAGGCTAACAAGGCCAAGCTCTTATTTATAAGGTGATTTTCCAAGTCTGAATACATCTTCCTCGATACATTACCATCTTGAGTAAATTTCTTCTGCGAGCGCAACTTGGACAATTCTTCCCTTTCTCTTACCACAACAAACCCACTCGTATTAGTGCAATAGTATTGGTTCGACATAAACATCAACATGGAAAATATCCAAAGCGCAAAAGCTTTCATCGATCAGTCGCCGGAGAACAACGACGTGACTGCTGGCGCCAACATGCAGCTCTCTGGTACGCAACGTTCTGAAGTCTCCGACTATCTCACTGCAATCGAGAAGAAAGATCCTGACTTCTTCGCCTATAATGAAGGTAAGTTGCGAATCTTCCTGCGGGCTACAATTACTAATTATGTTCAGATACATGGAAGATAGTTGAACCTGGCACCATGGCATCGGGCAACTTCATTGAAGGTGGAAGTGATATCTCTGTGATGGTACGCCCTCCGAAGCATCAATATAATCGAGTTTTTACGGTGTTCGGTAACCTGCCTCCTGAATTGCGCCTAAATATTTGGAAACATGCCTTGCCTGAGCCACAGGTAGTGAAACTTGGGCATGTTCATCCAGTTATATATTCCAGGCGGGAGGGTCGTATTCTCTCATTTCAACGACAATTCTTTGGAATAGAACATCTGCTCACCTCTCATGAGTCAGCTTCTGTTTTCAAAGAAAACTATACTCGGATAGCAGCAGAGAGTGCCAGTGTCGGAGCCGATCGGTCTGTGCAGGATCGTCCCCTCAGAAGCTTCGCATATTACTTTGACTTTACGAGAGACACATTGGTGGTGACAGTTAAACTCCTCTGCTAGAGAAATTGACCATCGTGTTTGATATGCCCATGGCTTTGAGGAGGCTTGAGAGGCTAGCTTATGCTAACGATGCGTATGTTCGCCTTCTCTCCATTAACAGCGATCTTATATACACTGAGGTAGTTGATGCATTCGCTCCCACGGACGACCACTCTATCTATAATGAGGTAATTGAGCCCTTCGCTCGCACCAACAACGAGCCACGTGCCTGGCAATCTCTCCAAAAATTCGAAGACGAATATGTTTGTAGAGATCTCAATACACTCATCTACAATGCCAATGTACTCCGAGAACACCTTACACGAGACGCTACGGAAAGCGTTGACCCCTGGAGTAATATCACTTTCGATGTTGTCATTTACGCCGCAGAGAAATGCAGGGAGGAGAAATGGAACGTTGTCACCCTTGCACTTGCACCAGTAGTCAAGATGCCTTATGAAATCGGCTTCTACACCTTCAAGCCAGCACACGAGTATTTGGATTGGTATATGACTGTCAACATGATAAAAATCTGTGTTCACATGAAATGCAGGGCCGGCCAGCCTACTTACAAGAAGCTGCACAACGAAGATACCGAGAAAGGACATGGAGAGGGGAAGCTGGAGATGGTGATGAAATCCAAGAAAGAATTTGACGAATTCGACGCTTCCAGCATTCATGTGGACACAGAGATTGGCGCAGACGACCCCGCAGTTCATTGAGCTTTTGGTAGGATTCAATGGCAATAGGTTTTTTGAGGTCTTTGGGGCATTGAATAGCCAAACACTAGAGCTTGCTTCTTAGGCTAGAGACTACTCATTAAAACAATGAAATGATTTGCGAAACTCTTGCTGTTACCGGGCCATGCTTACCAATTGTTCAACACTTTAATTTCGCTTCTTTGAGATGAACCATCGAACAAAAGAATCGCATAGTTCCGCTCTAGAGTAAAGACAGGTGCTGAGAAAGCCAGCCTATCTTTTGATCTACTCGAGGGCCAACTTTTGTTTTCTAGTTCATTTTCATTTAATTGATAACTCTTTAAAGTAGATGGACTATAATAGACATTCCTGGAAGACAATGCAAAGCCTTCCTGTCCAGATCTTTCAGATGAACTCTTTCTAGACTTGACTACCTGTTTCGCTTGGGACCTTATAATTTGCATGTGCACTGGCCTTGTCCTCAAGCTGAATATTCTTCATATGTAGTACTTAATCCACCTTCCAGGCTGTTATTTGATCCCAAAGCCCTTACTTTTCTCAGTGACCACCAATACCATTGCAAAGTTGCACATTCCAGGTGATGATACTGCTGAATGCCAAAACTCAACCAATATGAGATGCGGCACGAATCATCACGCCTTCACTTTCGACGACAGCGGTAAATGATCCCCCTTCCCGGTACGCAAAATCTATTTAACATCTAGTCAGATGTGGATTCTGAGATTCACTCAGGGCCACACTTCCAGAACCCTTCATCGCAAGAAATTCAAGAGACTTCAGCTAATCCTATCATCGAGGAGGATTTGCCACCAAAACTTACCTCTCCGTTCCATAACTTCAATGATCCGAAATGGAAAGTCTATAGCAAAGGTTTGTATCCCTCCACAGAAGACAACCGCAACATACTGACAACTCTCAGAACATTGGGACATGCTGCCTGCAGGGAAGATTTCGGACGATGGCTCCATAAGAACGGACGACGTCGTGAAACCCAAATCTGTTACCATCGAATGGCCAAAGCGCAAACTTTTCCCAGCTTCCTTTACAATGTTTGCTCAACTTCCTCCAGAAATTCGTCGAAAGATTTGGAATGATACACTGCCCGAGCCTCGAATTCTCGTATTGAAGCTTCGACATGGGTCACCTACCTATCTGCCTATTTTCGACGATATAATCGGCGAATGGCCATTTGCAGGATTGCAACATCTTTGGGCTTGTCGCGAATCGTGGCATGCCTTTACTGAGCGATACCATCAGATTGATACCTTCGACAAGTACCACTTGCAATTCGATGCTTCGTTCATCCGTAAGACTGCCTGGATTGATGGACGGCGCGATACTCTTGTCCTTGATGCAAGTGTTCTCATCAAGCGCTTTGACATTGATCTCTCAAGAATCCAAAACTTAGCTATCTCCAACGAAAAAGCCTTCCATTGGTTCAAGACATCGGTATTTGCATACATTCGAAAACGTTGCCCTCTTCTCAAACGATTTCAAATCGTTCTTGGTCGACCAGACGAGCACAATTGGCAAGTGTCTGCTGGTGACAGCCTCCGACTCGTTCGTGTCGATGACGATATCAAGTACTGTGAGATTGACAGCAAGGAGGAATTGGAAGATGACGTCCGATTTTCACAGTACTACTCAGCTTTCGCCAGAGAATCCGAGTTTCTCGAATGTTTACGCACTGCAGAGGAAGTTCATACTCGGTTCAAGAGTCATTGTGCAGCCAACAAAGAGTGGAAGAACATCGAGTTTCAAGTATCACTTCTTGCAGTGGAAGAAGACAATTGCAACATGTGGTACGTGGAGAGTGTTGCTGTAATGCCGAAACCTCAAATCCTTATCGATGTTTCTTTCAGGGTGGAAAAGCCCATCGTCCCGTGCCTTGACACTACTTTGGAATTTCTCGGTATGGAAGATTGGGACTTCAATGTCAAGTGTGATCGTGGAGGTGCGATTCACTGTCCGTATGATGGCATCAAGGAATTGTTCCAAACTGACGTTAACAATGATCCCATCAGAGATCTGACCAAAACGTCCATAAAAGACTTCGGCAGAGATGGCGAGGGGGATTTTGGGGCCATGTTTTCGGTACCAGAGGACCTAGATTAAGTATTAAATGGAGCGGGAAAGTAAGTCTGGCTAGTTTGACGGACTGGAATTCTTGTAAAGGAGATCATGTGTTGTAGTTTCATAACCTTCAAGGTTGGGTGGCTTCATCACGGAGATTTCATGGAGGATCCCATAGAAGCTAGAAGAGAAGTGTATAGTATCATGAAAGCCATTCAGGATCCGTGTTACTCGGAGCCCTAAAAGTAGCTAGTTATCATCTCAACTTATGAAGCTGATTTGAAGGATCAAGAAAGTCCTCGTAGTTGTGGCTATAGCCCAGCGCAGTTCACATGACCTGAGTAATTCACCGATAGTCCGACTTCAATACCTAGCTTAACCTAAGGGTCGCTAAGGCTTTCTCGATCTAATACTAAAGCGTAAACAAAACATCAAGCGCAAAGGCTTCGTACAACACAACAACGCTTGCAATTACCATTGAACATGCCCTTGCATCAGTAATGGATTTCAACGCTTCCATGACGCATTTGGTTGACAATTCTGCGTTCTCCACCTCGGATCCCGCGATGTTTTCCCAAGATCGGGCTACAGATGAGGCGCCAGAGCTTGAGGCGCAAGTCACAGTTCCCGTTCCCAATGCTTTTTCTGCTGTCGCCGACCCTGGCATCGCGTTGCCAGATATTCCCTACTACAGACACGAGAAGCGTGAGAAGTATCAATTGGTGTCCAAAACCCAGCAGTGTTTTGATGATCTCAGTCGCAAAGACCCCGATTGGTTGCACTACAGTCCAGGTAAGCACGCTAAATTCGGAACCTAAGATGAGGGGAACATTGCTAAGTATTTGTCCTAGACAAATGGAAGATCGTTCCCCGAGGATCCTTGGCTTCTGGCAAATTCATCAAAGGTGGAATTGTCTACAGCAAGATGGTTTGGCCCTCCAAGAGATCCGCTGATAACTTCTCCAAATTTGTGGATCTCCCAATCGAGCTGAGACTTTTAATCTGGAAGCACGCTTTGCCTAAGCCGCGAGTTGTCCAATTTACCTATTCCCAGCGAGAAGACGGATCGATTGAGTGGAAGCTGCTGCATGGCGGGGACTTCTTCGGGAAGCTACATCTTCTGACTTGTCAAGAGTCGGCACTTGTCTTCAAAGAGCATTACACCAACATGTTGACCAAGCCTTCACCTGAATTCGCAAGAGACACGCCCAGCTCTGATAACGAGCCTGTTGCTACAATCAACCCTGATCATCCCGTACGCTATATGGATCTAAAGGAAGATACTTTGTTGATAGAAGGTCTAAATTACATGAGGCTTCGTGGCATGGGAATATCTCTGGATATATCAGAGGTTCGTAATTTGGCTGTTTCCAGTGATTTCGGACCAACATTTCAAGTTGACCATTGGTTCTTTTCACAAGCTGCTTGGATAATCACCCCGCAGCTGAAGAAGCTTACTCTAGTCTTCGGTAAACCATGTTGTCACGAAGAACCCGGTACAGATCTCCGCCTGGTAAAAATAGACGAGAACTTCAGAGAATTGGAGTTCGTCTGCGATGAATCAGATGAGAGAACAGGTGACGACTCACGAATTACAGCCTTGATCAGAGACGGTACCGACGCGATGATTGCAGCACAATTTGAAGCAGCCAAATCAAAGAATCTCTCTGAACGCATAGATCACTTCAAGCAGGTGTTCCCACCGATCCAACTAATGGAGCATCCAAAAGGACCAATGAGCTTTGACGTTGCTTTACTAGCAACAGAGCCACGAAAAGAGCTTTGGTGCACCGATCTGCTGTTTTTGGCCCCAATCGTCCCGCTACCCCTTGACATACAATTCTACACGCTCAAGCAAAGTATGAAATACCCACACTCACGTCTTACATTCAAAACAGGTTGTAAGATCAACGTGCCGGTAAAATGCGAGCGAGGTGGAGCACTGTACAGTAGGTATGATGGCATCGAAGAGCTGTTCAAACAGGGAAAAAAGAAAGAGGAGAAGGTCACGGATTCGAATTACTCAGTGGCAATGGAACGGGTTGAGGATATGTCGAGGTTTGATTTGAGCGAAAGATGTTTGAGCATCATGGAGGACGCATGAATAGGTCTTTGAGCAATAGGTACGTTAAGATGGTAGTGAACGGCATTTCACAAAACCATTCAAGAACATTGACCTCCTGTAGAATAATTAGTAATAAAACCACATCACAAAATAAATGATAACAGTTATGTGCATCTCAGTGGCAATGTCGAGCAGGAGTACGAAGATCGAAGGCTCATTAATTTCGGTCTTTGTACTTGCTCTGGGTTAGCTCGCCTTCGGATGATCAGTAGGTTGACTGTTCAATTCACGCTCAATAACAGGGCTTATATTCACTTTTGACGATAATTACCTAGGTACTTTCCACGTCTCGTCCTCTCGGTAATCCAACCTCAGCGCATACACTTGATCACACCCACCACAAGTCAACGCGCATACTCCAGATTCTAATCTCAACGCAGATTATTGTATTCTGCGTTGTATCATCATTGAAACTGCATTGGCTCCTCGCGCAGACAATGGCGGACAACGTGCTCTCACCAGAAGTGGCACTTGTGACCGAAGAAACCCCCTCCCAGAACTCAAAGATGCCGCAATCGGAAGAGCTTGCGATTCAGACGTCTGCTCTCCATCTTTGGCAAGGTAATGCGCTCCTAAATCACAGAACTTGGGTATGAAAGAGAATTGACACTCCGATCTTAGGTGCACAAAATGATGCTGAGCATGTCCAACCCAAAATCAACGAGGCGCAAAACGGTCAACACGCAGAGCAGCAAGTACGGGTCCCTACAAATCGAAAGCTAAAGTCGAGCGCCGAGCAGGAACGGAGATTAGGATTGAGACTGCCCAGCATGGCCGACTTCCTGGCTGTTATGACGAAAAATCCTGAATGGCGCGTCTACAATCCAGGTATCTACTGAGTTTCAGTTTGTGATATGTGACTGACATTCCATAGAGTTTTGGAAGATTCTGCCACCATCTGAGGCTTTGGGTCCCGTCGCACTTGCTTTTATGAGCCAAACATGCTTGGTGCCATGGCCTAAAGCCGCGGTCCAAGCAGAGCCAACGTTCACGCCATTCCCAAGGTTGCCTGCGGAGCTGCGACTGAAGATTGTAAGTAACAGCCTTCTCTTTTCTTTCATCTTCCGCAACAAAAACAATCGCTATAATACACCTCCCCTGAATGTTCCATCTTCATTATGCTACCTTTTTAAGTCAAAGCCTATACTAATTTATTGTAATTAGTGGGAATGTGCCTTGCCGGATGCCAGAGTGGTTCCATTCAGAAGACGTTCTCACAAAGTAGGCATTGAACGACCTCTTTACACCTTGGACTCGAATGAGCGTCGTCTCACTGGTGCTCACTTGGCTTGTTGGGAATCATGGACCGTCTTCCTAGAACACTACCAAAAGATAAAGCTATGGAAAGGTGACTTCAGAGTTTCAGACGGTAAATACAACTTCGCACAAGGCTATTTCGACATGAAGCGCGATACACTCTTCATCACCCACGCGCTCCTGCACTCTCTGCGCTCGATTTTGGACCTGCGATTGCTGCAACACATCGCTGTTGGAGTTTACAAACGAGTAGGCTCCGATGGTATGCCTTTATGGTATCTTGCTACGTGCATGTGTCCGGAATTGGTTTCTTATACCTATGTCCCCACAGGGCGCACGAGAGTCCAATCTTCGAAAGCTTCCCTACGGGAATATCGCCTCATCGAAGCCGACGATCTAAAATATACATTGTGTGACAAAACTACGGACTTCCATGACCTATCAAAGTTTCAATCCACCGATGACAACGAGGGATTTTTGAATCAATATCTGAGAATTGTACCCTTCATTCAACAACAGATTGATGAAACTATTGAACAATTTCGCAAAAGTCCAGATTTTCGAATTCCCGCATTTAAGATTTGCGTCCTGATGCTCCAGGAACCAGCGAATCACGGACGATGGCTTGTCCAAAAGCTGGATGTAGCTCCTGTGGACAAACGCGAACACCCTCTTGGTGTGACATTTCATACATATAAGCCGATCGTTCGAGACGTTTATAGTATGCTTTGCCTGAAGGACGCTGTAGCATCCTATCGGGTGTTTTACATGAAGCCAGATGGTGCTCTCGTCAGCTGTTACGACGATGTCAGAGAGATCTTTGACGAAGACAAGCTGGTAGACACAAAGAAGGAATCGGAAGGTGTTCTTCAACTCATACGGTTGAAAGATTACTGAGAGCCATCTCTGGTAGTCTGCTTGATGTTAGAGAGGATACTGCGAAGATACGTGGAAGGTTGGTAGGTAGAATTGGACATGGACAGTACTGCAGCTAGCTACAGCAAGCTTATGTATCGTAGTCTAGCCAATAGGTAACCAACTTTACCATGAATCTAGATCAACAATGGTGAAAATTTCGATTCGTGCATCAGCGATCTGGCGATGTCAATGAAAGTCTCCCATTTCTTGCTAATAGACGATTTCTAAGTCAACTTCAATGCGCAAAGTCATAGGCGGAGTGGCTTGCGTTCCTTTGTTGCATTCTTTCAACTATATTCACAACACCTGTTTCTTGGGTCAGAAATTTTCTGCGAAATGAGGTCACCTCAGAATCTGAGGCAAAATCTCTTTCCTTGCTATTAGTCTAGGTAGAGTCTTCGGCTCACTTGAGCTTTCAAGGCTTAGACGACCACAAATATTTACTTTTCACTCTATCTCACATCCACAAAGAGTCTCAAAACAAGAAGATCTGGAAGTCCAATCAACAATCTCGGGCACAACGGGTTCATTCATCTCCTCTCTACACTACCAAACGCCAGAAACGCCACAGGAAATAACTCCACCACAATTATCCTCGAACCCTCTGTCCTTTAAAACCCCAATATAAGGCTTTGGTACTATCAGTATCCGATGCAGCGCCATCAGCGTCTTCCTCGATTTGGTTATGCTTCGGAGGGGGTTGCTTGACCCGGTTCGCCAAAGACACCTCCCAGATCGCCTCCTTAGGCTCTGCGGAAGCGAGGGCAGGATATGTACTTGAAGCGAGAGCAGGAGCGCGCCCATCATCGTATTGTTGGCGCAGGCGAGGGTTGGAGAGGACTTAGTATGCCTTTCTGATCTTGCGCCAAGTGCCTTCAGCATGGCTAGCATTCAAACCACCGGCCTGGCGATTGGCTCTGCCCACTTCAGAGTTAGGGCCGAATTGTTCCTCTAGAAAGAATCTTGATTAGCTCTGGGGAATTTAAAAGCTGTTGATATGGTCAACAAGAACTTACTCTTGTGCTTGTAACCACGGAGAATGGAATCATGCTTGACACCTGATTGAAGACCAAGAACTTTATAGTAATTGACACCATAATCGATTTTTACTGCTGGAGCGTTGGAGATGTACGAGGGAATAGGAGCGGTGGCGGGAAGGGGAGAGGCGATTGCAGGAGGACCACTCAGAGGACAGTTGGCCAGCTGTTTACAGCTTTTATTAGCCATTAGAACTTTCGAATTTTAAGGATAAGACGATACGTACAAGAGAAACATCGATCTTGATGCGTGGATGACGGCCGGCAACGATGTCTTCTGCGAATTTCACGATTCTCTCGTACTCTGCAATCTCTGCGATCTCCTCCGCAGTAAGAGGCGCAACGGAATTAGGTTCAGCCGACATGATCGTACAGCGAGTGGTGCTACAATTGAGGGTATTGGATTGAGTGTGAGATCTCTGGACGATGTTGCGAAGATAATGCGAAGATTTGTTTCTATACGGAGAAGAGGTCGAGAGGTTGCTTGTTGTTATCCGCGAGGCTGCAAATTTGGCGCTAACTTAAGCGAGCCTTCCCCCTATTATTTGTTCTCAAACCAGACAATGATGCCTACCTAGTATTTTGGTCAACACAAGCCCATAGATGATCTTGTAAACTGATTATTGAGCAAGAAATTGCAAGGCATGCCGAGGATTGGCAATCCATTTCACAGAGAGACGGAGAACAAAATTACGCGTCATATGATTTGATAGAAAGGCAGGCCTTTGTGCTGAGAAGTTTCACAAAAGTACCCTTGATCTTAAATAGTTTACAGCTCATAAAGTCATACGTTCATAGTACCCCAAAGACAAAAGCTACTTACTCGAGGTATTGTGAGGCAATATCGGTTCGGATAATTGAGGTTCGTTCTATGACAGCTTCTTGCCTCACGAAACTCTTGAAAGTGCACTTGAAGAATGTCTCGGCTCACTGTTGTTCTGCATGAAACTGCTTGCTTCAGTCTGGAAGTGTATAACTGCCAGCACAAGCCCATTCTATATCAAGGTTTCTCTTCATTCGAGAAATGCTGTAATCATTGTACAAGACAGCAATTTGAAATTCCTCTCATACCATGCCTTGTATTCTCATGATTTGACTCACAATCTCATAATTGACTTATCAAGAACTCATAATTTCAACTCGAACGTGAATATAAGAGCTGCGACGTGCAACAAAAGTCTTCAAAAGGGGTCGCACCAGTCACATGAGAAGCTTCTCAACTTCGACGTGCAGGAGGACAATGACATGGCTATTTGTCAGGAGCTCAGCACAGACAGTGATGAACAGTTATTTCTCTGGGGCACCAAGTGTGTTGAGGAATGAGGCAATGGCCCAAAAATGCTCGGTGATTGTCAAGTAGCTGATTGTACAGCATAGTGCCTTGACTTGTATAACCTTGCAGGGTCCGACTTAGTTTATCCAGTCGTACTTTCAAGAGAACCCAATGTCCGCTCCATACCTAGGAGATTTGAAGAGCTGGAAATGATGGAGGGATTCTTGTACAAGGAGTCGAGTTCAAGTAAAGCGCTAAACGGGCTGAAATCGCTAAATGCGTGAAATGCGCAGATTGTGCTGGACGCGCTGAATGTGCAGCAACGCTACCATCACTCGATGAATTGTTACAAGTGCCATTGCCCGAAACGAAAAGAACTGCTTCCAGAACAGGAGCTGAAGTTCAACATATTCTATTCATATTTATCCTATCTACGAAGGAGGCTTGTATCCGTCCACATCCGTGCTATTCGAGATCTTCTCATACTTCTTATAATTCTCACCATAAGCCTCAATCTTGCCCAAGATAGCCTTATATGCATCAGATCCAATAACGACTCTCAAAGGAGGGTCCTTCATCACCGCCAACTCATACATAGCTTTGGCTCCCTTTGGTGGATCACCAGCCTGAGTGCCATGTCTCTGCCCCATCTGCTTCTTAGCATCGATGTGATCATAGGCCGGATGTCTCTTCTCGGGGAACGACATCGATCGTCCCGCCCAATCGGTCCTGAATCCACCCGGCTCAACACAAGTAAACTTGATGCCCCATTCCGGCTTAACCTCGTGCGACAATGCCTCGGTGAAACCCTCCACGGCCCATTTACTAGCACAGTAGATGGAGAACGTAGGAACGCCTCGTTGGCCACCGATAGAGGTAACTTGTTGGATCAATCCTCCAGAAGGCTTCTGCTCTCGCATAACTTCCATAGCTTTCTTCGTGACGCGGGTCAGACCGAAGAAGTTGACCTCCATCTGCGTGCGGACTTGTTGCTCGGTCAGTTCTTCAAAGACGCCTGAGAGGCCGTAGCCAGCGTTGTTCACGACGACGTCGATTCGGCCGAATTTGTCTAGAGCGGATTTGAATGCGGAGTCGATGTTCTCGTTCTTTGTGACATCGAGTTTGAGAGCGAGGAAATTCTGGCTTTGTTAGTTTTGTGGAGTGAGGTGGGACTGGGGAGCGTACCTTGTCGTTTGTGCCCTTGAAGTTGAGTGATTCTGGCTTTCGTGCTGTAGCAACGGCGATGTCCCCATGAGCCAGGACTTCCTCAACTAAGTGGAAGCCGAAGCCTGTCGATGTACCAGTGATGAAGAAAACTCGAGGCATGCTGATTGATGTTCAATTGAATGTTTGACTGCAAGGAGAATAATCCACAGCGACAAGGAGAGCTTATATACCTACGAATACCCACCCAGGAAGGTTCTCACACGTCAGGCCATCGTCATTGGGCCAGATCCTCGGACTTAAGATACTAAAGCCCGTCTAGACCTCATACTCAGAGAGTGAGCGTCGTGCATAAATAGTTGTGGATAGTGGGGTTTATGATCCATGACGTTGAGAGGAAGCTTTGGCTGACGTTGAAAGAACCAGCGGGTGCTGACTCAGCATGTCCGAAAGCTTAAATTTCTTCGGCCGATGCCATCGGATCAAATTCTTTTGTATCAAAGTCTTTACGAAATACGAAAGTCAGACGCTTTTGGAAACTTTAGATTTCAAGTCTTATGAAGAATGTCTCTCATTAGGACAATGGGTATATCACAATACACTACTTCTACACGTAGTCATACACGAGTATCCTACACATCCACCTTCTCATCTGCTTCACTCTCTTTTCCTTTCTCCTTTCCCACCACATCAGCCCCATCCCTACCCAAATTCACCACATTCCTCAAACTCCCAAAAGCAAGCACATCACTAATCCTCTTTGCTCCACTAAACAGCATAACCAACCTATCAACACCACATCCCCATCCTCCCGTGGGAGGTAATCCCCACTCCAATGCCTCAAGGTAACTTTCATCCACGCCACTACTAGCTCTATTCTCTTCGTCCTTCCATTTCAGTTGCTGCACGAACTTTTCTCTTTGCTCGAAAGGAGAATTCTCTTCTTCGTACATATTTGCGATTTCGCGGTTCTGAATGAAAAGCTCAGCACGAGCGGAGACGAGTTGTCGAGATTGGTGATCGAGGAAAGATTTGGAGAGGGGCGCCATGCAGGCAGGATGGTGCGTAATGAATGTTGGAGAGGTACATGAAGGTTCGATGAAGATTGAGGCGAGCTTGTCAAGGAGACGAGGGAGTGTTGGCGAAGAGGGGAATGGAAGTGAGTGCTTAGTGAACAGGGCAACGAGTCGTTCTTCTGCATCCGCAGAACTAAGATCTGGAAGTTTCTCACCCAAACTCTCTTCGATGGCGGGAATAAAAGAGATGCGTCTAAATGGCATAACAAAGAGATTTGGATCTAGCTTCGGGAGAGCTTCGAGAGAAGTTTCTTGAAGTGAAATGACCAACTTTGCCATACCAGACAGCATGTTCTCAGTCATAACGATCAATTCTTCCAGATCCGCAAACGACTTGTAGAATTCACAAGTAGTGAATTCCGGGTTGTGCGTTGCATCCAGACCTTCATTTCTGAAAGCAGGACCAATCTCAAACACACGGTCCATACCACCAATGACAAGCCTCTTCAGCCATATCTCAGGAGCTATCCTCAAAGCCAATTGTTTCTCCGAGAACTCCGTCGCAACAGTAGTGAACGGTTTCGCAACAGCTCCACTGGCTTTATCGGAAATAAGCGGAGTTTGCACCTCCAGAAATCCATCCTTGAGGAGGAAGTCTCTCATATGTTGAATCATGTGAGATCTCAACTTGAGAGTTTGAGCTACTTCATGATTGACCAATAGATCAACGTGACGATTTCGAATCCGAGTTTCTCGATCATCGAGCTTACTCGGAAGTAGAGTCAAAGACGGACTTAAAATTCGAGGCAATTCATGAGCCACGACGGAAAGCTGTCCGCTGCTTGTGCGGTGTGGAACTCCATAGGCAGCTGAGAACAATCAGCAAATCATCTATAAAACTGTAACGGAATTTCTCACAAACAATATCACCACGTCGAATCAAATGATAAAAGTTCTTGAACGCCTTGGGATCAACGTCATGAACCGGATTCAACGATTTCTTCTCCAGCAACACCTGAGTCGAGACACCATCTTGTACCAAATCCAGGAAAACGAGTTTGGAGCCCGCAACCCTGAAGCCCTTCAATCTCCCATTGATCCTCACCAACTCATCTGGAAGTTTCTGGTTGATACCGATATGTTTGAACTTCTCCTCAAAGTCTGCTATTCGTAACGTTTCATTGTCGCTTTTGATCCTCGGCCATTCCAGGGCACCAGCCTTTTTCAGCTCATCGATCCGCTCTCGTAGCTTTCTTGGATCTCCAACTACTCTTAAGGAGCCATTGTGTGCATTGGCAGTAGAGATTTTCTCCCCGCGGTGACAACGGGCTCTCGAGGTGGAAAAAAATCGGAGGTATGCCGATTTGCTGACAGCACAGACTTCCTTCTGCAGATACGGGCGTAGGAATCGAAGACCATTCGAAGGATTCATTCTATTCTTCTTATTGAATTAGCAATTGTACACACAATAGCATCATGCAGCAAGAACCAAGCTCAGGGATATTTTTTCAGACAACGGATCGATGTGAGATCAACCACCCCGTAAGGTGTCAGTCGCAACGGTTCTAATGTTATAATGAAATCATCATTGTATCCCCTTCCTCCCCCACCAAGTAAAATAAACACGAAACTTACAGCAATAACACAAACAATTCGAGCTTCCGCTCCAATTATCGTCCCATCATGAAATGAAGCTCGAGCAGCAGAGAAAATAAATTTGCCCTGGCAGGCTCGGTCCGCTAGCGCCCGCTTCGATTCATCCTCATCCCAGCTCCAAAATCTCAAGCTCTCCAAACCATCACCATCACCAACAACCTCTACACAATTCCATCCTCAACCACAAAACCAAACACCCCCCAAAAAGCCAGCCAAGATGTCAATGTTCGGCCTCGGACGTCCGCAGCCCTCATCGGCCGAGAAAATCGCCGCCGCAGAGCAGGAAATGGATCTCGTAACTGACATGTTTAACAAGTACTTCTCCCTTCTCCTCCTCTCTCCCCTTTACACACTTTTGCTAACGAGGAATGAAACAAAAGGTTACAACAAGCCTGCTTGAAGAAATGTATACCCCGCGAGTACCGCGAAGGCGAGATCAACAAGGGAGAGGGCGTCTGTATTGATCGGTGCGCGGCCAAGTTCTTCGATGTGCAGCTGAAGGTGTCGGAGCTGTTGCAGGCGGAAGCGCAGGCTAAGGGGGCGAGTGGTGGTGGGTTTGGGATTGGTGGGATGTGATGAGACTATGAGTAGGTGGAGAGAGAGGCATAGCTGATGATACCGCGAAGGGAGGAAGTTCTGCGGTTGTATTACTGGGAATATGGAAAGGCGGAGATTCACGGTCATAATGAGAGTGATGCCAAAGATGGAGCCCGGAATCAGGCTTCTTGTATTATAGATTCATATTGCGGACAAAAACGGCGTTCGTTATCCACTCCAACTGATGTTTTCATCCCGTTGTGCTTCTTTGTTACCATGTAAATGCTGGATGGGTATCCCTAAACCTTCTAACGCCCGCTAATATGATTACACAATTTCTTGCAACTTTTGTTTTCTGCCTAGGGATTTCGCCGAGGTGCTATGATGTTGGGACCTGTTCCTATCCCGGTGATAGAGCGGACAAGCCAATGAGGCCAACTTTCCTTGCTAAGTTGAGCCTCAAGCTCGTTTGCTCTGCTTTCCAAATCGTCGACCTGTCTTTCGAATTGGGACACTCCATCCTCCACATCCTGCACCTTGGATACCAAAGCGTTGATCTCATATTCTAACTTTGCTCCAAGGACCTCGATGTCTTTCATGGACTCCATGACGTGTGATCTTTCGTCCGTCAAAACATCCTGCGAGCTCTGCTTGACGGCCTGATATTGTTCCGTCAGCTGATAGTACAATGTCTGGAACTGTTCCTGATCTTCTGCAGCCTGATTGTCGAGTCCGTCGATAGCATCAACTTTCTCCACGACCCAAGGTCCAATTTCATCTTGCAGATCTGCTATTTTCTCATAGAGACGAATGTAGTCCTCTGCGATAAGCTGTTGTTTCTTAAGGGCGGACCATGTATCAGCTTCCTCTCCATCATCGTTCAATACAGATATTGGCTCCCATCCGAGGATAGCCTCTTCTGCATCAGTAAAAGACATCTGACGAGGCCACCAGGCTTCATTTCGTGCCTTTTCCACCATAGGAAATGCTCCAGACAAGCTATGGCGTCGGTGAAGAAGGGTTTGGAAGTTGTTTGGATCCCGAAGTGCTTCCAAGACTGGACCTTCCAGATCTCCATCTCCATAGATAGATCCTGCAATTGACGGATCGTTCACCACAACATCACGGCGAATTTCCTTCACTTGCTCAGCCCACTTAGCTTCGGCCTCAGCCTCCTTCTTGTCTTCTTCAGACAGAACAACGGTCGGAAGGTTCACCCTCGACTCGCTGTGAGGAGATTCGGAGTCTTGGACAGGAGTCGACGATGCCGCAGCAGATGGTGCTTCCTTGATCTTAGGAATGGCGTTATGATACTGGCCGGGTGTTTCCTTCCAGGTGAAGACTTTGTTCATCATGGCTGGACTTGCGGGTGTTCCTGTAGACAAACCCAAAGTTGCAGAGGAATTAGGAGTGACATAGCCAGGGTCCATGGTCTCGTCTTTAGAATGTTTGCTGGCATGGCCACGAAGCCCCACGGCATCTTTTATGCGACCAAAGCCAGATCTAGCGTCATTCATCTTGCCAGTAACACTCTTGAAAACATTCTTTCGCAACTGAAAATCTCGTTCGAATGGACTGTCGAGCATACTTGTAGCCGATCCAGGTGGTTGGTTCGTATAGACGACACCAGGACTCTCTTTCTCGTCTTCCGGCGGTATCGAATGAGATCGATTGTGTGACCAGATGTAGCCTCCTTGGTCGTCCTTGGTGAAACAGAGATTTTCGCCTTCCGGGTCACTCTTCCCGTATACGCCAACATTTCCACTCCTCCTAGGCTTTCCATACCACAACCATTTTGATCTCTCACCATGAACTAAGCTGACGAAGCGATCAATATCTAGAGTTTCGATATCACCAATTCCAGCTTTATCTCGTCCAACCATGTTTCCCAGCATCTCCCCACCCTTGCCACTCAGCTCAGCAACGGTGGACTTGACAGCCTTTGGAACAGCCCACCCTTCACCAGCAGCTGCTTTTGCAGTCACTCGGTGTAGACGATCAAGAGTATGTCGGTCCAGCCTCCTTGTCTTTTCCATCTTTTGGGATTTTTGAAAGTATGCAATCCCACGCTTAAGACTATACACGTCGAAAGCGTCCTTAGCGACTGGTGCACCATAGTAATTCAAGCGGTTTCGAGCTCCCATTAGCATACCCAGTAACGCTGAGACTGTGGTCGGTCCAAGGATGCCATCCGTGGGTTCGACATTGTAATATTCAGAGCCAATCTCCGTCCACCAGTCATTGACCGCTTTCTCAGTGACGTCGCACAGAAGGCCATCCGCGTACTCTTGTTCCAACTTCCCAAATATCATGAGAGCAACTTGACATAGCTTGACTAGCTCGATGACAGCCCCGTACAGTGGTATTCGGTCGCTAACTTTGTACAATTGGAAGAACTTGGCTTGGGTTGCTCCAGCAGGTGCAGACAAGCTCATTCCAGATCTGCCAGAGCATCCAAGCCTCTTCAGATTCTCATTGACGATATAATCCTCTCTATGTTTCCTCAAATCTCCATCAGGCACCGGTATGACAGTCAAGGCGGATGGAAAACTGCTGAGGTTTGTAACCATGAGCATGCCCAACGGAGTTTCTTTCGGTCGGGCATGGTATTGGGATATCGCTTTGAAGTATACACGTAGTCTTGGTGACCAAAGATCCTCGTCCGCTGGGACACCCAGCACTCCTACCATCACTACATGATTGGGATCACCAGTATAGGTAGTAATAACGAAGGTGGGGTGGACTCGAGAGCAAGACCATTGCTCTACAATATATAGTTCGTAGCCTGTTAGCTTGCCTAACCGTTCGATTACCACAGTAGAAGGGTCCTCCTCAAGATATCTGGTACATTGTCAGAGAAGCTAATTGTCTAACTGCAGAACGTACCTGAAAGCTACGGTATCTGCAAACACAAAATGCCGCCTTCGAGGCGGAGGATGGGCGGGCTTCTCTGCAAGGCCGGTCATTGCAGATGGAGAGAGGGGTTTCCCATTGACTCTGTTGATGCCATGCTGCTGTGAAGTCGTGCGGGAGAGAGTCAAAATCTCTTCTCGGTGCATATGTGGATCATATGCATGGGGAAACACAAATCTGGACGACATGGTTTTGTGTCTCTCACGGGCGTTTCTTTCTATTCAGGGCCACGGCCTCTTTGGACGGACTGGGGTGTTTCGAGTGACGTCGCCGAGGCTAAACTGCGGTCTAAGAGCATCTTCGAGAGCAGCGACCATTCAATACCGTGCAGGGAGGAATGTGAGCTGAGTTGTCTTGAAAATGTACTGACATTGGATGGTGTGGGATGCACCGCATAGCAAGACAGCAAGTTTGGGAGAGAACGAGGCAGTGGTATCACCAGATCATCGAATAGCGGCCAGCTACATGTGATAGCACAGGAACAGGCCGGTCAGAAGGTTCGGCGCACTGAAACGGCTTTCCTATTGGGCTTCCTCCGGCTGCAAGGCGCCTGTAAGTCGCTTGTCTAGGGAGTTTGCGCTGCCGAGACAGTTGGTGATCCACTTACAATGAGCACGCGAACATTCACTATCGACATCACAACCATTCTACCCTTAGACTCCACACAGACTACGAGAGAATCAACGATAGGAAAACCTTGAATCACAACGAACTCGCCACATGTATTCGAATATACGCTCTAGCTGCTAGTGGAGTTTGCCGCATCAAAAAGGAAACTTTACCAACTCTGAGCGGGGTGGCCAGAGCTATGGATGCCCTTCAGATTGAGCTGGCGAAGCTTCGCAGAGATGCAAACCTCAAGCAGAGTATCGACGATGTAGATAAGATCATTGCACAGCTTGAGGCAGCTCGAGGGACTATCGCAGCAGGTCTGTGGCCTACCTTCTGTCTCGAAATGGCAGAGGTACATCCTGTACATTGTAGCTAACTCGCCCTAGATCCCAAGTCTGCCTCCCTCACTCTTGCGAAATTGCAGAATCCCATGAAACAAGGCTTCGACAAAGTCACTGATGATCTCAAGAAAGTCTACAAAGGACAGGCGGCATATGGCAAAGCACTAGACAAGGTAAGGAAATAATGCCTGCTGGTGAGATCATGACTGATGGCATATAGCATTTCCCAGTCAGGGCCCTGCCAACAGAGTACGATGCTCTGGCTTCACATCCATCCCTGATAAACAAAGCTATTGCTATGCATTTCCTGCGAGAAGGGCAGTTCTCGGTAGCCACGACCTTCCTCGACGAAGCTCTGCATAGTCCGCCACATCCTTCACCCACTCCTGGGACACCAAACCCAGCTACGGATGACTCCGGGAATCTTTCATCGGAGCAGTCACAAGCACTCCAAGAAAAGTTCTCGGACATGTACAGGATACTACGCGAACTGGGGCAACGGAATCTACATCCTGCCATAGAATGGGCTAGACTGAACAGTACTGAGCTGGAGAACCGCGGATCAAATCTCGAATTTGAACTCAGCAAACTACAATACCTATGGCTATTCCAAGGGCCCTCGGTGAATGGTCTTCCAGACGACTATAACAACGGTCTAAGTGGTGCATTAACCTATGCCAAAACCAACTTCCCTCGACACCAACAACGCTTCTCGAAAGATTGCCAACAGTTGATCACGGCAATCTTATATCGAAGCAACCTCCACAACAGTCCATACCAAAGACTATTCAACACCGACGACGCCTGGGCAGAGGTAGCCCAATCCTTCACCCGAGAATTCTGCTCCCTCCTCGGCCTCTCCCCGTCCTCACCACTCTACATCGCCTGCACAGCCGGTGCAATCGCCCTGCCGACGCTCCTCAAACTAGCCTCGATCGTCAAGGTAAAACGTACAGAATGGACCACGCAGAACGAGTTACCGGTCGAAATCGCCTTACCCAGAAGCATGATTTTCCACGCTATCTTCGTGTGTCCCGTTAGCAAGGAACAGACCACTGAAACCAATCCGCCAATGATGATGCCTTGTGGGCATGTTGTTGCTAAAGAGTCTCTGCAACGGCTCAGCAAGGGAGGGCGCTTTAAGTGTCCGTATTGTCCGAGCGAGAGCTTGATGAGGGAGGCGAGAGAGGTGGTTTTGTAGATGTTGGTTCTGTTATATTATTACGAGTACGAGGCAAAGTATGTAAGAGAGAATGCAATGGGAACGGAGCATGGATTGAGATTGATACGATATTTAACTCGCACCTTTGCAGGGCGTGGGAATTGGCATGGCGTTCATCGGTATGGTCTGGTTTGGTCTGGTCTTGGAAAGCTGGCATGGGATGGGAAGGCGTAACGGTGGCTTTACAATACAATTCAGTACATAGACCTCCTCAATCGATACTCTACTGATCAAACCACCTTCATCCCATGTCTTCCCCCAAACCCTTCCTCTCTTAAATCCCTCACCCCGGCAAACCTCCCTTCCAGACCCACCCGCCACGTGACCCACCACACAGGCAAAACGCACCTGCACGCCGACCCACTCCACCTTCAAGAAGCAAAAGACGAAACAGCCGGCGCCAAGGCTTGGCGGAGCCTAAATACGGCGTCGATTGGCAGGTTTTTTGTTGCATCTCGCAGTTTTGGGTCTTGGCGGTCTTGGCGGTGGGCTTGGCATTTTATGTGTGTAGGCAGGTATTTTTAAGGGTATTGCTGTTTTGGGAACTGGGGTTTTGGTGATGGGGATGAAGAGGAAATGTGAAGAGGAGAGTAGCGATAGAATGCAATTGATGGGGTTTGGGTTCATTGAGTTTGATTGATGGGGTCTATGGGAGTAGTGTACAGTAGGTTCCTTAACGCCGATTACAGGTGTGTGAAAGGGAGAGAACGAGTTCATATTTCCTCGACACACTCTTCACTGATTTTGGGGTCTCCGTCTGCGTCTACGGTTTCCATCTCCTGGTCCTCTTTCTCTTCTTCCTTTGGCTCGGAATCGGGTTCTGGTTCTGATGCAGACTTCAACCTCTTTCCTTCACCGGCCAATTCATCCTCTGCTTCTCGTTTCGGAGTCGTGGGTGGTTCGACTTCTTTGCCTTTGCTCTCCCCTTCTTCGCTGTCCTCATCGTCCTCTTTCTGAACCTCCAGTTTCCGTCCAACAGCAGCCTCGATATCAATCCCCTGCATCCCCACCCCAGGTCCACTCCTCTCAGTCCCGCTCCCATCCCGCTGCGGCCCCATATCCTCCATAGTCATCTCCTCCGGTCCCCGCGCATGCGGCATCTCATCATCCTCTCCATGCCCGTCCGTGTCCCCTCTCGTACCATGTAACTGAGCCGCAGGCACAACACCCGCTCTCTGCTCCTGCCTCAACAACTCACCCTGTGTAATACCGCCCTCGGCTCGTAGCCCAGCAAGATCCGGGTCCGAAGCAGTCGTAGACGAGATCCCGTTCACGGACACGGACACGGTTTCGATTCCACCGGGGCCGTTGGGACCCTCGATCATCTCTGTGCTCTCGGTCTTCACTTCTCCTTCCATGGGCGAGTGTGTGCCGGCTCCGTTTCGGTTTAGCCATGTGATGGGCGTGAGGAGGGCGCCGCCGAGGCTTTCGTCCGAGCCTAAGGTTGAAGCTGCGGGTGTGGAAGCGGGATTGCTCCATGATATTGAGAGGGGGTCGACGCCTGCTGTTCCGTTGGAGAGGAGAGATAGAGAGGATGGGTCTGGGATTGCGGGAGGGAGGGGGAAGATGTGTGCGCCGGATGTGACGTGTACGACGCGGTCGAGGGCGTGCAGGTAGGAGGCGAGTGTGCGGTAGTGTTGCTTTGGGTAGAGGAGGAGCTCGGCGAATCGCTGAATGGTATGTGGTGGGTTCTTGGAGAAGATTGAGTTGAGAGTTGAGGTTATTGATTTGAGGAGGGTTTGGATTTCGGGTGGGAGGGTCGAGATTGTGTTGGGAGGAGCATTCTCTTTGTTGGTCGATTGAGTAGAGTCTTGGCTGGAGGGGTCGCCTGTAGTCGATTGTGCAGGTGGTGAGGAAGGTATAGGTTGTGAAGACGGAGCTGAAGGAGGTGGGAAGTCATCTTTCACGATCTGTGCCTTGTTAGAGATGCAACATGAAGTGGGGTATTCATACCTTTTCGAGTCTTGTGAGCAGCCTCGGGAGCAGAGCTGGCCATTGTTCACTAAGATTGTCAATTTGTGGAAAACGCAGTGCATCGTAGAACTTACTAGTCCATAGACTTGCCCTCTGCAAGCGTTTGTAAGACGTCGTCATCATTATCGACCTCCATGTTGTGGTTTGCGACAATGTTGGAGCTTTTAGGTTTAGTTCAAAGCGCGATTAGATTCGGCTGAAGCTTCACGCGCCTGGAGCGTGTATAAATGGAGCTTGGACGAAATATTGAGACTAGAAAGTCAAGAAAGTTCCAAATTAGGTAAGACTTTCAAGAAATGGCTCGACAACCAATTCCATTCACCTCGGGGCAGGCGGGCAAAAAGTTTGCTCAGCCTTGAAAGCTATCACGTGCAGGCTGAGCAAACACGGCAAACTTCACTAGCGTCTCCAAGGGCGGGCCACAACTATAAAGTCTTCGCTTCTCCCTCCAAAAACATCTTTTCTTCTTCATACTTACCTTCTTGAAATCAGGCTGCTCACGAATAGCCTTGATTATTCGACGAGATCTCCATTGCACAACGGGGCATCAAGACGAATTGACTTTCCTTCGGGGACGTCATCGGGGGAATTTTTGATTGCTTCCTTCGGGAATATTTATTTTTCATTGAGAGCTGAGCTTCGTGCTTGGCCTTGAAGAAGAGCTGGTTTCATTTCCTGTCTGCACGTTCATAATGTTCCTCTCGCGGTTTCTGCTATGCTCGTCTTCGGAAATGTGCTACAGTGCAAACGGCTTCATCTCTTTGCTCTACTGTCTCCTAGTCAAGGTTGCGACCTACTTGTCTGAAAGTGATGCTATCAACTCTCAATGCCGCGAAGTGTGTCCACTCCTGCTCTGATACTTCCTCACCCCATACAAAGGTCAACAAACGGCGCGCAGATAACAGTGGCCAATAAGTCTTTCTTTCCTCAGCCTTCACCCTGGGCATTGTGGCTCTGCACCTCCTGGTTGAGGCTCTACCATTTCCCCTACGGTATCAGCCCCCGAGCTTTAAGAGCACAGATCCCGCCGAAGGGTGTATTCGACGTTTGACACCCTCATCAAACGTTTACCTTCTCCTCGAAAGTCGCCGCGGCAGACCTGGTTGGTCGTACGTAGACATGATCGACGGTGTGAACGAAAGCAGAAGGCCAAAACTGCAGCTGAACTCCCGAAACATTACCCCAATACTTGGCATAATTGAAAACACTCGGTGAGAGAGGCACATACATGAAGCAGCAAGTGATTGAGGAATCGTTTTCTTCTTCATTAAAAATTGAGTACCTAGGACTTTGGGAAGCCGAACATTCCTGATTCCATCATGATGCAGTCATGCCGGGAGATCCCTTCCAACCAGATTGTCATCGCCGTCTGCTCAGCCTCAATGCCCACATGAGGCTTTTGAACAATTGCGCCCGGCCGTGTGAACCGTGTGCCGTGATAGGCTGCGATGTGAATTATCGTTGGCGTAAGGCTTTCTTGTGAATATGCTCTGGCGAGAAACATCAGTCGAGTGAATTAATTCAGTTCATATTCTGCCCAGCCTCCTCGACTGTGATTGATTGCTATGATTCAATATCTGATGTGCAAATGTTTCCGAGTGCGAATGCTTAAAAAGATCAGCCTTCCCTTCCCCGACAAAACCTCGACTTCTATTTTCGACCAGTTTTGGTGACTAAGCGAACGCGAATAAGCACGATTTGGCATTGGGTCTTGGCTGTGGGCTTGGGTGAGACCCCATAATCTTCTGATCGAACATCGACCACCTCGCAAAATCCTCACCCTCTCTCGTCCTCTTCGATCTCGTCCTCTTCCTTCTTCTCTTCCTCTTGCTCCCTTCCTCTCCTTCCATTGATTCCATCTTTCCTGTATCCCTACGACCGGCTGCATCGTATCCGCTCCCCTTATCGCCGCCGCCCTACCAAAGCTGCGCCCACAGTCCGAGAGACAGAACCAGCAAGCAAACTTCGCCTTCGCCACAGACCCGACGAGGCGTTGGCGGTTTCATAATTGCACCCACGCTCGCTGCCAAACCACCCAGACGACGCTCCAGCAGAAAGGGTCATCACCCGCGAGACCGCACTTCCTGGTCTTCATCAGATAGACTTCATTTCTTCCATTACATTGGCTCCCGTGGTTGTTTCTATCAACACGTAACCTATTCCTCTCTCTTTTTCTTCGAACCCATCGTAGCTCCGAACGGAGCGCAGAACTCTGCCAACGAATGTCTTACAGGCAGGAATCACGGTCCTCACTGATACGAGGGGACTCTGATCCTTTTCAAACATACGCCGAAGGAGGTTATCATCATCGCGAAGGCTTAATACCACCAGTCGCAGGCGCAGGGCCTCGACGGAGCAAGATGTACAGGTAAATTGTCAGCCTGATGGGCTGATGGACCACATGCTGATTCTTGCAGACCCAACACCAAAGCAACATGGGCGTTCATGATCACGACGACGATTCAAGCCGCGATTGTTCTAGCCATTGAAGCGTAAGCTATATCATCTAGGGGACGCGGATCATTCTAATTACGAACGCAGATACATATTCGCAAAATTCCAGGAGTCTCTCGAGCCAGGCGTAAAAGCAACATCCGAATCCAAGACCATTCCAACATACCTCACCCTCTTCATCTTCGGTTTCCTGTACCAATTAGTCCTGGTCTACGATTCTCTCCGACTCAAGAACACAATTCAGGTTATTGGGCTATGCATGTACAATGGAGGCATGCTCATTTATGCTTCGATCCAATACGATCAGATTCATAAAGTTATCAATACATTGACAAATCCAACCGATGGCTCGCCTGTTCAGCTGATACCTGGATCCGACGTGTGGCAAGATATCCAGCCATACCTCACGGCTGTTCCTGTCATTATCGCCTTCTTCACAGTGGTCATGTCCGGTATCGCTTGGAAATTGTACGATGAGTTTGCATGGACTATCTACAAGCATATCAGTGCAGACCTGAGAATGAAGCGCCGGTTCTTGACGTACCAGGTGAGATCATCGCAGGAATTTCATTGTGCTCAGCTAATCAGGTACAGATTTACATTGCTTTACTCAAGTTCGATTTCTTCTTCTTCCTTGGATTCACGGTGCAATTCTTGGTCATTGTGACTGGTCTGGCAGATGCCGAGTACGGTCTTACGATTGCTGCTATCCCAATTACAGTGCTGATCCTGTTTATGGCGGCTTTCTGGACTCGACGAGAGAACAAGATTGGAATGATTGGCACCATCTTCCTTTTCTTCTGTGGTCTCGCATACTTCATCTTCAAGCTAGCCAGAATGTATCAACCAAGCCACGAACAGAACTACCTCCCAGTCCGGAAGAGTTTGACCAGTTTCGCCGTCATTACGATCGTTCTACTCGTCCTGACAATTGTCATTGCTTCCGTATGCACGGCAAACTTCGACAAGGGACTGAAGCCACATATCATGAAGAGGAAGATTGGAGATAATGAGGCGGAGAAGATGGACAACATGACCGAGCTCCCAGATCTCAAGCACGGCCCGGTATCGAGCCGGATGACGATTGACTAGGCGTTTGTGAATAAATTCGATATGGAGCATTTGGATCTAGACAGGGCTGTAGGATTTGCATGTCAAAATGTATACTGAAACGACGACCACAACACGACCTGTTTTCCCTCTGATTTTTCTTTTCTTTGATCATATGGTCCTTGGCCAGGGTGGCATATCAGGACTTGGCTGGATTCTCATACCCGGATGAATGGCGTTTTGATGAGTTAGATGGAGTTTGAAGGCATGAAATGATAGTTTGACCTTTTCCTTTGATTGGGTAGGAGGGCATTGAGTGCTCTCTTGCCACCAGCTATTGAGCGAGTACCATAGTTCTTTGACGATGAATCCAAAAATTTCAGCATGTCACATATATCACTTTGTCATCTTTCGTTTGCGTTGTATTGCGTGAGACGGGTCTTCTAGACTGGGCTTCTTGCTTGAGTCAACGGTGAAGAATGCAACCCCGCTATTCTCCGGCCTCAGTTGTGTAGCTAGCTTCAACGGGCCCGGAGTTTCAATATCAATATCCGATGCCTTCGAAGTCTTCGGTTCCTTTTGCAGTTGTTTTACTGTTCTTGCTTTTTGGTTTATATTTTGGGTGCTTGAAACACTAATGAATCTTTTCGCATAAGCACACTCACGTCGCTATCCTTGCCGTCCTGTCTATTATATGCCTTGGAGGCGAGGAGGTTGTGTATCACGTGGAAGTTAAGATAACTAGGTGCACGGAATATGAAACAAGTGTTCCCCTTAAATATTTTCTTTCTTTCTTTCTTTCTTTCTTTCTCTTCTAGTTCTTCAGAGAAAATTAGACAACCTGCGATCTTGTCCCTCGTGTCTTACTTCCGAAGCACTACTTGAAATGGGTTCTCTAACTTTCAAAGACTAGATGATTTCCAATCAGACACTTTTTTAGCGTAAGCTTGATAGTCTGTAGGCTGTACATTTATTCCTCCTGGCCTAAGTTTCTCAATTAAGTAACAAATTGACACTTGAGTTTGCACTTGATCTAAGTCTATTCTAAAGTAGCTTACCTATATATATATCCAAAATTACAAATTTTACAATTAGACACAATACCGACCGTCACCATCGACATCCGGTAGATTCAAGAGGCCTATCCCAGGACAAGGCTGAAAGACATTCAATAGCGGTCCGTATCCCTCAGTCTGGATCACCGAGTTCCTAGTATCCACCGTCGAGGTCCCAAGCGGGATCGTCCAAGTGAAAAATATCCACTCTGCTGTACATCAACCGCACCTATCTTCGACCACGTCCACGGCGCATCGGTAGTATTACTCGCAATCGTACCCGTGTACTTATACAAATTATCTTCTTCCACCATATAATGCGTACAAACATATGCATCGTCCCGAAAGTTAACCGGCCATCCAGGCGCATTCACCCAATCGCAATCCTGATCCAGCTCATCAGCCCCTTGATGAATATACAGGCGCACATAGGCATACGGGACCACAATCTCCGCACGATACGTCGTCGAAGCCGCCGCTGGCGCGACAGTCACGTTCAACACGTCTCCGCTCCCGGGCGTCTTATTCGTGCTCTGGGCCACGCTATTCGACTTTCCAGACTCGCTGCCATCGCCCCCGACAGCCGTCACGGCAAACGTGTGCGCGCTGCCGGGACTGAGGTTCCCGACCGTGACGGCGATCATGCTGCTCGGAAGGTTGAGCGCCATCGCGTCGTCGAGGTATACGCGGTACCCGACCGCGTTCGCCGCGGGGACCCAGCTCAGGGCCACAGAGGTGTATTCGAAGCTGGTCACGGCCAGACTGCCTGGTGCTGATGAGGCTGGGATCCCGCCTGGGAACGGATTCGGGGCAGCGATCTGGACGGTGCCGCCACTTACTGCGCTGTTATACTCTTGCATATACGCATCGTCAGGGAGGATGTTGTACGGATTATCCGGGACGCCGTTCGTGATGTGGACAAAGCCCGCACCGCGCTCACGAGCCAGTGCCGCGACGGTAGCTACGTCGGCTTCTGCCACGCTGTGGATGATGTGCCAGAATTTCCGGGTGTCGGATGCGGTCCAGGGGTTGGGCACGTACGCGGTTGTGTATTGCAGGTAGTTGCTTTCGAAGGTTAGTAGCGTGTCGGCGCTGTTCTCGAAGCATTGCGGCATGTTGGCTCCCGGGTTGAGGACGGTGAAGGCGCCGGGGTACTTGCGCTTGGTGTTGTCGCTGATGTATTGGTAGAGGTTGGCGTATAGGTTGGCGTATAGGTTGTCTGGTCCGCAGTCGTTCCAGCCTTCGTCGAAGAAGATGCCGCCTATCATGCCGGGATACAAGCTATTTCAGGGGAGAGTTAGCTCTTTCTATATTGCTGAAAGTAGGGTGAAGAAAGGAAGAAGAAGAAGAAGAAGACTCCTTGGGATATGATAAGAGATGAAAAGAGTACAGAGATTGAAGAACCCTTGGTTTTGATGCGGGGGAACAAAGAGAAAATAGGGAGTGCTTACGAATACCACAAGTCGACATCTTGTTCGATTTGAGATGCCCAGTCTGCGAGGTTGAGCGATCCAAGTCGAGTCGTATCCTGTTGCCAGCTCACTCCCAGGTAACCAGTGCGGACGTAGCCAATAATCTTCTTACCACTGGCGGACGCCTCCTGGATGATCTTCTGCCAGCTCTTGTTGATCGTGGTATCCGGGCCATTGACCACATTTGCTACCAGGACGCTCACTTTGTCCACTGGGTATGCGATCAAACGGTTCCCTATATTGGAAGACTGGAGATTAGTATGGCTTTCTTTCAAAGATACAGGTAATTGAATGTGAAGATTGAAATAACTATAGGAAATTGAGTCGAAGAGATGGCCACTTACATGCATCCGGGTCACCCAACGGGGGAATATACGATGCAAGTGCGATCTGCTGGCCTCCAGACGACGGCACCCCACCAGGGCCTGTTGGCAGAGTCGTATTCGCAAAAGGAGATGTGGGAGGAGGCGTAGGATACGGACAAGCTTCGTCAATGAGCGGATACACTTCGCCATCCGTACAAGCACAGCCTAAGGAATCCGGCTGAACAAACAGAGAGCAGGACCATGGGACATCTGTTTCCTTTGCCGCAGCGCGGGTGCCGTTGACAATTGCCACTCAAGCCAGACAGTTGGTTGCGCTCACGCCGCCGTACTTCCTGCTAGTGGAGGACGTATCGCAATTGTTGATGATGTTGCTGAGTGCTGTCGTGCAATCACTTGTTGAGAATGTCGACGGAGTAGTACATGAAGGATCACCAGTCTGACTGATAGCTCCTAGGAACAGTTCCGTATCAACCGTGTTCGGCACGCTGTAGGTGGCTTCGCTCTGGCTGTTGATACCATTGCAGAACGTCTCGATGCTACTCTGAGCGAATGTTAGCGAGACTGAAGGTGAAGTGGCCCATTCCATGCCTCCGTTGTTGGTGCAGTCGAGATACGTATCAGGCGCTTCATCTAATACTGAGCGTTGGTCGAACGTAGCTGTACCGTTCGCATCAGAGTCCGACATGTCGACCACGACGGTAACAGACTCTATGATTGAATCTTCGTCCGTGTCAGTAGCGTTGGCAATACCTAGAGTACCACTCGTCCAAGGCTTGTATTTCGGAGGATTGCTCAGATCTGTAGGCTTGCCATCGGCACCTGGCCAGTTAGGATGTCTACAGCTCATTCAGTATTGGTCTGTTGTCTGGCTCAAGGACGTGCCTTCTCGGCACGACTTACAAGCTTTGTTTCGATGTGACCCATCGTGAGAGGGAGTATTGCGCCAAGTTGTCAGCTGAGCTCAAGTTAGCAGGCGTCAACGCTATGGATCGAGGTACTCGCGTACCATTTCTGAGAACATAGAGACCCATATCATCTCCTGGCCAGAGAGCTAGAGTCTTGGCCACATGCGGTCCATATGCCTTGTAATATTTCGCTCCTAAACGAGGTCTCCATTAGTAGACGGAGAGGTCCCAAATACGATCCTTCGTTCCTACACTTGATAGAGATTTCAGGTGAAACATTTCATGTAACATTACATAACCTACATGTACATGTTAGCCTTGCTTCTCGCTTCTAGAGAACTTGGAGCTTTACCTCTACACTGAAAATTCATGAGATTGGTCTGTTCGCCCATTTTCCCTCCACACTCTTTATAAGCTTCCGCGCATGTCTTCTTGGTTTTAAAGGAAAGAGGGCAGATGACAATAGTATCCTTGTCTACTACTGTTTGTGTAGGAGATGATCTGTTTCCTGGATTGATGGTATACGCCGGTGCCAGATTCAAGTATTTTTGGCAGAGGTTATCTGGATCGTCACAGCGGATAGCTGTCTTCCAGGCCAACCAATTTGATGGATTCCACCAGTATGATCGTTTGAACGTGTGTGCATTGTTAAGAACCTCTGTTCAAGAGTCAGAAGGCGCGCAAAGGATTTGCGAACAGTGAGTCTTGTGAATACGGCAATTACTTACTTTTGAGGCTGTCTTGATAAGCCGTGTTCTTGTTATTATCCCCGAGAAAGTCGAGCGCCGGATGAAAAGTCCAGTCTATCTTCCCACTGGATACATATGCAATGTCAATAGCTTCATCCCACGCGTCTCGGATGTCCTGTTTGGAGACACCAGCAGCAGTACAAGTATCCCAGCCCGTCCAATCGACGAGCTTCTCCGCTAGGATGTTGAAATCAGTACCAAGAGAAGGAGATAGTAAAGCAGTAAGCACAAATGCTAAAGGATAGAAAATGGGTGAGAGCCGCATAGCGAATGAATGTGTATCAAAGCTTGGGAGAATGCTGCACGAGAAAGGACAAATCTGAGGAACATCATTGATATACTAAAGGAAGAAGGGAACCTCCTCAAATCCGAGACTTGGAGACAAATAATGACATACTGCGCCGTTCTACAGGAGTCACATCTTAGGTTTGACCGAGTCCATTGACGAACTGGCGGAACGGTGCCGCAACAGTGAGGCTTCGACAAGAAACCGAGGTGAAGTCTGAAGAATAAAATTATGCGTAGGACTCTCGGAACAAACGTAACAGCAATCAAATCCCACGTGCACCGGTATGGTCCCAAGAATCGGACTGGTTTGAGACATTGATTTCCGACATCTTTCCTCGTATTGCCTGTCATTCTCTTGCCGAGCTTGACTAAAAGAGTGTTATTCAGCTCCTCAAGGGAAGGCCTAGACTTTCTCGACAGCTAAAATCAAAGATAATTGGATGAACAATTTTGAAGAGGTTCAAGAACAGTAGATAAAGTTTTTCCGACGCCGCAAGGCTGTGCCAATGGTCAAAGAACACTGCTGCACGCTGGTGGCAAAGCAAGGCTTCTGGAAGCCTTGTCTAGTGTACCTCGTATGCCTCCTTTAGGTTACACCAATCTCTCGAGGCCCGTGTAGTTCATGCGAGCTGGTCGTTGTCCTCTCGAAAGTTCGTTCAAAGGGGTATTTGAAAGTTTGCTAAGAAACGCGCATGTTTTTTGCTGTCAATGTGTCGTGATTCAGAGGTCCCGGCTAATCGCATAGGTGGCATCTGCCCCTTTCTTTCAGGCAGAAGCGAGCGAGGTGCAATAGTCTTTTCTCTCCTCATTCCAACTCGGACATCAACTCTTCAGGGTCGAGATTTCCGAAACACAAGATATTATGAACGCTAAATTCCCACGCAAAGTTATACTCTTTGCACTGCTCATCTTTGCTATTATCGGCGCGATATCAGTCTTGAAGTCCCTCGGAGTGTGGGTTATGAAGACAGGTAATTGGTATGACTTAGGTCCGGAACCGGGAGTCTGGAGATTCATGAATGCTCATACGGTGGAGGAAAGGTGTAAGGGTATGGAGATGGCGGGTGCTGTCTATTACGAAAACCCCGAGGATTGTGAATCGGTGAAAGAACTATTGGATGGATTTGGTGAGCATGAGAAGGAGGATGAGTCTAAGTACAGCTGGGATTTTCCTGGTTGACCTAGACTATGTTTGGATGGGATGACCATCATTGATGCGTAGGTATAGATCTATCCTATATGCGGCATTGGTCTTGTCTTGATAGTGAACGCTTTCCATGCCGGTTTCTGTCCTGTCGACATGACTTTTAATAACAATATGTTAGTTCAAGATATGTCAACATGTGAACACTTTTCCATGCTGAACTCCGTCCTGTCGACATAGCTCTTAATAGAAATATGTCAGTTCAAGTCAATGTTGACATATTATCCACTTGGGTAGGGTTTGTTTTGGAGTGCTTAGAATGACTTCAATGTGAATATATTTTTTCAGGCTAATTTGATTGGTTCGAATATTCTTGGAACCTGGTAACACAGAGAAGGAGTGAGACGGTTTCGAGATTTTGGGGAAGGATGGTAACTTACAGAACTATATATGCGAGGTAGTTGAGGCATGTTTGTTGCTGGTTGGTGTGAGGAGGTTGAGCACCTTTGACACAGTGGTACAGCCTGATGTTCCTAGAGCTTTTTTCGTAGACATCTTGAATTAATTCGGCGAATATTGAAGATCTCAAAGGCTTTTCCTCCATGGCAGTCGGAAGTAACCTTTGGAGATATTTTCCTTCTTTTTGAGGTAATTACTCCCTTCGAAGGAGAGGCAAAGCCGTCTGTTCTATGTCCGATTATTCAAGATTCATCATTGCCCTTCCGAGTGCGAAT